>NC_048304.1:28828261-29006805 GCF_013100865.1 Trachemys scripta elegans
CGGAGAAACTAAATGGATTCTTTACTTCAGTCTTCAAGGCTGAGGATGTTAGGGAGATTCCCAAACCTGAGCTGGCTTTTGTAGGTGACAAATCTGAGGAATTGTCACAGATTGAAGTGTCACTAGAGGAGATTTTGGAATTAATTGATAAACTCAACAGTAACAAGTCACTGGGACCAGATGGCATTCACCCAAGAGTTCTGAAAGAACTCAAATGTGAAGTTGCGGAACTATTAACTATGGTTTGTAACCTGTCCTTTAAATCGGCTTCTGTACCCAATGACTGGAAGATAGCTAATGTAACGCCAATATTTAAAAAGGGCTCTAGAGGTGATCCCGGCAATTACAGACCAGTAAGTCTAATGTCCATACTGGGCAAATTAGTTGAAACAAATAGTAAAGAATAAAATTGTCAGACACATAGAAGAACATAAAATTGTTGGGCAAAAGTCAACATGGTTTCTGTAAAGGGAAATCGTGTCTTACTAATCTATTAGAGTTCTTTGAAGGGGTCAACAAACATGTGGACAAGGGGGATCCAGTGGACATAGTATACTTAGATTTCCAGAAAGCCTTTGACAAGGTCCCTCACCAAAGGCTCTTACATACATTAAGTTGTCATGGGATAAAAGAGGGAAGGTCCTTTCATGGATTGAGAACTGGTTAAGACAGGGAACAAAGGGTAGGAATAAATGGTAAATTCTCAAAATGGAGAGGGGTAACTAGTGGTGTTCCCCAAGGGTCAGTTCTAGGACCAATCCTATTCAACTTATTCATAAATGATCTGGAGAAAGGGGTGAAAAGTGAGGTGGCAAAGTTGGCAGATGATACTAAACTGCTCAAGATAGTTAAGACCAAAGAAGACTGTGAAGAACTTCAAAAAGATCTCACAAAACTAAGTGATTGGGCAACAAAATGGCAAACGAAATTTAATGTGGATATATGTAAAGTAATGAACATCAGAAAAAAATAACCCCAACTATACATACAATATGATGGGGGGCTAATTTAGCTAGAACGAATCTGGAAAAAGATCTTGGAGTCATCGTGAATAGTTCTCTGAAGACGTCCATGCAGTGTGCAGCGGCGGTCAAAAAAGCAAACAGGATGTTAGGAATCATTAAAAAGGGGATAGAAAATAAGACTGAGAATATATTATTGCCCTTATATAAATCGATGGTACACCCACATCTCGAATACTGCGTACAGATGTGGTCTCCTCATCTAAAAAAAGATATACTGGCACTAGAAAAGGTTCAGAAAAGGGCAACTAAAATGATTAGGGGTTTGGAACGGGTCCCATATGAGGAGAGATTAAAGAGGCTAGGACTTTTCAGCTTGGAAAAGAGGAGACTAAGGGGGGATATGATGGAGGTATATAAAATCATGAGTGATGTGGAGAAAGTGGATAAGGAAAAGTTATTTACTTATTCTCATAATACAAGAACTAGGGGTCACCAAATGAAATTAATAGGCAGCAGGTTTAAAACAAATACAAGGAAGTTCTTCTTCACGCAGCGCACAGTCAACTTGTGAAACTCCTTACCTGAGGAGGTTGTGAAGGCTAGGACTATAACTGCGTTTAAAAGAAAACTGGATAAATTAATGGAGGTTAAGTCCATTAATGGCTATTAGCCAGGATGGGTAAGGAATGGTGTCCCTAGCCTCTGTTTGTCGAGGGTGGAGATGGATGGCAGGAGAGAGATTACTTGATCATTACCTGTTAGGTTCACTCCCTCTTGGGAACCTGGCATTGGCCACTGTCGGTAGACAGGATACTGGGCTAGACGGACATTTGGTCTGAGCTGGTACGGCCGTTCTTATGTTCTAGATGTTTTCTTTAGTTTTATCAGTAATCAGACACTGGTAATAATTAATATTAATAGTGACAAATAAGTTAGAAATCAAAGTAATCTTGATGCTCGTGCTAGAATCTCCTTGCCAGTCCGGAAGACGGTCCCCAGGCATAGACATATCAGCTTTTACTATGATGTTTTATGTCCTGTTGGCCAAAAAGTCAAGATGAAGTAATGGTGGCTTGATGATGGATTAGACATGTCTTTGGTGTGAAGAAATTCTACCTTAGCTGTTTGTTAGCTAGACCATTCTTCAAATAGAATCCAGGATCTTGCCTTTGAACAATTCTCTAATAGCTTATGGCTGTCAATCCATTTCTTTCAAGGGATTATATACCAATAAGAAATGCTAGAAAGGGTGAATCTCTTCTTCTTAGCTTTAAGTCCAGTTAATACTTCTATAAATCACTAGTGTCAAAACCTGTAATGACTTTGGCATCCTTGACTATATATTTCCATTGTTCTTTGTACGATGTGTGTGGTAACCAGAATGTCAGTATTCTAAAATACTCCTTAATGCCATTTATGGTACATGCAGTAATATCAGTTCCCTTATTTACCCCAGAAGACTGGGAGTTTTCAAAGAAGTCAATTTTATTCCTACCAAGCCTTATGCTGATGTCTAGTACTCAGGCCCAAATTTTGCTTTCACTCACACTGCTTTAAAGCCGTTAAAGCCAATGTACAGCATCAATGTAAAAGAAATTCTGTGGGGGGAGGGGGGTAATATAGTGATAAACTAAAGAAAACATCTAGGATACAACCATTAGTCTGTGGCATTGGTAATGTAGGGGTGGAGAACTGTAGTGTCATTGGTAATAAAGATGTTGGGGAGGAGGTGTAATCTACTCTTATACTGCTGTTGCTACAGAATAACTTTTTGGTCATTCCTTAACACTCTGTTAATGGAAGATACCCCATCTCCTAGAACTGGAAGGGACCTTGAAAGGTCATCGAGTCCAGCCCCCTGCCTTCACTAGCAGGACCAAGTACTTATTTTGCCCCAGATCCCCAAGTGGCCCCCTCAAGGATTGAACTCACAACCCTGGGTTAGCAGGCCAATGCTCAAACCACTGAGCTATCCCTCTCTAATTGCATGAGGCTACGGTGCATAAAGAGCCTGCCCTATAAAGATTTTGTTGTTGTTGTTATTTGTTTAATGTGCACTGTATTTAACTATGTTCCTTGCTCCTCCAGCCTCACTGAAATAATCGTCCATTTTCCTGCAGTCAGCAATTAAAAATGAGGAAGCTTATCGGCAATCCACTTTTCCCTAGTGAAAAGGAAGCCAATACACTAAAAACATTTCCTGTATTCTGTGGCTGAATTTTAACCTGTTCCGAGACAAAGTCATTCAAATAGCTTTCTTTCCAAAAGGAAAATGCAAAAACAGGGTTAATCCTATAGGGAAAAATAAATGGTAATGTTCTTAATACGTACCAAGGAATATCAGGAGCATGCCCACGCCAATTTGAAGTATGAGGGATATGCTGATGAGAACAATAAGTGGGACGTAGAATGAGAAAGAAGGTCCTTGATCCATTACTGCTTTCAACTGGGATGCATTGGCCATCAGAAGAGCAACGTCCAGCATGCTCTCTGCAGCACTCTTCTTATTGGCGTAGTGGTTCATATTAATGCGTCGTGTTCTAGGCTGAAAGTGAAAATATTTCAATTATGGATACATCAAGTTTAATGGGTTAGCGAGCTAAGAAACAGACTTTGGTCCAGGGACTGATTTCCCTAATCTGCTCATCTCTGTACTGCTTTCATCTGTTTCTGTGTGCTCACACCTACAAAGATCCTCTAACCCAGGAGCAATAGCTTGTGCCTGGACTTAAGGCAGATATGTACAAATGTATTAACTGTTAGAAGCATGTGCATCACAATTTCCATGTCACAAGAGACAGAAAGTTTGGGTAATCTGGATAATCTAAAGGCTGAGAAGTGTATAAATGGGATTGCTTTTAAACATTTTTAAAACCAGGGCTATACTTTAAACCAGCAATTCTCAACAAGGGGTACGTGTACCCCTGCGGGTACACTCAAGTCTTCCAGGGGGTACATCAACATATCTAGATATTTACCTAGTTTTACAATAGGCTACATAAAAAACACTAGCAAAGTCAGTACAAACTAAAATTTCATACAATGACTTGTTTATACTGTTCTATATGCTATACACTGAAATGTAAGTACAATATCTGTACTCCAATTGATTTATTTTATAATTGTATGGTAAAAATGAGACCCTAAGCAATTTTTCAGTAAGAGTGTGCTGTGACACTTTTTTCTATTTTTAGGTCTGATTTTTGTAAGCAAGTAGTTTTTAAGTGAGGTAAAACCTGGGGGTACGCAAAACAAATCAGACTCCTGAAAGGGGTACAGTAGTCTGGAAAGGTTGAGAGCCACTGCTTTAAACACCCACTACACTGGATGAAACTCCTCCCTGTATGGGATGTGGGACAAGGCCTATGCACCACCTGAGTCATTCAATAATCCTATTTGAGTATTTGTTGGATTAAACAGCTGCATAAATCTTTTTCCCCCCCAGATACACTGGTGGATATTCCCATGCTGCCCCCACCCAACCATACGTATGTGGATATTCCATTTCTGATCTCATGTGATAGGAGATGGTTAAGACAGGGGATTTCCAACACCAAATGCCAAAAAAGCAGTAGACATAGCAGGTCTGTTCTCTCTTGCTCTTTTTCTTTCCTCTTCCTTTAGGAGATCAGTAAAACTCTGTCATTGGCACCAGATTTCTAAAGGAATTAGGCACTTGGTGAGATTTTCAAAACTGCCTAAAAGCAGCTTATGTTGTAGCTGTGTTGGTCCGAGGATATTAGAGAGACAAGGAGGATGAGTTAATATCTTTTATTTGGACCAGCTTCTGTTGGTGAGAGCAAAAAGCTCTTGAGCTTACACAGAGCTCTTCTTCAGAAGCTCAAGAGTTTGTTTCTCCCACCAACAGAAGTTGGTCCAATAAAAGATATTAACTCACCCACCTTGTCTCTCTCAAAGCAGGTTAGGTGCCTACCTCCCTTTGACCGCTTTAAAAAACCTGGCCCTTGGTACACACTTGAAACCATGAACCAAATTATGCCTTCTGTTACACCCATAGTACAACTATACACCCAGGCACCTCTCCTCACCTCCATGAAGTTGCACAGGCATAAGAGGGAGCAGAATATGTCTGATTTAATAACTCTTCTTCCTTACTGAATGTTTAATTATACAAACAACTTCCTTTTCTCTTGTGTGACTGACTATATATGAGCTTCCCTCTTGTCCGTATATTTGGTTTCTAACTACTTCAATATAATTTCTTTTGAAAGATTATAAGAAGTGTCGTGGCTGGGTTTTATGGTTTTGGGTTTTTTAACTCCTATTTGTTAGGGATATTTTTTACTATATAAACGTTTTCTTTGGAAAGGTTAAGCACTGTGGGAAAAATCTCTATTTAAAGGTTACTTCAAATGCAGAAGACACTCTCTAATTAAACTGGTCAGTGGCTGTGATCAAAACAGCCAAACTTCCAGTTTCAAAGCCAGTTCAGCCACTGTCCATCCCGTGCTTGTCGTCTTTGAAGCTAGAAAAATTTCAATGCATTAAATGTGTATGTTACACCACGTAACTTCCCAGTTCCTTCCAAGAGAACAAACTGCAAAATTTGACCTCATTTCTCTGGACACAATTTAAATAATGTACTGAGAGAAAAATGTCATGAAACAGCAGCAATGGGAATGAAGCCATGTAATCTTAGCCTCACACAGAGGGCTTGATTACTGAGACTTTGCTCATGGTGAAAAGAGGCAGTGTTAATTTTTCAGATCCAAACTTCAGTTAGGAAGAACTAGCTATTTATTTTGCTTTGTTTGGGACCCATGATATTTTAAAAAAAAACACAAAAAACCCCATTTAGCTTGGGTTCTGGGGGGGGGGGGGGGGGGAGGGGAGGACATGGACACAAGCTACATTGCAGTTCCTCGAATGATACCATCTCCCGAACAGCAGTGAGAACCTGTGTGGCTGTGTTCCCATTACCTTCAAGGAAAAGCAGCCCAAAATAAATGTTGGAGCTATTGAGCAAAAAGACTTAGATTAATATCACCTATTAATTGTACAGTAGAGGCCATATTCTGCCTGTGGCTGCAAACATGTAATGTCAATAACATCAAAAAGTTGCACAAGTGTAACAGCAGAATTTAGCCAGTGTTTTTCTATTGAAAATAACTTTAAAAAAATTTTATGGACTATCAGACTGATATCATTTGTGGGGTTTTGCAATAAGTTCATAACTGAGGAAGCATACCGATATCTGTTGAGGTATCTGCTGGCTAATTGTTTGCTTCTTCCTGCCAAAGAAACTGACTTGGTGCAATATTTGACATACCGGTAAATAGCAGATTGGTTTGGCCCAGGCTCCAATTCTAAACGACGCACGCAGATTGCTTCCCTATCCATATTACGATAAAAACTTTAGGGCCCAGTCTCGGAGCTCTCTCTGTTTTCCCTTTGGCTTCAATGGGAGTGGGCACATGGCCTTAAATAATTTACTTTAATACACAACTCTTAATTAACTACATGTAAATGGACTGGGGCTCATTCTGCTTTAATTTCCACCTGTGGATACAATGGGGTGCTCATGTGTCAGAGTGAAACTTGGCCTAGTCCTTATACTAGGAAAAGCACTCCCACGTTTTTAAACATCCTGCCATTCCAAAAGACTTCCTTCGTTGTGCAGACACAGTGGACCAGTGCATGGGCAGTGGATTACACTGGAGTAGCTCGTAAATGGAGTCACACCATATTAGCTGAGTAGACAATCTGGTCCTTTGCATTTAAAAAAACGAAGCGGGGGAGGATGGAGGGATATGAAGGGTTAATATCCTGATTCATTAAATGGTCTATTGTAGTGGCCGCTGCGTTCCAGCCCCATGTAAGGGTTATGGTTAATAGATATCCTTAGTCACTGACCTCCTGTTCTGAGCTACTGCGGAGCACCTCTGTTCAGCACTGTGGTTTGGACTTTTGTGGCTCATAGAGCAAACAAATACAGTAATTTGGGTTTGAGTTGCTTTTCAACAATAACTACTTTAAATAGCAGAGAAAGTAAGACTGTTCTAGCTAGGCACAGAGAGAATACCTACACTTGATATTCTAGTGCCTGCCCACTCCACTGAATTCATGTCCCATTTGTTAAGTTTACTATTGACGTTTTATATGGTGACTCACAGTCTCGGAAACTCAGATGCAGCTGTTCTAACAAATTCACCACTGAAAAATGGCAGTCCTCTACTGTATGCAAGTATTTCCAAACACCCTTTAGCTGAGGAAATGGTGACGTTTATCGCTTTTTATTTGGGGAGAGGGGGAACGTAACCAGAAAAGTTCCAGGAACTTCCACACCCTCATTAGGCAGTGGTACTTCCCATCTGGCAAGAGAAGAGGAAAGGAACAGTGCATGGATTAATATGTCAGAATTGAAGATCTGACACGCTGGAAGATCAGTTTAAGGCAACTGCTGAAAATACAGATTTAGCCAGTACTACTGCAGAGGCTTTGCAGTCTATGGCAGTGAGAATCAGAAAAAAAGGCATATTATATAGCAATCTCTGTGTTTAAAATCTACGTTGGGGGAAAGCAGGAAATGATTTCATACTGTGGTTATGAGAACAACATGCAAATAGCTGGCAGGTACCAGAAATTAAGTCTTTGTGCTGCAGCTTCTTGGCTTGAGAAGATTTAAGCCTGAAGCAAAGTGAGATACAGAAGCAAGGTCTATGCTAAAGCTTGAACTGGGCTTACAATAACTGTCCAAAATGCTTGTTGCTACTATGTGACTGTAAAATGCCACCCAGTGCTTGCTACCACGGCACTGTAACAGTGCCATGTATTTAACCAGTGCTTTCCATTTTATAAGCACTGTTCAAAAACCGCAGGGTATCTACCTTTTCCCCTCCACAAGGGCAACATTTGCCCCCTGCAGAAGAGCTGGGATTGCTCTCTTCTGCAGTGGCTCCTGGCACCCTGTGGCTCTGTCCAGTTCTAATGGAGCTTTATGCTATGTCTACACTGCAAAGTGAAGGTGTGACTATAGCATGGATAGGCATGCCTATGCTAACTTTAATCTAGCTAGCCGGGATGACAATAGTCATGTAGATGTGGTGGCACAGATTTCACTACAAGCTCGCAACCAGTGTATGTACGTAGGCTTCCTGCAGGGCTTGCACTCTGGATGCTAGCCTGTGCTGCCACATCTCTACTGTTACCAATGCTAGCTAGATTAAAGCTAGCATGTCTATGCCTATCCGTGCTACAATTACCCCTTCACTTGCAGTCTGGACATACTGCTAATACTGGTGGCACTCCCTCAGCCAGTGCCTGACCCTTTTTAAGGAGCGTTTCCCACACAGAGGGAAGACTATAAATACATTGCTACAGATTCCAACTATAGTAACCTTTTCCAGTGAGTGCAAGATAAAGATTGTGTTTCCACTACAGAGAGACCTTCCCCCCAGTCAGTGGAAGGCTGGATCTTCAGAGGGCCCTCTGGTATTTGTGGCAGGAGTGATGGGGCAACTCTATTTTCCCCCCTCCCTACAAATGTATACAGGAAGGATAAGATCCAGCTACAGAAGGTTCTTTCCATACACATGTCTAGGGTCTGTCTCCCTTACTGTTTTTTCCAACATGCTTATTTTACCCAAACTGTGTAAAGATCCATAAGGAGCAGTGAGAGGACACCTGCTGCCAGACAGCTTACAGAGTAATGGGGAGACAATTCTATGAAGAAATCTATTCCCCATCCTTTTTTCCTGGAGCTCTCTGGGTAAATGTGGCTGGGATAAAGCTGTTTACCTGCCTCACCATCAGTGCCGTACCTTAATAGCCTTGCACACCCCCGAGAATTGCATCCCTGCAATATGCAGCTAACCTTACTTGGAGTAGGTCTAGATGACGTGCAATAAAAAATGTCAGCAGCTCTCAGCACTACACTAATGCTAGCACTGTTGCTACCAATCGTGGGGCTACACCAGTGGATGTGTAACTTTGGGCGATCTGCCTAATGTAGATGTGGTCTTGGTTTATATGAGCACTACCGTGGTGAGCCAGTGCTGGATGTGATGATGGCGAGTCTTGACCCAAGCAACTAAAATATCAATAGTGCCGGCATGTTTCTGCACCATTGCAAACACTTTGCATCTTTGGTCACAGAGCGGTGTGATGCAATCCCGTGCCATGCTCCTACCACCAGAATTATCTAGTACAAACACAAGTTACTGACTATATTGGGGGGGGAGGGCCGCGGGGGAGGGGGCTCAGAAGTGTCTGAGAATGGTTTCAAAGAATCGCTCATGTGAACAAGATCTTAGTGTATTCACTTCCATGTTAACCTGCATGCATGCATGCAGGTTTGCCACAGCAGAGCTGGTATCTGAGCTCTGGGTAGGGTGACCAGATAGCAAGTGGGACAGGGGGTGGGGGGTAATAGGTACTCATATAAAACAAAGCCCCGAATACCGGGACTGTCCCTATAAAATTGGGACATCTGGTCACCCTAGTTCTGGGCATAAACCATATTTGTCTATGCAGTGTGTTCTTTAGCTTTCTCTGAAAAGGGGAGCTGTGAAAAGCTTTCCCCATCTCCAGTCTCTGTGGCTCTTCTGAGAGCAGTGAGAACAGTTTGCTGAACAGCTTAGTTTTTCATTGACCGAACTTTCCCACCCGCCCAGCATCTTACAGCCCCTTTTCAAGGTTTGTGGGACTGCTGTCTTCACCAGCAGTGTTTAATCCCATCTGTGGGGAGCCAACTAATTAAGACACAACATCAGAATAGTTGCATTGTTTTCCTTCTCTTAAACCTTTACCGAAAGATTAAAAGGGTAACCCGGGTAACCCAATGCTTATTTCCCCACACTATGGTTATATTTAGTAATATTTTACTGGGAACTGTATGGGTAAAAGAGAATCTTTTGTAACTACTTGTTTTTACTGACCATTCTGACCCTGTGACTTCCAGTTCATGGGGATTTCCTTTATAAAGAAAAGCCTTATTCTTTATACCCGATGACTCAACAACAAAAATTCTCGGGCTTTCAGTTGCAACTCAGTGACGGTACCCACTTCAGGTAAAGTTTGAAAACAAATATCAAGGCAGTTTGCTAAACATACAGGTCTTGTGTGCATTATAGTAAGGCTCAAGCGTTTATGCTCTTTATTGACTCAGTGGTGAAAGTTACCTCATTGAAAAGCCTGAAGACCAAAGTCCCCTGTTCATTCACTAAACGATGCTCTCTACTTAAGCTTCCACACACTACCACACTAACATGCCTAAAGTCTGACAAAGAGGAATGGCTTATGGGGGGGAGAGAGGAATTTAGTCTCGTTATTCAAACTTTGGCCTCTGCTGAGAGTCCCCAAAAGAGTACTAATTACACTATCAGGAGAGGTAAAAGTGTCAGTACCAATTCGTGTTCTGGTTTTTGATGTGGATACCTCTCCATGCTGGAAATTAGACTGCAAACACCAGCACCACTGAGCACTCCTTTCTTTCATTAGCTCCATAACTATGTTAAAGTTCACTTCTGTGACTTTCTTGTGCCCTTGCATGTATGAAAGAAAATGCACTTGACTTCACGCGCTGGAGATTTTAATGCATGCCCTTTTGCTTCTGGCTTACATGCAGCTATTGTTCTAGTTAGCCTCTTACATTTCTCCCATCATACATATGCTTTCTAAGAGGATAGAATTAAATAGTGTTTGTTTTAGAACATGCCCATAACCAACAGAGGCCTGAAACTTAAAAGTTATGAGCCAGATTTTGCAAATGCGTGTGCATATTGAGGGCTATAGGGCTGTTAACATGAATGAACTTACTCACATACATGAATTGGGGTTTGCAAGATCAATCTCTACAACTCTTAATCCATCCTTAACTGACTCTACTGGAAAACCAACAGTTTAGAGTTCTTAAACTAAACTTTCCATTTCCAGCTTCTCTGTGGGTACTGCAATCTTTGATTTGTGTGCACACGATACAAATTTGGGACGCTTTGACCCTGATTCAGAATCGTTGAGCATTCACAGCTCCTGTGGGTTTCAACTGGGGCTGTGAGTGCTCAGTGCTTCTGAATATCAGGCCCCATGTCTCAAGTTGGGCTTCCAGAAACTAAAGTATCCAAAAGCACTGGCCAATTCAGAAAACTTCACCCATTGCATGTGTATTATAGACAATACTTTGTCTGCAAAGCACCAAATCCCAATAGAGGAAAAGTGAGTAAGGAGGACAACTTCTGGATTTTTTTTTTTAACATAAACCATTAGTTTCCCAGTGTCTAAGTGGAAATGTTATTCTTGTAACTACACTATTAAGCTGATTACATAATTGTTTGTCAATCGCAGCTTCCCCAGTTCTCTATCATTCACAAATCAGAAATATGATGGATAACTATGCTGTCACTCAGCAACCAGAAATATCTTGTTTTAGGAATTCTCTCTTGAAAAGACTCCAGAGCCCTTGCTGCTTTTCAGTATTATGCCTAGGAAAATCTTTGGAATGGTGGCAGCTATGCAACAGATGGTTAGGACCTTCTTGTTTTTCTATCTCCGTAAAGATAAAACCTCCCAAGGACCCTGCCCACGACACCACACTCAACCACTAGTTAAGTACTGACGCAGACAGAAAAATACCACATACAGAACTGAGGGTATGTCTACACTGGCAAGTTTCTGCACCACAAGTTATACCACTTTTATTAAAACGCTGTTGCGTGTCCACACTGTGCTCCTTTTCACATTGGAGCGCATCCACATTAGCAGTTCTTGCCACGGCAAAGACAGCAGTGCATTGTGGTAGCTATCCCACTGTGCAACTGGCCACAGGGTGCTTTGGGAAGGATGTGCAATGCCTCATGGGGCAGGCACAGCATCACATGATGCAGGTTTCTCAATCCCATTGTTCCATGGGCATCCTACTACATTGCCAGCTGCTTTTCAACTGAAGGGGGGTGGGGGAGAATTTGACAGGGAGTGAGTGTGTGTATGGAGAGGAGGAGAGAGTGTGTTTTGGGGGACAGAGAGTGTGTGTCAGCATGCTGTCTTGTAAGTTCAGACAGTGGCAGGAAGCAACCAGTCCTGAGGCAGGGGGAGGGGGAAACTCCCAACATCAGCCCCGCTTTGAAAGGGGATGGGTGCATGTCTCAGGACAATGAGCAGAGCGATCGCTTGAGGCATTATGGGACAATAAGCTGCTTTACCGTGAAGAAACTTGCCAGTGTAGACAAGCCCTCATCAACACCCCTTCCTGCCTCCATTTTCCTTAGAGGTCTGGCATTCAAGTGCTAATCCAGCTCAACAATACTAGCTTGTGAGAGCTGGTGAGATCACATCTTGAGATGGCATGGCTGCAGTCCATTATCACTACAGAACAGGGGACCTCTATAAACTGAGATGTTTTTCACAGGTCTAAAATCAAGAGTAGTATTATAGCAACATTATTTAAAAAGAAAAGGAGAAAGTAGGATTAATAATATATTCAGATAAAAAAGACAATACAGAATTCCTTAGAAAGCAATCAAGATGACAATGCAAATCAAATAGTAAAGTGTTTTAAAAGGAAAACAAATCCAACTTATTTAATCAAGACAAAACCATTCATGCTAGATTTCGTTTTCCCTGCATCATGTTTTCTTTTCACTTCTGCATTAAGGCTTTGATTCAGGAAAGTGTGTACACATGAACTTAAGTGCATCCCTATTCAAGACTGCACTAAGGGCAGTATGTAAGAACATGCTTAAATAGGACCAGATTCAGGAAAGCATCCCAATCTGCCATCATTCCCAGATTAGACAAGATTGCAGTCCCTGCATGTTAATGTATTGCGTTAATGCTTGCGTAGAACTTGTTCCAAAGAATGTGTATAACTATATACTACAAAACTATAATGTGTATAACTATGTCTCTTACAAAACATAAGAACGGACGTATTGGGTCAGATCAAAGGTCCATCTAGCCCAGTATCCGGTCTACCAACAGTGGCCAATTCCAGGTGCCCCAGAGGGAGTGAACCTAACAGGTAATGATCAAGTGATCTCTCTCCTGCCATCCATCTCCACCCTCTGACAAATAGAGGCTAGGGACATCATTCCTTACCCATCCTGGCTAATAGCCATTAATGGACTTAATCTCCATGAATTTATCCAGTTCTCTTTTAAACCCTGTTATAGTCCTAGCCTTCACAACCTCCTCAGGTAAGGAGTTCCACAAGTTGACTGTGCGCTGTGTGAAGAAGAACGTCCTTTTATTTGTTTTAAACCTGCTGCCCATTAATTTCATTTGGTGGCCCCTAGTTCTTGTATTATGGAAATAAGTAAATACCTTTTCCTTATCTACTTTCTCCACATCACTCATGATTTTATATACCTCTATCATATCCCCCCTTAGTCTCCTCTTTTCCAAGCTGAAAAGTCCTAGCCTCTTTAATCTCTCCTCTTATGGGACCCGTTCCAAACCCCTAATCATTTTAGTTGCTCTTCTCTGAACCTCTTCTAGTGCCAGTATATCTTTTTTGAGATGAGGAAACCACATCTGTATGCAGTATTCAAGATGTGGGCGTACAATCGATTTATATAAAGGCAATAATAAATTCTCCATCTTATTCTTTATCCCGTTTAATAATTCCTAACATCCTGTTTGCTTTTTTAACTGCCTCTGCACACTGCATGGACGTCTTCAGAGAACTATCCACGATGACTCCAAGATCTTTTTCCAGATTCGTTCTAGCTAAATTAGCCCCCCATCATATTATATGTATAGTTGGGGTTATTTTTTCCAATGTGCATTACTTTACATTTATCGACATTAAATTTCATTTCCATTTTGTTGCCCAATCACTTAGTTTTGTGAGATCTTTTTGAAGTTCTTCACAGTCTGCTTTGGTCTTAACTATCTTGAGCAGTTTAGTATCCGCTGCCAACTTTGCCACCTCACTTTTTACCCTTTTCTCCAGATCATTTATGAATAAGTTGAATAGGATTGGTCCTAGAACTGACCCTTGAGGAACACCACTAGTTACCCCTCTCCATTTTGAGAATTTACCATTTATTCCTACCCTTTGTTCCCTGTCTTAACCAGTTATCAATCCATGAAAGGATCTTCCCCCTTTTATCCCATGACAACTTAATTTACATAAGAGCCTTTGGTGAGGGACGTTGTCAAAGGCTTTCTGGAAATCTAAGTATACTATGTCCACTGGATCCCCCTTGTCCACATGTTTGTTAACCTCTTCAAAGAACTCTAATAGATTAGTAAGATACGATTTCCCTTTACAGAAACCATGTTGACTTTTGCCCAACAATTTATGTTCTTCTATGTGTCTGACAATTTTATTCTTTACTATTGTTTCAACTAATTTGCCTAGTACTGACGTTAGACTTACCGGTCTGTAATTGCCGGGATCACCTCTAGAGCCCTTTTTAAATATTGGCGTTAGATTAACTATCTTCTAGTCACTGGGTACAAAAGCTGATTTAAAGGACAGGTTACAAACCATAGTTAATAGTTCCGCAACTTCACATCTGAGTTCTTTCAGAACTCTTGGGTGAATGCCATCTGGTCCCAGTGACTTGTTAATGTTAAGTTTATCAATTAATTCCAAAACCTCCTCTACTGACACTCTACTGACATCTGTGACAGTTCCTCAGATTTGTCAGCTACAAAAGCCGGCTCAGGTTTGGGAATCTCCCTAACATCCTCAGCCTTGAAGACTGAAGTAAAGAATCCATTTAGTTTCTCCGCAATGACTTTATCGTCTTTAAGCGCTCCTTTTGTATCTCGATCATCCAGGGGCCCCACTGGTTGTTTAGCAGGTTTCCTGCTTCTGATGTACTTAAAAAACATTTTGTTATTACCCTTTGAGTTTTTGGCTAGCCGTTCTTCAAACTCCTCTTTGGCTTTTCTCATTACATTTTTACACTTAATTTGGCAGTGTTTATGCTCCTTTCTATTTACCTCACTAGGATTTGACTTCCACTTTTTAAAAGATGCCTTTTTATCTCTCACTGCTTCTTTTACATGGTTAAGCCAAGCCACGGTGGCTCTTTTTTAGTTCTTTTACTGTGTTTCTTAATTTGGGGTATGCATTTAAGTTGGGCCTCTATTATGGTGTCTTTAAAAAGCGTCCATGTAGCTTGCAGGGATTTCACTTTAGTCACTGTACCTTTTAATTTCTGTTTAACTAATCCCCTCGTTTTTGCATAGTTCCCCTTTTTGAAATTAAATGCCAAAGATATTGGACCAAATTCAAATCCACTCTAAGCAGGAGCAACTCCACTGAAGCCCATGCCAGGGCTGCGTTTAGCTTTCAGACTTAAATTGAAAGGGAAGGGAGGGACTGATCCTGCTCTATTTTAAATCAGTGGGAGTCTTGTCAATGAATTAACCGAGAGCAAGATTAGGCCGTGAGGCAGTATAATTACCACCCTATGCGGTGAAACAGCAAAGGTTTCTCCTTTAATACAAACTAATATTTTCTCTGCATGACACACACTCTATAGAAGAAAATGAATATTCCGAGCCAATATGATTATTTAATGACACTAAATCGCACATGAGAGTTCTAACTACAAAGCTCTTGAAAGCCAGGAATACCATTCTGGAAGACAAGATGACTAATGTGGCAGGTTTTCACAGAGCCATGCTGTGGCTTGCAGACATTTTGATAGCTTCAAAATAAGTTTTAAAAGTACTACTGCAACTGAGGACTAAATTTGATCAAAATGATAAATGCAGGGTACTAGGGGTCTGACTCATGTAATCATATGGCACATCACATGTTCTCCAGTGGGTTTTGCTTTGTGTGGAGCAATATCAGATTCTGCCCAGATTCAAATCTTCATTGTTCTGGTCCTTTTCTTTGATAGTCCTCAGTGTAACTGTTTCCTTGCCAATAAGCATCACTGACATGATGACTTTGTTCCATGCAGACTTTAATATGGTAAAACTAATGAGTTTTGGGTATGCAGGATTGGGCCCTAAATGAGTAGCTTAAGTCTGGGCACTGAGCAGATAAGGGCAGACTTTCTCCCCAGAGGTTCCAGGTTTTTAAGTATTCCCTTGGCTCATCATCCTGCTTTTGACTCTGTACTTCTTTACGTTCTGTTCCCTACGTTTAGAACAGCTTCATCTTTCACGTATGCCAAGTCGCCTTTCTTTTCTCAAATCCTGTTTGGAATATTTTTATTACCCAAACTGACCGACTATGCAAAAAGTAAACCAACAAAAATGATGAAAAAGCCAACTCTAAAAATCAATTTTAATAATTTAAGGCAATGAGAACTTGTTTTTAAAATTATTTTTAACCCAAGAGCATCTTTAAACTGCTGGCTTTCACCTTCCATCTCTCCACTCCACGCTATTTGGTCTTACAGCATTTGTCAGAATTACATTGTAAGCTGACTGTTTGTTTGTGTTGTGTGTTTGTAAAGCTCTGTTGACAAGTTCTATTTGCTATAAATAATTACTACTAGCCATTAGATGAGACAGAGTTTCCATTTGAAATATGCAATGCTTCAGGACACATTTCATTCTAGTGAAGAAAAGAATAATTATTTCAAGTTCCCACATGTACTGAAATTTGTTCATTTATAGTTTTAGACTGCCAGGACACCTCAATATTCTTTATTAACATTTACTTATGGTTATGGTTTCACTTTACAAAGAGTGAAAATATACTACCTGCTTTGCATATGTTTCTAGCCAGAAAAAAAACATAAATGTACGAATGGCTACAATGTGACATTAATATCCCTTGCTTTGCTGTACCATGTTTGGGTTTATCTTTCCTCTCTTTGGTAGCTTATTCATCTGACAGAATACGCTGTGTGGATTGATACAGTGAGATAGCACACCAGCTATAAGAAAACTTTTGAGACAGCTTCTATATTTTTCTATTTCTTGTCCTCACTAGCTATTGCCAGCAGCACTAGCATGAAAAACTCTCTTCACAATGTCTCAGGCAGCATCATTGACTTGAATTGGAATAATGAAGAATAGGCTCTACTAAAAGTGAGAAAGGAACTACTCAGTGTGAGCAAAGGCATGACAATCTAGTCTAACAGTAGAAGCTAGGAATTTCTGGCTCTTAATATCTCTCTCTCATATAGATCCCTTGGGGTCTTGGGCAAGTCAATAAAGGCCAGATTTTCAATAGCTCTTAGCATCGAAAATGGAGGCTTGATTTTTTCAGAAGAGTTTAGCTCCCAATTATCCACCATGCTGAGCTCTTCTTAAAATCTGATCATAGATATCACAGGGGGATCTATTGGGTGCTAGGTGCTTCCACCTTTTTTAGGTATCTAAGGGTATGTCTACACCAGGGCCAGCTCCATGCACCAGCTCAGCAAGCAGGTGCTTGGAGCGGCCAACGGAGAGGGGCGACACGTCTGGCTTTTCGGCGGCAGGTCCCTCACTCCCTCTCGGAGCGAAGGACCTACCGCCAAATTGCCGTCGAAAAATGAAGCAGCAGCGGCAGAGCGGCCGCCGAAGTGCTGCAGGTAGTGATCGCGGCTTTTTTTTTTTTTTTTTTTTCCTGCTTGGGGCGGCAAAAACCCTGGAGCCGGCCCTGGTCTACACAGCAAAGAAAAACACGTGGTTGGCCTGTGCCAGCTGACTCAGGCTTGGGCTGGGGCTGTTTTATTGCTGTGTAAACTTCCAGTCTCAGGCTGGAGCCTGAGCTCTGGGACCCTCCACCCCACAGGGGCTTAGAGCCTGGGCTCCAGCTGAGCCCAGAAGTCTACACAACAATGAAACAGCCCCGCCGCCCAAGCCCCGCGAGTCTCGAGTTCACTGGCACAGGCAAGCTGCGAGTTTTTCTTTGCTGTGTAGGCATACCCTTAAAGGGATATGAGTTCTTTTGGAAAATCTGACCCTTAGCCTCTGCCTCATCCCCGCTTTTCCCCCCCACCCTCCGCCCAGGCCAAAACAAAAGTAACACCTGCCTATTTCCGGTGTAATGGGAGGATTAAAGTTTGTAAATACCTCTACAACATTACTTTATAGAATTATTTGGTTTTAAATATGCTTGGCGGCTAATTTACAGCTGCTTATGATATCTTAATTGACTGATTGTGTCTCAGTTTCTTTGGGAAAGGTTTGCCACAAATGGAACAGTAACTACAGATGGCAGAATATAAAGCAAGATCAGAAAGAATAGAAACTGAAGGGGAAAAATTTGAGTTAACATGACCTAGTCAAAGCTATTCCTTTCTGTTAAAATGAGATGAATGAGGAACTGGCCGTTCTAAAGAGAATTTTTCAGTTCACCATTCTGACACAAAAAGAACAGGAGTACTTGTGGCACCTTAGAGACTAACAAATTTATTAGAGCATAAGCTTTCGTGGGCTATAGCCCACTTCTTCGGATGCATTCTGACTCAAGTACATCAAGCTTGACTTGGGGTAAGACATGAGTAATGCCAAAGTGAAACTTTTTTTTTTATTGCAGTACTTTTCCAGTATTTGACAATCTACTTTAGAACTTATGCCAGTAAGACTGTATGACATCACACACAGGGCTCATCAGGGTGGGAACAGGAATCTTACACAGATGTGCCTGTGTCTTGGCTGCATGAAAAAGTTTTACCAATTATACAGCTACAGTTATACTGATATTTTGTTCTATATGGACACTTATTCAGGCATAGGAGCAGCTTTTTCCAGGTTAGCTTAACCCCCTTCACAAGCAACTTAAGCTAAACCATAAGAAAGGTCCTCTTATACCAGAATAAGTGTCCACACTGGAGTTATGCTGGTATAACTAGATCAGTTTAAATTTGCACCTTCAGTTACACCAAGAAAAAACATTTGCATGGAGACAAGCCTTTTTCAAGTTGAGGATTCAATACTTTACAGACAGGTGTTGTTATTTAGGAGTTTGTCAACTATTCATCCAGTCTTTTCCTGAACCTCTTTTGGTCTCTTCTCTATCCTCCTCACTGATCAGATGCAGAAAGAGGACCTCTCTGCTTCTCCTTGAGTTGCTAGAGCTGCTCTGTAGGAAAGGAAGAATGCACTCAGTCCTGTTGCTGCTCACAGCAGCTCTACCTAAGAGGAGGTGGAGGAGTGAGCACAGGCTTCAGTGGAGGGCTGTATGATGAGCGGTAATACACCTTTTGGCCAACAGGACTTGATGTCTGGAGCTAGGAGCTGAACAGCCTCAAGGCGAAGGGCAAACAAAAGCAGACAGTAAAATCAACTTTCCTATGCTCCTTTGTGCTGTTGTCAGTGGATACTGAATGTCTCAGTACTTTAAAGCATAGATTTTGAATAGACAAAGTGGGAGATTTTCAGGTCAAAAGAGAGATTCTCCCATCAAGCTGAGTGAGCAGTCAATTCAAAAATAGCTTATACAAGTGTGACTGTAAGAAAATTAGAAAAGAAGGGTTGTTGTTTTAAAAGCTGTGCTCTTAAGCAGGAAAGACAGAAAAACTCTACTAGAGAAATGTTCTCCCAGTCTTGGAAGGAATAGATTACATTTTTTTTTCTCTTCCACTATAGTATATTTGAGATTCAAGACATTCAAAATAGTCTCACAATCAGATTTCCAAAGGGGATATGAACAACAGACATTTGTAGTAAGCACTATCCACTAAATATTCGAGTCTTGGCTTTGGTTTAAATCAGCTGTCCTTACTCAAGTTCCACTAGTTTCTGGAGCTCGTATCTCCCTTAAATACTGTAGAATTCCTCCTTGGTGACATACTGCTATGAGTCAGTTATACATTCATTTGCAAATGTCATCCTTCCTATGTGCATACCAAGCTATAGCACACACATTTCCTAAAACCTCCCCTCAAACTTAACAGAACTACATTATTTATTATTTGTAATACCTAAAGGCCACATTCTGGTTTAGAGCCCCATTGGCCTAAGTACTGTATAAATATGTAGAAAGATATGGTTCCAGCCCCAAAAAGCTTATATTCTAATTTAATGACAATGTCAAGGGATGAACAAGTGTGCTAAAACAGCAGTTGGCAAAGGAAGATAGCAGCTACAGCAGTGGTGGGCAACCTGTGGCCCGTGGGCCGCATGCAGCCCATCAGTGTAATCTGATTGCGGGCCGCAAGACATTTTGCTTACGTTGACAGTCCGCAGGCACGGCCTCCCACAGCTCCCAGTGGCCGCGGTTCGCCATTCCTGGCCAACAGGAGCTGCGGGAAGCAGCAGGCCAGTGTATAGAGAGAGGAAGAACGATTCTCTACTACCCTTCCATAGGCAAACTGGAAGTCTGAATGGAACCCTTACAGGAACATGCTGTATATATTCTAACAGAAAGCACTTTGTTAGTCATAGTTTTATTTTATATATATGAAGGGAAAGCACATGTGTAATCCTGCTTCTAGGTAAATTAATAGCAAAGCAGAAATTGAAAAAAGTCTTGCATGGCTTATGCAGTCTGTTTTAGTGTGATAAATGGAAATGAGAGTCTCCATTCCATAGGGGGACTGACTGAAGTACATGGAAATGTACAGGGGCAGGGGGAGGGAGGCGTTTGCACCTCAAATTTTGGATGATCTTCCTATCATAGAAATTTTTGTCCGTTCCAGCTGAGGAATAAGGAGAGACGGACACAGCTAGCCAAGCAAGGAGCCCCGGGAGGGGCGATCATTTTATTTCCATTGCAATTGGGTTTGAGCTCATAAGTTAGCAAGAACAAAGAAAACACTTACACCAAAGCATTATATGCAGTTGCTTATGATAATCTATCGCTCTATGATTGGCCAAAATTTGCCATCATTACCATACATAATTAGTAAGCTACATGTATTTGCCCCTCTTGTGACCCCCTTATTGTTCATCTATTTGCCCCCTTCTCCTTGCTTATTTTGCAAACTAAGCGGTTAGCTATCTACAGGACGCAGGCACAGAAAGGTCCATTGTCTCCAGGTTTGGAGTTTGGCTACATTTCCTCTTGAAGGAACTTCCTGACTACCTATAGCTGACCCTGCATTTTGTCCTTCTTCTTTCTCCTATGTGTACATGACAAATTTGCCCCCTGGCAGTTAAGTAGAATAATTTTATATCATTCCTAAACTTAACCCAGCCCATCTAATGGCTTTCAGGATTAAAACCTAAGGCATAGCTTTGCGGGGCAGAGATTGCTCCCGCTCTCCCCGCAGGTGATGGGTTTCCTCCTACAGCCTGAAGCACACCAGGGCAGTGGTGGCAGGGGCTCGCTCAGCCCCCGTCTCGCTGCTGGGTGAAGGGCAAGGCCCCTGGCTCGCTCTCCCCGCTCTGGGGCCAGCGCTTTGCCCTCTGGCTTGTCAGCCACTGACCCATCTCCCGGCGCGGAGCGCGGGGCCCAGCCCTGCGGCGGTCCGACCAGAGCCCCTGGCAGCGCAGGGACCCCCGCCTTGGCCGGGCCGGACAGCGCCCCTCACCCACCAGGCCTCAGCCCAGGCCGGGAGCTGGCACAGCCCCGCCGGGCCGCAGCGCCTCTGTGCCCCGCAGCGCAGGATGCGCCTGCCCTGGTCTGCGGCGCCCGGCGCTGCTCCTTACCGCGTCGGAACGCGGGCCCTCGCCGCCGCCGCTGCCGGTTTGCCCGTTCAGCTCGAGCATCTCGGAGGCCGAGGCCATGGTGCCGTGGCCGGCCGGCTGCTCGGCCGCAGCTCGCTTGCCCGCAGGGGCCGCTTATCCGCCAGCCCAGCCGCGCCCGGTATGTGCCCTCCCAGCGCGCTGCACACACACATGCGGCGGCCGGGCCGGAGAGTCCCGCCTTGGAGCTCGCTCCGCAGGGGCTGCTTCCCTTTCCGCCCGGGATTCCCCTTCGTCCCGGCCGGATCGCGGTGCGGCTGCACGGGCAGAGCTGCAAGTGTCTGGGTGAGTGGCCAGAGGATGTTATAAAACGTTGGCGGCTCTGCCGGGCAAGGAGCCAGACCAGAAGAAGAAGCGGGCGTCCGGATTAACTCTAGAGGCAGCCGGTTTGAAACAAACAACAGGAACTATTTCTTCACCCGACCCAGGCACTCCTTGCTCGGGATGCTGTGAGGGCTAAAAGTATCACTGGCTTCAAAAAAAGCATTAGATAACATTCCTGGAGGATAGGTCCAGCGATGGCTACTGGCCATGCTCAGGGATGCAGCCCCATGCATGCTGCAGGTGTCCCTAAACCTCTTACTGTCAGGGTACATCTACACTACAGCGGGGAGTCGATTTAAGATACGCAAATTCAGCTACGTGAATAGCGTAGCTGAATTCGACGTATTACAGCCGACTTACCCCGTTGTGAGGACGGCGGCAAAATCGACTTCTGCCGCTTTTTGTCGGCGGCGCTTACTACCACCTCCGCTGGTGGAGTTAGAGCGCCGATTCGGGGATCGATTGTCGCGTCCTGACGGGACGTGATAAATCGATCCCCGAGAGGTCGATTTCTACCCGCCGATTCAGGCGGGTAGTATAGACCAGGCCTCAGAATAAATTGCCCTATTCTGGTATTCCCTCTGAAGCATCTGGTGCCAGCCCCTGTTGGAAGACAGGGTAATGGGCTGGATGGACCATTGCTCTGACCCAGTGTGGCCGTTCTTGTCAGTCTTCCTGGAAGATGGGGAGAATAATAATCTATGGCCAGGACTACTCTAGGAACTTTTATCCTATAGCATTGTGGTAGGGCAAAGAATTAAAAACAACCAAACCGCCCATTTCCCCCAAAAGCCCTAGTCTAGACACAGTTCTGCTGGCAAAAACTTACAAGTAGAACCCCTATCTGACAAACTAATTGGGGATTGAGGACTTCATAAAGTCAGGAAGTTCATAAAATGGAATATCTCAAATTCACAATAGGTGCAGAGCATAAATTGCAGTATGGAGCATTGCTTCATTTTCTTCTTGTCCTGCAAACCATTGCAAAGCCATTTCCAATACACCAGAATGTGAAGGGATGTCAACTTGTGCTTCAGTGACATCACTTTCATTATGTGACTTTTTTTTTCCTTTCAGGAAAAATTGTTCGTATAACTGGTTGTTCATACCCTCCTAGTGTAGACACAGCTTATCCCAGCAAAAGAGTGCTGGTATAAAGGAAGTGTGTCTACACTAGGAGGGGTTTGCCAGTATAGCAATACCAGCAAATCTTTTCTAGGTCTAAACAAGGTCTAAATCTCTCAACACTCTTCAGAGGTAGATAAGAGTTACCCCCATTTTACAGATTGTTGAGGAGCCACTTATTCAAGATCACAAAGTAAATTTAGTATTCCTAATCCCAAATATTCAAAAATCCTGAGATTGGTTTTCAAAATGAGATGGGTTTTCTTTAAATATATTTTTAGTTCTTGCTTTCTGGTTTACAAACCTTTAGGACACACTCAGGACAGGTTTTCAAGCTTTTCTCTGGAACTGGGAGGGCTAAACATTTAATTAAAAAAAGAAAGCTGACATTCTCATAAAATAACATGACTCCAGGAGCTGGTGCATGAAGAAAATCACCAAATGTAGGACTCTCAATAAAATAACAAGAGTTGGTCACACTGCAAGTTAGAAGTAGATGGTAATGGAACCCACAAATCTTGATTCCTAGCCCACTGCACTAACCAGGGGACCACACTCTCCAAACATCTTTTAGATAAAAGTGGCCATTGTAATATACAAAATCTTATCGGTCTTTTAGTACAAGGACTGTGCACTTCCTTGAAGTTCACTGTATGATGATTTTTAAATGAAAATAATCTTGCATAGTGCTTGCATTCAAAACACTTTACAAAATAGGGCAAAGATGTGCAGACATGAGGAACTGCACACAAGTGAATAGTTTCAGTGGGACTATCCACAAGCATAAATATGTGCAAGGTTGGGTCTTATGTCAGGACCTGAATTGCTTGTGATATCTATCACTGGCATGCAAGGAGATGGCAGCCAGCATGTAGCATACTATAGAACAATCAGGGATGAGCCATTTTGACCAAGGAGATGAAGACAAAAAACACCAAGGAATCTTTAATGTCCATGCAGAGCAGATAAGAGCTCTGTTTAAGATGTTTAACCTCTTACATAGTAAGTAAATCCAATTATCTTCCTTACTAGGAGGCTTTGTTGATCCTGCTGGTTAATGGAGGGCTTTGGCAGATAAGCCATTCCTTCCAGGTTGGGCCGTGTAGAAATAGTTGTTATAATTCAATGGGTCAAACACAGCCAAATATGACTAACCTAATATACATCAAGAAATGGGGCTACACGGGAACTTGTACTTTTTGGGTGGATGAAGGCGCTTGACCTTAGACTTTGTATATATCAGCAGTAGAATAGTTATTTAGGTTGTAAATATCCTTTTTATTCATGGCCTACAAAGACCTTCAGATAAATGTCTGAAAAAATTGCATTTTAGAAAAAATATTTAATGAACCAATAACACTGGGAAGATTAAAAAGTCACCAATTTGAAATTTATTCTCTTAAAAAAATAAAATAAATTTCAAATTGGTGACTTTTTTTAATCTCAGTGTTATTGGTTCATTACATTTTTTTTCTAAAATGCAATTTTTTCAGACATTTATCTGAAGGTCTTTGTAGGCCATGAATATAAAGGACATTTACAACCTAAATACTAATCTGTATCCTCCTTCCAGTGTTTGTGGGCTTGCAATCTCCTTGTCCTATTTTTCTAGAAATATTTCTCTTCTCTATTACTGTGTGAATGACCCACATAAAAAGGAATGACTGACTGTACAGTGTACAGATTTTATGGTAAAGGACACCAGCACAGATCCTTAAAATAGGTAGAAACAGTGAAACTGACTACACAAAATGACTACAACTGCAAAAAGTAAACAATGTGAAAAGAAATAGAGGAAAATAATTTCAATCACTTTTTTCCTGATTTTTTTTAAATTTACTACTGTTACAAGTAACATCTATGATTACCTAAGATTGAAAGAGTATAGATTAAAAAATTACATGGACTCTTCCTTTAACATACACACACATAATCCACTCTCAAATAGCATCATAGCTACAACTGAAATTGCTTTCCAACAGTGAAAAGGCTTTACACAGTTACAGGTTGATTGTTCAGTAGCTCTATTCTTATGCCATTTAGATATGAGTAATTGTATCTAAACATAGAATAATTCCTTAGTATATAATCCTATAAATTTCCATTATTAAAAATGTTGGCTCTGGCTGGGACTCATTCATCCCCCAGTTTAAGTTAGAGCAACTGAGATTATCCACATCATAGAGGCACTCCAACTTTCACCTTTTAGGCTTTGCTCCTTATGAAGAGATGTGGGCTAGAACTGCTACACTACCAAGGGATTCCTTCATCACACCTAACGCTCTCCAGCAGCTTCATGGCTTCTTTGCACCAACAGACAATCGCTAAAGGGCTGGCAGAATGGAGAACTTGGCTCTTTGCCAGAGGATGGTGTGAAGGCCAAGACTATAACAGGGTTAAAAAAAGAACTAGATAAGTTCATGGAGGATAGGTCCATCAATGGCTATTAGCCAGGATGGGCAGGGGTGGTGTCCCTAGCTTCTGTTTGCCAGAAGCTGGGAATGGGCGACAGGGCATGGATCTCTTGATGATTACATGTTCTGTTCATTCCTTCTGGGGCACCTGGCATTGGCCACTGTCGGAAGCCAGGATACTGGGCTAGATGGACCTTTGGTCTGACCCAGTATAGCTGTTCTTATGTTCTTAAAGTGCTAGCTATATACAGCTCTACCCCGCTATAACGCGGTCGTGGGGAGCCAAAAATCCCTACCACGTTATAGCTGAAACCCCGTTATATCGGGGTAGCAGCAGCAGGGCTCCGACGGTGATTTAAAGAGCTCCGGGCTCCAGCCACTGCGGGGAGCCCCAGGCTCTTTAAATCGCTGGTGGAGCCCTGGTGCCACAGTCCCGGAGCAGCGGCCCTTTAAAGCGCCGGCAAGCCCCGCTGCCGCAGCCCTGGGGTAGGGGCAGCAGGGCTCCAGCGGTGATTTAAAGAGCTCTGGGCTCCGGCCGCTGCGGGGAGCCTGGGCCCTTTAAATCGCCAGTGAGCCCCGCTGCCGCAGCCCCGGGGTAGCGGCAGCAGGGCTTCAGCGGTGATTTAAAGGGCCCGGGGCTCCCCGCAGCAGCCGGAGCCCCAGACCCTTTAAAGCGCCGCCAGAGTCCCGCTGCTACCGCGCTATATGCGAACCCATGTTATATCGGGTCGCGTGATAGTGGAGTAGAGGTGTAGTAGTATTAATCACGAAATTAAACTCTGCACCAGATTATTGTAGCCAATTCCAAACAGTATATGATCTTACCCAGCAAATGTGCTGCAAGGTTTGGGTGTCAGTTTAAGAGTGGAATTCTGATGTTCTCTTTGAATTTCATGGTGTGTTGTGATTTGGCGGAGCCTTTACACTTCCTGTAACATGGTTTATTATAGACTCCTAGACTTTAAGGTCAGAAGGGACCATTATGATCATCTAGTCTGACCTCCCGCATGATGCAGGCCACAAAGCCGTCCCAACCCCTTTCCTATGTACAAATCAGTATGCATTTCAATATAGGATTACACTGAGTCACTGCTGCTAATCATTTTCTATTGGACTTTACAGTATTTTATACAAAACTGATTACTCAACCAACTATCAGCAAGTCACTAAACTTTTAGGTTTGCTACATTGCAGATAAAAGTGTGTGAACTGTCAAACATGTCTGAATGCAAACAAGCACAGGTTAGGCTTCCATATTTACTGCTAAACGTTACTGAAGAAAAAACTTTACAGATGAGTCCAATCCAATTGGTCATTAACTTCCTGTCTACAAAAAGTGTAATGTACATCAGAAAAAAGAAAAAAAAAATTATACAGCTTCTCATGATAAAAACCAGCAGCCATTTGTTTTAGTGGAATATCTTGGACGACTTAAAGAAAATTCCCATAATCTACAAATCTATACGGATTCATTGTGGACTTTAAAAAAAAACACAGCTGGATGGAAAGTCTGTATTTAGAGAAGATAGAAGTAAAGCTTTACAGCATTATGGACTCTCAGAAAAGTGAGAAAACACCATAGAATAATATTTGAAATAACATTTTGAAAACAAAGGTGTACTCACAACTCCCCTGGTTATGTAGTGGAAATATAAAACGAGAAGAGGAGAGAGTAAAAGAGCTTAAAAAAAAAACCACGCACATACTGCTGCTGCTTTGGACCACCATATCCAAGGTGACAGAGGGACATGACTGAAGCATTTACCAGGACAATGGGAAGGAATTGTGCAAGGGGTATTGTGGTGGCTTGTCAGGGGTGGGTCTGGCCATTCTGCCTACAGTGTTGCAATGGTCAATAGGGGCCACTGCAGCAGGGTAATTATTGGGGCAGTTTGCTGCAAACTACATCACAGGCTGAGGCAGCTCCAGGACACAGGGGAGGCATATTGCTTCCCATCTTGGACCCTGTACTGGGCTGTGCGCTAGTGGCCTCTGCTGGTAGAGGCCAGCCTAGCTGAGCACGCGGTCAACCACTCCATCAATTGCTTTATCAGTCATCACGATAATGCCTGATTAAAACCCCAATTTTCTTGGCCTGTAAAAGCTAGAGCAGCCTTAAGGAGTAACACTGGTGAGTAGAACTGGTCAAAATTCTCTGAATTTAAATTTTTCTGTGATACTTTTATCAAAAATTCTGTTTTTGATTGCCCATTTACCCCCCCCTCTCCTTTCCCCTACACACTCTTTTTGATAGATTTGTTGAAAACATCAGGGGTCAACAAGTATTAATGATGTCCAGCATTCTGGCTGTAAGTCTAAAAGATTTGGGGAGGTGAACTTCAGCTCTGTGTGTGTGAGGTACAGCAGTTCTAGATGGTTCTGGCATTATGCTGCCTATGATGTTTGCATGGAGCTGCCATACAAACAGATTTGTGGGATGTAGCCTGTTTTTATAGTTTTATGGGGAAAGAGTACATATTAAGAAGCACTTTGGTCTCTGGTGTTTGACATAAAAGGGCTGGGAGCCAGGATTCAAATGCAGGCTGAAACACTCAGTGCAGCGTGTGACCTGGGGCAAAGCACATTCTCTTCTCATGCTTCAGTCAGTCCAACTGTTAGTGTGTAAAAGCAGAACTTTTACTTCTTACCCAAAAAGGAGAATCTGAGTTGAGAGTTATTCTGAGTAAATTTAAAAAAAAAATTTCTAGTTGACTGCTTAATTTCTAACAATAAAGAAAAGACTCAGTGCTCCCTTTAATGTAATATTTACAAACCATTAGTCATGACTGCCCGTGATGGGAGGAGAGATTATCAAGCTGTGACACGGAATTATAGAAATACAGGGCTCAAAAGGACCTGAAGAGGTCATCTAGTCCAACCTCCAGCACTGAGGCAAAACCCAAATACTGTATACCTAGACATGATCAATAGGAAAACTAGTAATGAACTAGTCACTTAATACTGTACTGGAAGTCATTCCGTTTTGTTTACGAACTGAAAGTACAGTCATTACAAAGTAATGAGAACCTGTGTGGTGTCTGGATTTCCTTACATGAGATCACCAGTCTAAGGAGAGAGCATGTGAGTGAGCGAGTGTTATGAAGGATGGTGAATGTTGTTAGGACTACCACTCAGATCAGCCAATGAAACCTCAGTTGCAGCCTTCAAGAGGCGCTGACCCCATTGCCCTACATCCTGGCATCTGAGTGAAATTCACTTTCAGATTGCACTGGTCTCCCAAGCCAGCAGTGGATCATAATTAACCAGTTCTCCCAAGATGCTTATTTGGTGAGCATAAAACAGCACTGGTTTCTTAGTTATGGAAAATGAATGATCTGACTGAGGAATTATCATCATTTTTTTGCTAAAATCTCAAGTTTCAGATTTCTTTGTATCTAGCAATTCATTTTCTTTAACACAGTGCAGTTTATGGGGATGCAGAGCGTGTCTGAAGAGATTCCCAAAATAAAAAGTATGTGGTAAAGGCTGACATTTGTGGTCAGTACAAGAGTCTGGTACTTCCTAGCCAGAGCACAAATTTAAAGCAATAGAACGTGGTACACTATAATCTCTGTGTGGGAAAGGAGGGCGTCACTCATTCCTGCCAAAGAATAAAATAGGGAAAGTTTTATTTAAGAAAAGACCCAAATGGGGAGGGAGGGATTGAAATATGAATGTCTGATAGAGTTATTGTACCTGGGAATAGAGGCTGCAATTCCAAAACCAACACTTGGTGTCAGTAATAGCTGTAATCCTGTTTATAATCTCCTGTCCCCACAGCACATCCTTCTTTATTGTATTTGCTCCTACATTTATTATTTAAAAGATGGCTTTGGCTGGCCAATACATTCTGAGCAAAAAATTTTCAGCACCTCAGTGGTAAGGTGTGTGCACAGTTTGTTCACTTGTTTCTTTTTAGGTCTACATTTTACCACTGTTCCTCCTTTTAAAATGTTCAAACCATATTGTTCCACACTCTGTGCCTTCCTTTTTGTGTTTCCTGCTACTCCTCCCAGCCATGCATTGTACCTTCCAACAAGTGTATTTTCATCTTAAATGAGAGACTCAGAATTGCTTCAGATTGCTTCAGGAGACTTTGTTGCTCCAAATACCTGTCCTTTTTTACTCTGGATTGAAAATAGTCCCACCCTACCCCCAAATACCATAGATGAGTATATGCAGAGGAGTAATATGGGTGCAATTCAGAAAAGCTTTAGGTAAGCAAATCATTGAAACCAAAATGATTTGAGATTTGGAAAGAAATTGGATCAGCCCTCCTAATATAAGCAGCACGGTTAAAGATTCAGATCATAAAACAATGCCTAGGAAAATATAGACTCCTTGTAGAGTCCAAAAATTAGTTGCATACTTTATATAGCAAGTGGCAGAAAGTCAGTCAGCTGTGTTGCAAAGAGGCAAGATGCTAGACCTGCCACCACTTGTGTATTTTTTATAATGCAAAATGTCTCATTTTCTAATTTGGGATTTGGAGTATACCTGTGAACAAGAAACTACTATTCCACTGGAGTAGGGTTACAGCTCAAATAATAACAAAATATATTCGACAAAGTTTGCATGTTCTTCTGTCTATGATTTGTCTGAGCAGGTCATGATTTTCCTCAAATTAGCTGAAATGTTTGCAATATAGTTGAAACTTTTGCAGTATAGATTAGTTCACAAGCCATTAATTGAGTATTCAAAATACTTGGTTATTTTGACTGCTCACATAGGTCACCTTGGCTCTGATCCTCCAAACACTTGCATGCATAACTTTACTACTGTGAGCGGCCCTATTGATTTTACTGAGACTACTTGTGGTAGTAGAATTAAGTGTGTATGAGTGTTTGTAGGATTGGGGCTCTGCTATGTTTTTGACACTTGAATGAAGAACTCTTAGAATAAGGTTTCTGGAGCAATTACTGCAGTTTACAAATATAAAAGTTGTTTTCTATAAATATTCTCCAATATTAGCTTAAAAGAATTTTCAAATGAGTATTTTCCCCCCTCAGCTATAATTAACCACATGATGCCTTCTTTAAAAGAAAAAAAATCCCAAACTAATGCCATTATAAGATTTGGTTTTATCCTTAAAGGTCTTAATGAGACTTTGTGCCATTAAAAACTGTAAAGTGGTGATTATTCTCTGGCAACAAGCTTCCCTTCTACTATTACACCGGCTGCTAAGAGACAAGCTTTGCTGATGGATTAAACACCCCCATCCTATTCTGGAGGTCATGGTCAATGGGAGTTTTGTCACTGATTTCAGCAGGGGCCCAGTTTAGTAATTATGGAGCTTTACGAAGAATGCAGTCGTTACAGGACTTCATTTATACTGCTGCAGAGAAAGGGTTACATTTCTGTGTGAACTAAGGTTAGAAATCCTATGTCCTAATCAGTTAAAATTAATTTCCTACTTCTTGTTTAGAACCAAACCAATTAGCAAACAATTATTGCTGTGTAACACATTGGTGAAGAGTGTGTCACATGCCATTCTCTCTGATCCACTAGATAACTGCATATGACAGTTACCAGTTACTGGAGTTATTCCTTTACTTTGAATTGTTAAACCTGTGCTGCTGTATTGAAGGGCCTGGGATCAAACCCTACTGAGGATACATATGAAGGGTTGTTAAGCCTTAATGCTCTCAGGGTCAGGCCAGTGTTCTATCTAAATGATCTCTATGTGCCTTTAAATACAAACAGACACACTCAGAAGGTGGGGAGGAGGATTAGTTTGTCCCACCTTTGCAGTCAGTATATTCTGAAAAGAATTCAAATATTTTGCCTGTTCAGAGACTAATATAAAAGTAGCTATAGGCTTGATGCAGGAAATACTTGGTGAAATTTGATGGCCTGTATTATTCAAGAGGTCAGACTAGAGTCACTAGATAATCATAAAGGTCTCTTATGGCTTTAATATCTATGAAAATGTATGTAGGTTAAAAATCAGTCATTTTTATTTAGGAAAGAATATTGTTCTCTCACTCAAGACAGAAAAACTCCCAGTAAAGTCTTTAAAGAAAATAGGGGAGAAAGCTCTTGGCTTCCCCCTCTCCGCTTTCTTTCATCAATACCCACCAAGACTAGCCTTTCAGGCAGGCTTGGGCCTCTGCCAAATTTATCTATCATACATGCTGAAACCAAACAAATAGAGTGGCATATTTTTAGACCTACATCTAGATGAATTCTCCAGCATTGACACATGGATGTCTGGAACTCCTGACAGTCAGCTGACCCCAGCAATTGCAGCTTAAGAATATTTTATTTGATTTATTTAACAAGGCACTGTAATGCAGTTAGTTTTCCCAGAGAGTAGCTGGCATTACCCTAGGAAGTTGTCCTTACATAAACCACTCTTCCAGACTGTAGTGCCTGCATGGCTAGTCCCTTTCCCTTGGGCTTGCTACCCTTTAAGCAGTAACACATTTCTCTATATTGCATCTGTTCACAGTACACATCAAAACAGCCATACATCCAGAGCAACTCTCTTGACTGCACTGTGTTCTGTTTTTCACTGAACGTTGTTGTAGCCGTGTTGTTCCCAAGATATAAGAGAGAGAAGGTGAGTGAGGTAATATCTTTATAGGCCAACTTTTGTTGAAGAGAGACAAGCTTTCGAGCTTAGAAGAGCTCAATATAAGATCGAAAGCTTGTCTCTCTCACCAACAGAAGTTGGTCCAATAAAAGATATTACCTCATCCACCTTGTCTTTCTTTTTTACAGGCAGGTATGCACACTGGAAAAAAACACTTGATATTGCTAAGAAGTTTTCTGTGTGTATATATATATATACAGGCATCTAATATAGCAGTGTTTCAGAGACAAGATTTCAATGTTAGCTGGAGACACCCTGCATCAGCTAAGGCCTTGGCTACACTCGGGAATTCACAGTGCTGCCACGGCAGCGCTGTGAAGCGCGACTGTAGTCGCGCCGCCAGCACTGCGAGAGCTCTCTCGCAGCACTGTAAGTACTCCACCTCTCCGAGGGGAGTAGCTTGCAGCACTGCGAGTGAGCATGCAGCAGTGCAGGCTCTGATCACACTGGCGCTTTACAGCGCTGCACTCGCTGCGCTCGGGGGGGGGGGCGTTTTCACACCCATGAGCGCAGCAAGTTGCAGCGCTGTACAGCGCCAGTGTAGCCAAGGCCTGAGGTTACTTTTCCCCCTCCTCCCATGGAAGGAGAGGGGAGGGATCGAGTTAGTTAGTCTTAAAACAGAGAACTCTTTCAGAATCCTGCCAACAGCACGCCATACCAGTAAAAGAGAATCTAAAACAAAACCCCACTGTGAGCAATGCTGGAAATCAGACAAAGGAATCTGTACAACGGGACTACATTTCACACACTGATGGTGCTGTTTAGTTATAAACAATAGACAAAGACACAAACAACCAGCCTCTTAGTCCAAACTACAGTTCTACTTTATAGAGATTATTCATATTCCTCTCCAGAGAGCCTGCTACTCCACAACCTTCTGTTAGCTGATTCCAGGCAGCCAGGTTGTCAGATGGTTCCACTTTATTCCTGGTACAGATTTCATATGGGCATCTGGCTGTGTACAGCAGGGCTTTCTGTTAACCCTGTCCCAGCAAAATCCTGTATGAGGCCTATTCACCTCATCACATCCCCTGCTTTCCGTAAGATAATAGCACTCACTGTTTTCTAGGTGTTACCACACCTTGCCATCTCAGATACCACAATCTTAACCCTCTACTTAAAATAGGAAATAACTGTGCTAGTGGTTTGAGAATCCTCTGGCAATCAATAACTTTTTTATGGCGATGACTGGATTAGAAGGGTAGATCACTGACTGCTGCTGTTAAGGAAGCATAACACTTTCCATACTTTCCTTATTTTTTAGACACTCATAGCGTTCACATTTTCAGGTTGATGTTTTCTAAGCATGATCTCTATTCCGAAAATTCATTCTTATTTTTTTTTTAAGTTTCAACAAAATCATATCAGCTGCGTGTCTCTCTCTCTCTCTGAGTACCATGACTACATATAATATTAATGTATAACTTAATACACTTTCTCCAGTAGAGAAGAATGTTGCCTTTTCTTGTGGAAAAACTCTACAGCTGAACCCTGTGAGGGTAGAAAGTTGAAGTTCAACATGAATATTGCCCTTACTGAGTGTTCCAGTGAAATTTAATATTGACTTCATGGACTTACGATCATATGAAATATTAATGCACAAGCACAGCACATTTCACATCCAAGCTCATAAAGTGACCAGCTAAGGAAAGCTGTGTTTGTGCCCACATGTGACTATCTTAGCTGTGTAGTGGAGAGTATGCTAAAGGCATGCACTAATAGAGAGGGCTGCCATGGTCTTTGTAAAGTGTGCAGGAAACTGATTCATTTTAGGAGTGCTGTAGCACCATAAAGGATGGTGGGGCTAGGAATTTTGGTTGTGTCTAAAGAATTCCCCATTATGAAATAGCCACACTTCATTGCCATTTTATGCTAGCCAGCAAAGCATTCTCCTGAGAAGTGGAGCTCCTCAACCTGTTTTACCTTTTGGTTAAATTAATAACTGTCAAGGTGGGTGAGGTAATATCTTTTATGGGACCAACTTCTGTTGGTGAGAGAGACAAGCTTGTAAACTACACAGAGTTCTTCTTCGGGTTTTCTTCAGCTATGTGTGGCTCCCAAATTTGTCTCATTCACCAACAGAAAGTCGGTCCCATAAAAGATATTACCTCACTGTGGTGGGTTGTAGTCCCCACACCAGCCCTGAAGGAGTTGAATTAGGCTAGATGGACGCAATCAGCTAATTAAGCTGCAAAGGGGAGAGACGTATGCTGAGTGCAGGGAGCTAATTAGAAGGAAGCTCACCTGTGAAGGAACAGATAGGGTTTCTGTGAATCGAGGAGGCTGGCAACACATGTGGGGTAGTAGGGAGGAAGTCTGGAGTGTTTTTTCTCTGGGGTAAGGGAGAAGGAAGGGGAGATAGGAGCTCATGAGGAAGGGTTTACCTAGTAGGTCTAAGAGAGCGGGGTTTGACTAGGGAGTCTGATGAAGGAGGAACTTAAAGAAGCATGGTAGGAAGTAGTCCAGGAAAGAGAGTAGTAAGGTTGGTTTAATCTCCAATCTTAACTGCTTGCTATAGAGCTCTGGAGTGGAACCCAGTGTAGAGGGCAGGCCTGGTCTCCCCTCCTAGCCTCTGCAGAGTGCTGTTGCTTGGAGCAGTGATGGGAAGACAGCCTGAGTCACTGAGAGTGACATAGTCAGGGCAGTGGGCATGAGGACTGCCTGCCACTGCTTGTGCAGGGAGTCTTTGAAAGATTCCCCTTGAAGGGAAAAATCACAGCTGCCCTGGTCAGCAGGCTTGAGTCACAAAGCAGCCATACTGCAACTCTGTGAGTGGGAGGAAAGCTGCAACAGTGCTAGAGATGGAAGAGGGTGCTGAACCAGGCAGATCTAATCCCCAGAATTGCTAGAAAGGGGTGCCACCCAGCGGTGAGTAGAGAACACCCTGTGACGCTTGCCCACAACACTGCAAACAACTAACTAGGAGACTATTAAATTCTCCATTCAAAAAACTGCTATGATAAAACTGTGGGTCCATGGTTATGCTGTCAGAAATTAGGAAATACTGCCCTTATTGTTGAAAGCCCAGTCTTAACCCTGCTCCTTTTTGCATATGAACTGTGATTGTCTTCAGTGCGTTGGTCACATTCTGTTTCTCAAGTAATACAATGTAATCTAGTTTTCCTATGTTATATACATGTGCAGCATCTTGTCCTGTGTAATACTCTGTACCCCAAAAAGTTCATTACAGCATAGGTGCTGGATCTAAGGGTGCTGGGGGTGCTGCTGCACCCCCTGGCCTGATGTGGTTTCCATCATATCCAGGGTTTACAGTTTGGTTCAATGGCTCTCAGCGCCTCCACTATACAAATTTTCCCAGCACCTCTGCATAACAGGCGTAACAGGAGAAGTAGGCTGGCTTTAGTTAACAGCTGCGGTCAGTGGAAGTGCCTGAGCTGAACTCCCCTCATGATAAAAGAGTGGGGGTGACTAGCAGGGTGTTCTCTGTGAGGGCAGTGGCATAATAAGCCAGGCCCTGATTATCCTCTCACTTACATAGCAGTGAATCAGGAGTACCGCCCCTTAAATCTCTAGTGTAAGTAAGAGAAAAATCAGGCCCTAAAAATCCAACCCATTGACAATGTACCAGTTCAAGGAATAGATCAGTTAAATGACAAGGTTTCTGTGTACAGAGCAAAACCGAAACATAATCAAACACTGAACTCTATTAATCTAATAAAAAATAAATAGACCTGGTCAAAGAATTGGTTTGTACGTGAGATGCTTTTAGGAGTAGTGCCCAGCTCAGGAGCAACCCAGGGGACAGGAATGAATGCTCCACACAAGATCATAGCTGTTCCATAGCTACTATTGCAGTCCTCAGGCCCTGAAGCATCCCTTCCACTGAAGGAGAGAGGAAGGTAAGAACTGAAGGACCAAATATGAGGATTCAATAGGTTGCCTAAACCTGTCCCCTGGCCGCCCATGCCCCCAAATCCTTGTGCACTTAATTTATTTTGAAAGCAGTTATCAGTATTATCTCGTTGCATATCATGGAGCTATGGCACTAACTCTAGATAGCTATGGCCCTGATCTTGCAATGGGGCTCAATAGTACACACAAAGCAGGAGTGGAGCCTATGTTTGTATTATTTATTTTTTCTTTATAACTTTTGGATGGATGGAAGCACAGGTACTTATCATCTCAGAACATTATGAACTAACGGCTACGGATGCCAAGTAATCTACACACGGTCACAAGATGGGTCCAAGACACGCACACAGTCCATGAATGGATTCGTATAGCATAACATAAAAGAGTATACTATTATAACTAATATTTGCAACCAAGAAGACTATATTTCTTTACTGTAGCAACTGGTGAAGGTCCTCCCATTGTTTAGGGGACAGAGTGAAGGTGAGTGGAGGAGCCTTAACTGAGTATTTCCAGACCTTCAGATACCTAGAATCTGTTTTTAAGTGTTTGGGTTTTTTAATTATAACATTCCAATAATTAAAATTAATTAATAGATACAGCTGGGAATTGATAAGTCTGTCTGTACCAAGTCTTTTTGACTGGGATTTTTATGTGTAATATGCTGTAAATGGGCTCTGGAAACTCACAGGAATTCTTAGAATGCAAGTAGCATTTTTGGTTTGAGGAATCTACATGAAATGGTACCCCCAGTTTATCCACACAACAAGTACGCTCTAGGCCTTGCTGTTATGCATCCATCCCTAAGCTAACAGGTCTACCTCTAGTGGGGAAATGGTAATTCAGTCTCTGGCCCCTCCAAACATAGATTCAGAGGTTTCTGAAAAGGCTATTTATGATCATCTAGTCTGCCCTCCTGCATACCACAGGTCCACAGAATCTCACCCAGTGATTCCTGCATCAATCCCAGTAACTTGTGGTTGAACTGGAGCACATAGTTTAGAAACTGACCCCATGAATTGTTCATTCTCCTCTGCATCTCTGCTACGAGAACCCAGTTTGAAGCCTAAGCTTTGCCAATGTTATTGGCAAATTGTAAGATGCAACATTGTCCTGGTGTTTCACAAGGTGTTTGTGGCAGTCTGTCAGTAAAGTTTTCTTTCGGGAATAAGAAACCAAATGTCTTTCTCCTCTTCTTTTAATATATTGTGTAAGCTATACATTACAGAGAGCTTCTATTGTCCTAGTAAGAGAGTCTAAAAGAAGGCAGCGCCCTCTAGCTTTTTCTACTTTCTATTGACTGAATAAACTGAAAAGATTTGATACAGTATATTGGGAACATTTCCAATAATGCTATTCTTTTACCATTATGTTACTGTATTTTCACTTATAAGTACATACACTTTGAAGTATTGCCAGATGTTGGGTTTGGGTTTTCTTGTATTTGTTTGGTGTCTGTTACATTATCATTAAATATTGATGGCTGCACTAACTAAACTTTGTTCCCTAACTAAGCATATAAGCCAAGAATTGAATTGACTCAGCCACTGAAAGTCACAAAACTAACAACAAAGCTTGAAAAAACCCTAATATCACATACAGAAATAACACTTTCCCCAAGAGTTGGTTGCAATACACTTTTGCTGGCTTTCCCTAAATTTAGTGAAACAAAGTGGGTCACATAACAGAAGTGCAACATCCCATTGAAAGTTATTGCTATAGTAATGTAACTCATTTATTGCTTAAAATTTTCAGACATGTCGAAGGAGCCTAGGTCACTTAGGCACTCTTGAAAATTTTTCCCAGCGTGCCTGTTATCGGAGGACCTCTAAAGTGCATTATAAATATTGCTGCTTCAATCCTCACATCCCTCCTGTGATGTAGAAAAGTATAAGTCCTCTCTTGTCCTCTGTGTCTCAATATCCCCATTTGTTGGTGATGGTCACAAAGTCAGAAAGGCAGTCTGTGGCTGAGCTGGGAAAAGAATCCAGGTTTCCTGAGTCTCAGTCCCATGCTAACATCATGGCCCAAGAAGGTTCCCAAGAATCCTGTTTGTGTTAATTCATTACTGCACAGATGCAGGTAGGATTTAAACCAGGGGTTCTCAAACTGGCGATTGCGCTGCTCAGGCTCAGGGCGCTGCGAGGTTATTATGTGGGGGGGGGAGGTCATGAGCTGTCAGCTTCCAGCCCCAAACCCCACTTCGCCTCCAGCATTTATAATAGTGTTAAATATAAAAAAGTGTTTTTCATTTATAAGGGGGGGAGGGTCACACTCAGAGGCTTGCTGTGTGAAAGGGGTCACCAGTACAAAAGTTTGAGAACAACTGATTTAAACATTATGGTTAGTCCTGTAGGGCCATATGCAAATGACTTCTGCAGTGTGGCTGGCTGCCAGGAGCCTGAGCTGTCAAGCTCTAAATCCCCCAACAGCGGTTCTCAATCTGTGGCGCCAGACCCCAAAGTGGATTGCAACCATGGGGTCGCCAAGGCCATTGTTAGACTTGCTGGGGCCCGGAGCTGAAGCTAAAGCCCGAGGGCTTCAGCCCCGGCCAGTGGGGTTGAGGCTCCGTCCCTTCTCCTCCCCCACACCCAGGGCCATGTAGTAACTTTTGTTATCAGAAGGGGGTCACAATGCAATGACGTTTGAGAACCATTGCGAGTAGGTCAGTGTGATGGAGAGTTATGAGTCCACTCTCCAGTGAAGGCTAGAATGAGGAGGAAGTCATTAGTTCCCTTACTTCCTAGAGGAGTGCCTCCAATTCTTTTTCTGTTACTCCCTGTATGGTCAACAGAGGCTAGGCTGGATTTTATCTTTCAGGGTTGCATTCACTTTCTGCAGTGACTGAAATGCAAATGAGAGTTAATTGATAGTGATGGGAGGCAGGAAGCACCCTAGTGCTGGGAAAGCAGCGATTCTGCTTTGGAAACTTCTGCACTGCTGCAGTTCTAGGGTCTCAATCCTTATTTTAGAACAGGAAATCTAATAAGCCATAAAAATAATGAATGCTGATGCCAAAGCTCTTTGGGCAGTCTCAGTGCCATTTTAAAGGGACTTCTTGCAGACACTCAGGGTGCTGAACAGAAACTTGCACTTCTAGAAAGGTGTGAAAAGAGCTGGACCATATGGGATTATTATGAAAAAAGTGATGATGATGATGATCAGGTTTTGACTTTTAGGAGAAGGAAACTCATAATCTCAACACAAATTGGAAATGCTGCTTCATTGTTTCACATGGAATTTGTAACCTATAAAGAGGATGTGTATTCTACGGGTTAGAGAAGGAAGCCTGCAATCTGGACTCTTTAATCCTAGGTTCTATACCCCAGTTTAACACAAACTTGGGTAATGTTATTCCATAAGGCTTAATGAGAAATTAACTGACATCTAGGTCTGTTTCCCCATCCATAAGATGGGGGTGGTAACAATACTTCCTTTCCATAAGTGTTGTGATGCTTAATTCATTAATATTCATGTAACATGTTTTGAGACTCTTTAGAAAGTGTTCTAGACATTCAGAGTGTTGGTAATAAACATTAATCACTTCATTACTGAATGACATTCCAGGTCTGCCCAGCAAGCACTTCTGCAATGTAGCTGGCTGTACACAAGGAGAGGAGAAATGTTCTGTTCACTTGATTATATGGTTTCATATAAAGCTGCTGCTAGGATACATGCATAATGTGTGAAGTTAAATTGCTCTAAAGTATTTATTTGTTACTGAGCCAGTCATCTATTTAAAGAGACAGCGTGGGGGAGGTAATATGTTATTGAGCCAACTTCTGTAATAAAAGATATTCATAAAATAATATTAAATACATTAATATTAAAGATTTCACCTCACCCACCTTGTCTCTCTAATATCCTGGAACCAACATGGCTACAACAAGAGCACATACATCTACTTAAAGATGCATTATTCTAAGGACTAGTCTGAGCCCAAAAGCAATCCAATACTTAAAACCCATTCTGCTTACTAACTAAAATATTCTAATTACTATGTGGAAAGTAGAGAGAAAACTCACTTAAATTTTCAGAATGGCCTAGTCTTGATTAGAAATGTACAGGCACTAAGATGAATCCTGCCCAAATACTTTAAACAAATCAGAATTTAAATTGCAGTTGAATTCCTCTCTGAGACCATTGCACCTATGTAGATCCAATTGCAGGAACAAGGCCTATATGAGGCAAAACATAAGCTGAGCATTAATACTTCTGTTGCGTAAAGCAATAAACATGTGCTTAATAGCAAATATGTCTTGTACTGAATAGAGATGGACTTAAATGTGAAGTTGAATTGAGACCTAAAAGAGGCTATATAAATACTAAGATAGATAATCTAAAATATATTAGAACAAGAAGGAGTCACATGCATCTGTTCATGAACTCACTGGTAGGGGGCATAGGAGGAAGACGACAAGGTTGCAAGAAAGCTAAATGAGCTATTTGCCTCCATCGTCACTGTGGAAAATGAGACAATTCCTTCTCAGAAGCTGCTTGTCACTGACCGGGCAGTGACCTTAGTGTAAGTCTCTAAAGATGAAGTTAGGATGTTAGCCACTCAAACAGCCTGTGACCAAATGGTTATTTATTCAAGTCACCAAGGGAATAAAATGTGAAGTAGGGGAGAGACTAACATTAGTATTACATGTACGGAATTATTGAAACTTGGGTGATTTTTTCTGTATCCACATTGAAAATATTGCATTTCAGTAAACAAAATATAATCTAATCAGTATATGAAGCCAATATAACGTTAAAAACCCTAACAAATCATCAACTAATAAATGAAAAGGAAAGGGCAGTTTTTCTGCAGTGGTAAGAGCTGCCTTAGATGTGATGCTGTCCAGAAGCATTTGTATATCACCATGTTGTGCTAAATCTCCCCAGAACTGGATTTGCATTGTTTTACAAAGGTGTCCATCACTACAGACTGTCTTTCCTGAATGGACCCAATTGATTGAAAATGTAACTAAGGAGAAAGTAACACAAGACTTGAATAAGTAGAACAAGATGGAGCCAAAGCAGCATGCTGTAACTAAGGGTACATTGTGCTGCTTTAACCTATTAAAACAAATTGAAAGGATTTGAAAACACCTGAGAGCTTACTGGTGGATGTAGCTACATTCTATCTTTTTTTTTCAAAGGCTTTTAACAAGCTGGTTGTTAAAGTTAAGTTACTTAAATAATCAGAGCAAGAGGCAAAAATCCTATTGTGGATTAAGAACTGGTTAAGTGGTAGGAAACAGAGAATCGTTCTAAAAGGCTGCTTCTCTAAACTGTGTTAATAGTTGGGCACTTTAGCCATCGGTGTTGGGACCAGTATCGCTCAAGCGGGATTTGCCAGCCCAAGCAGGTTATTTGAGTAGGCTTTTCCTGCAAGCAGAGGTTGCTAGGTTTTTTTTCCTCTTGTACATCTGCTTGAGTGCTGTTGCTACTGCAGAACAGGGCCCAGTTCCACAACAAAGAACTGTTCTGCTTTGTAGAAGGAAAATAAGGAACAAGAGATGCAGCATCCTGTACAAAGCTTTCCCTACTGCAGAACCTTTTGTGCCATCGCTTCAGATGGATTATAGATAACAAGCACAATACACTGTTTTTATGCAGGGGCCATCTGATACACTCTGACACAACTTCTCCTGTTGAAGAGCCTTCAGCTACACTGAAACAAGAAGCCACTCTCAATCATTCCTGTATAAGTGAGAAGCCTGAAATCAAGAATACATTGAAAGGTGCCTTCATAACTCAAGAGACAAAAATTGGCTGCTTAATAGAAGTGGCCTTCCGTTATGAAGGTGGATCATAACTGTAGTCAATAAGTTTGGGGGTATTTTGGGGTAATCTCTTAAGGCATTGAGGTTTCTTTTCTTGCGGGTGTCTTGTATAGTTTTCCCTGTACTTATTACAGTGTCAGCTGTTTAATTCAAAAAAGCAAAAGAGGATAAAAGTACTTCTCTTCTTCATGCACCCATTAGATGAAGACCACTTCTTTCCCTCCCAAACCCAGGGATCTATGGACAGCTCCTACTCAAATAAGCTCTCGGGTATAACTACATGATACAGAAAATATCAGCACCAAGAGTGAAGAAGAAATGTCTGAGTAATTATGAATTCCTACCTGTGACATCATCTGTTCTCCGCTTCATCATAACCTCATGGTGCTAATAAATCACAGGTATAAGAAACAACCAGGCAAACCATACAACCATGCTTACTTCTGCCCCCCTTTATCTCCATGATGTATGTAGTAAGAAATACAGAGGAAAATGGACCTAGACAGTCCAACAGCCCACAACATTCATATCTTATCTAGATTTACTTCTATGCAGCAAGTAGCTGCACATGCTTGGGGCTATATATGCCTCTCAACTACACTGGAAATCAATTGGAAGAAGGTCCTAACTGTCTTTGTGAATCTGGGCTATAGTGTCTAGCGCCATAGGTCCCATTCCTGGTTGGGATCTGTGGGTGTTATTGTATAATTTAAAAAAAATACTGTTACCCAGATGTTGCTGCTGCTTCTCCCTCTTGGCAGTCTTAGGACCCCGCCAAAAGAAAAACATACGAGCCACATGTCCCATGCTGTTACATTTTTTTCATTGATTAGAAAGGAAGAGAGCTCGGTTTTGTATTGCAGGGCTCCCATTTGTCACAGGATGATAACACTTACATATTGTATCTTTCTAGCTACTGGCATCTCTCTTCCCCACGTCTCATTCTTTTGTCTGTTCTGCCTTCCTGAGATCTCCCCCTTTCTGTCCCCAGTGTGCTAACTACTCCCAAATCCTGTACCGCATATTGAACTGCTTTAGCTGTGCAGAGTGAACTTTCCCTTTTGTTGGCCGCGTGCAAATGTTTCCATCATGTGTGCATGCGTGCACATGCTGTCCTGACTGTGGAGGACAGACTCCTTTATCCCTTACAAAGTGCTGGTCATCTTAAGGTTAATGACCCCTGGACTAACATGAAAAGGCGACTTTGCATGCACGTGACTTGTGCTGACAGTTCTATAGCTCTCTGTCAAGCCTTGGTTGCATTTGGCCGTTTGTATTCTGGAATATTTATTTCATGATTTTATGGCAAGCAACACATCACCTGTTCTTTCATACACAATGAGTAGTTGTGTAAATAGGCCTATGAAAAAGGATTCATTGTACTGAAGTAGAGAATAATGGCTCTCTCTGGGAAAAGAAATGGCAAACACTGCAGCCAACAGGTATATCATGTTTACTCGGCAGTGTCTAATGTAAACCAACTTTAATATTCCAATGACAAATAGAAGTACAGCTGATCTTCATCACTGGGAAACTGTCATAAAACACAGCACAAAGCAGTATCAGAACTCTGAACCCAACAGCGTTTGTCATTTTTTATTCTGTATAATAATGTGTAAGGTATATAATATTGACATAATTTTCCACACTGGCATTGGTGCAAATGAAATTTTAAATATCCTGGCCTGAAATGGGGAAGACAAAAGAGGAGAGATGCATCCTTTATTTGTATAGAAAAATCAGGAGAGAAGTACTGGGGGGGAAATGAACATGCTGTCTTTCAGATTCTGAACCAGTGATGCTAACCTATCGAGGGGCAAACAGAGGAGGTAGACGTACACCTCAGGCTTCCAGCTAAATAATGAGCATGATGCAGTCTGTGCTGATAGAATCTAAAACTGCAGAAGAGTCATGGAAATGTGTGGTCATAAGTGGCATCCCAATGTCACATGGTCTCAGCTCCGTGAAATGATGGCAAGAAGCAGGTGAAGAGGCAGCACCTACACAGGAAGACTTACCTGTCTCTAGAGAGCTTGAGAGAAAAAAGCCTTGGGGGCTGGGAATTGGTAATGCCACTGATGCTGCAGGCACTCACTGTGAACTACCAGCTTAAGTTCCAGTGGTGCCTGTCTCTCTCCCCAGGCTGAAGAGAAGTGAAGATTCTGCCTCCTCCCTCTTCATCCTTTTCCTTTATCCCTCCTGCCCTACCCCCACTATAGCAATGAGGGTGGTTCCTAGGTTTTGGCAAAAGGGAGTAAAGATTTCCTGCTGACAGGGCTCTCTAATTCACTGCCTCTCAATCCATTGGTGGGGAGAGAGTCCAGGAGCTTAGGCAGACTTGACTGTGTGTGTGTGTGTGTGTGTACACGCACACATGCAGGAGTGATATGGGGAGTAGAGGCAGGAAGGGTTGATTAGTGATGGGAGTGATACGCACAGGGGACCGGGTACGTCCACCCCCAGCAATTCTCTCACATTTGACAAATATGTGCATGAAAGGCTTTGATTCATAGTGGGGTTAGGACGAGGTTTGGTGTTCATCCCAATTAGGACTGGGGGTTCAGATTCAGCTGAACCAAAATCTCAAGAGCTGCTATCAAGAGATTTTGAGTTTGGGGTCAGTGCAAACAAAGACTCTTGTAGGTCTGGATTTGACGTGAACAAATCTGTTAGGGCAAACTTGGATTGTGGATTAAAATTTAACCCTTGGCAATTCAAGGGCAAGGCTTGGACCTAAGCTTTTAGTTCAGTCCTATAGTTAATGAAAGCCATAACCTGCCATGGTCACTATTTAAAAAATCAACCTTTGCCAACAGATAATCATTTCCTATACTAAGAGTTGGTATCTTGGGTACCACTGTTTGGAAACAGTGGGTAAATGATAACTCTTGTTTAAAAATATCTTCCACTGTAAGTTTTGTATTATAGAGAATTATGCTGGCTGGATAACAGAATTGAAATAACAGAGTACTGAACATAAATGGAAATGGCCAATCACTTAGCACAGTATTAGGTCATGGAATTTCATTCTACTTTGCAATTACAACTCTTTTGCCAGGCTTCACTGCCCCGCAGATGGCCACTTTTTCAGCTATCAGCAATAAACCGTCAAATTACCTAAACTCAAAACAGTAAACCAGTGAAGTTTGTACAGTAGCTACTTTACGTGGTTTGTTTTTCTTAAAAAATAATCTTAGTTCACCATTCACTAGAATAGAAATTACAGCAGTCTCCTCATGACTGTGTCAAGACAAGCCTAGAAAGATCACATTATTATGCTGTATGCAGCACAACTTGATGTTGCATTTGTGGAGACTCCTAGTTTACTATAAAGTGCTCTCATTCCATGGAGATGATGTTTTGATACCACAATACTATTGCAAGTCTGAAGGCCATTTCAGGGTAGGATGATACATTTATATATATGCAAGACAATGAATACCTTATGCTGTTAAAGATTATGGCATAATAATGTCTATGGCAAACTCACTATGTAAAATTTAATATAAATGGAAGCCAGAAAACCAGACTTTACAAACGTTATTTTAGTAAAAAGGATTTTAATGCAAGTCTTCAGAGACAGTGCTACAACAAACACCAAAAACCAATAGTAGGACATAACATGAGTTAAAGGTTTAATTCATTCTAAATACCAGTTTTTAAATGAAGTAAATATTAAAACACGCCTGGAATTCAGCTGCTTGCTTATACTCAGATCTTCAGACTCATCCATGGAACAACGTGACAAAGCTAATTTGTTCCTTTGCCTAGCAACAAGCCTTCTGGGGCTTGATACCCTGAAGAGTGACGGTCTCATTAACAACAAGGATCACGAAAGTGCTTCCTTCTTAGGTTTCCTGTGTCAGGATTTGTTCTCCAATGCTGCTAACAGTGGGAGGGGGTGATGGGAAGAAAATGTTTAATCAATCAATAATCTGTCTAGATATGTACATACACACCGCAAAGTGTGGGCACAAACACCACACGTGCCTGCATACTGCTTTGACATGAATGCAGAATTTAACTCTTTCAATCCATTCAACAAAAAAGACCCAGGGTGAAATCCTGACCACATTGAAATCAATTGCCAGTGACTTTAGTGGGGCCAGGATTTCACCCCCGGCATTTTGGCCCTCCGGCCTCTGTCAAGGGGAGAATAAAACCAAAATAGCAGCTTAAATAGGAACTCAAAAAGGAGGTTTAATGGGATCAGTTCACAGTGATTCCAGCTGACTCGTCTCCATTTTATCATCCTGCACTGGACAACCTTCATGAGAAATGCTTTCTTCCTTTACAAAAAAGTCAAAATGTGGATGACATTCTAGTACAGGCTGAATTTTCTGGAAACCAAGCCACATTTATTCTCTTGCCAGTGTGGGCAATGACCACTCCAGTACTTGCTCTAGCATGTCTAATTCTACATAAAGAGACAATAAATCTCCTGGGCAGGTAGACAGTTCAATTAAATACAGAACAAACAGCAATATTGTTGAAATCTTAACGTAGAAAATTCTGTCCTTGAAGATAAACTAAACTGGGCATAGAAGTGTGACCAGGGTAAATGACGTTAATTCTGACATCTCTAGGCAATTTTAGGACGATTTCTTTAATGTTTATATCATTTAGGTTGACGAAGATTCAACCTGTTTAGTCATGCAGCTAAGGAGGAAATAGTCTACAATCTATGTAGAACTGGGATAATAGCACTGCTTATTTATTTGCCGGTGGGAGGGGAGGACGATGTATACACAAGTGCATGTATAAGAGACTATATTTGTATTTTCACACTTCAAGGAGTGTTTTCCAGAGCCATTTGGCTTACACATAGCTTTTTGTGTTTGCTTTGTTCAGTGGCATCAAGTAATTTTGAACACAATATTACTGCTGAAGCAAGTATCTTGACAGTCATACTTGTGACATGTTTATATGCTACAATGTCCATTTTTAATGAACTAAATGAAATTAGGGGCAGGGTATTTTAGCATAATTTTGCTGCATTAAGCAGTAGGAATAGCACATATGAAAAGAGAATGCTAGGAAAATGTAGTCCTTTTTTTACATTATTTATGTGTTAGAGGATAGACTGCTGGGTTGACGTAAAAGAAAAAGTTACTGTCCAAATAAATAGAGATGGGGTGGAGAACTTGTTTTGATATTACCTTGGTCTCTTAAAGGTACAGTAAAAATATTGATATTGGCAAAAGCAGGTGTGACATAAGATTCTGTGTGGGTGGAGGGCAAGGAATGGTTTGGCAACTGCTAAAGAAATAACTCTTCTTAAAAGCAAAGGGTTTTTTTCCATCTAACAACTTTTTTTTTTTTTTTTTAAGAAAAAGATTTCCAGTAATTAGGAACCCATACTCTATCCTGCTGCTCCATCAACCAATGCAGCCATGAGTATTTTCCAGTAAATAGCAAGGAAAGAAAATTCCACTGACACCATATTTTTCTGTGCTATAGTTTATTTTAAAAATCCAAATAGTTCATACATTTTAATATGTTTAGTTATACACTGTCTTCCGGCTAGGAAATGACTCTTCAGAAATACAGTTCTGCACGACCATTAGTCTGTTCTACTCCCAGTGTGTAATGGACAAGGGCAAATTCTCAGCTGGTGTAAACACAACTCCCTTGAAGTCAATGGAGCTATAACAGCTTACACCAGCTGAGCATCTGCCTCTCTCCCTGCAATGTGGAATGAAATTAGACTGCCCTGGTTTGATGCCACAGCATCCTTCTTCATTGGCAGCTATTATGTGTAGTGTTTATCAAAATGTGAGCATGTGGGGCCATAGCAGGTAGAAAAAAAGTAAAATCCCAGGAAACCTATTTCACCACGATGCTGCCACGCTGAGAATATGGAGGAGGGACAGAAAATGATGCATGTGTTGTCCATCTCTTGTGCGTGTTAGAAGACACAGTGGGCGTGGCATTTTGAAAAGAAGGTCTGATCAGTGTGAATCTCTTCCTCCATAAGCAAGGTGAGTAACTTAGAGCTGACTAAGGCAGAAATGAAAGGCTTATTTTTCCACCACCAAATGCAGCTGTTAGAGGTGGTGCTAGGAGATCCTCTGTAGTTTTTGGTGGATGGATGATAATGCATTTGTAAGTAATCTATTCACCTTCGAGTTAGGGATCAAGACAGTGCCCCAGTACTTATTATGGATTATGCATTTCACATTTGACTTCTTTCTCTGTTACAAGTCTCTTCCTATTAGGCTTGCTCCATTTTCCATTCATTGTTCACATTCCAGATTTAAGCTGATCCAGTCTCCTGAGTTGTTCCACCAGTGAGACACAGTGATACGCTGCACCAGATAACCGTGCAGCATCAGAGTTTCATACTCTGCCGTGAAGGGAGATCACTTCGAGTGGTGGGAGGCATAGCCTTCAAATACCTGCTTAGTACTGCCATGATCTATATTTGTTAGCCATCTTGACCTCCACCTTCCCAATATATTAATAAACGTAAGTAGTCTCTGATGATCCTGGGGAGCTGGGCAAAGAATCTACACCGTGCTGTTGGTTTTTCTGTATGTACTATTTTTATGCATGCCTGAGACAATATTATTTGCTGCTTTGTACTCTTTGCTTAATGGATATATCTCGTGCCAAAGTTATTTGCCGTAGTTGAATGTGTTCAGCTGTGTGTTGGGCTCCCAGGAATCACATGTAGATGAGTGGACAGCATTAAATGTTACTTTTTCCTTATTTCATACTTCTCTTTTTGAACAACCCCCACTGACTCCTGTCTCACATGAACAATTTGGCTAGAGTTGCTGGGGTACCACGTTGTTGATAGGCTGCCCTGCCCTGTTTGGTGCCCTGCTTTAATTTAAGTGAATGGTTCTCAACCTATTTACCATTGTGGGCAGGGCCGGCTCCAGGTTTTCTGCCACCCCAAGCGGCAGCGGCGGGGGAGTTGGGGGGAGCCGATCATCAGCGCTTTGGCGGCAGCTTAATCGTGCTGCTCCATTCTTCGGCGACAGTTCGGCGGTGGGTCCTTCACTCCCTCTCTTCCTGTTCGGCGGCACTTCGGCGGCAGCTCAAAGAGGAAGAGAGGGACTGAGGGACCCACCACCGAATTCCTGCCGAAGACCCGGACGTGCCACCCCAATAGTGGACGGAGTGCCGCCCCTTTGTATTGGCCGCCCCAAACACCTGCTTCCCTCGCTGGTGCCTGTAGTCGGCCCTGATTGTGGGCCGCATCCAATACTATCTCTATGGCCCCGAGGATGTCACATGGGCCACAGCTCTGTGCTGATCAGGCAGCAAGTAGCCTGCAGGACGCAGGTTGAGAACCACTGATCTAAGCCATAAGAACATAAGAACGGCCATATTGAGTCAGACCAAAGGTCCATCTAGCCCAGTATCCTGGCTTCCGACAGTGGCCAATGCCAGGTGCCCCAGAGGGAATGAACAGAACAGGTAATCATCAAGTCACCCATCCCCTGCTGCCCATTCCCAACTTCTGGCAAACAGAGGCTAGGGACACCATCCCTGCCCATCCTGGCTAATAGCCATTGATGGACCTATCCTCCATGAATTTATCTAGTTCTTTTTTGAACCCTGTTATAGTCTTGGTCTTCACAACATCCTCTGGCAAGGAGTTCCACAGGTTGACTGTGCGTTGTGTGAAGAAATACTTCCTTTTGCTTGTTTTTAAACAGCTGCCTATTAATTTCATTTGGTGACCCCTGGTTCTTGTATTATGAGAAGTAGTAAACAACACTTCCTTATTTACTTTCTCCACACCAGTCATGATTTTATAGACCTCTATCATATCCCCCCTTAGTCGTCTCTTTTCCAAGCTGAAAAGTCCCAGTCTTATTAATCTCTCCTCATACGGTAGCCATTCCATACCCCTAATCGTTTTTGTTGCCCTTTTCTGAACCTTTGCCAGGTGTCCAATGTATGTATCTTCCACCCCATCTGTTGGATTCACAGGTGGCCTTTAGTCATAATACTACATACCAGTGATTCCCAAACTTTTTTGTATTGGTGACCCCTGTCACACAGCAAGCCTTTGAGTGTGACCCCATGCCTGGCAGGGCTGATACCTGGAGCCCTGCCAGGCATGGGGCTGACAGCTTACGACCCCCAGGTAATAACCTGTGACCCCCAGTTTGAAGATCCCTGTTTCTATACTGTAATGTTTAGTGTAGACAGCACCTCCACCAGTAGATGGTGCTATATCCTTATCTTAATGTTAAGCAGTTGATCTGACCTGGGGGGTTAGCCACAAGTTCAGTCCTGCCTGTGTGTACTGGAGTTGGCACTTGGGCTGTTCCAATAAATCCCTGTGATTCCATAAGCAAGTATTACAATACTTTGGGCCACCTCATAGACTTTAAGATCAGAAGGAACCATTGTGATCATCTAGTCTGACCTCCTGCACATCACAGGCCACAGAACTTCACCCACCCACTCCTGTAATAGACCCATAACCAGGGCCGGCTCCAGGCACCAGCTTGGCAAGCAGGTGCTTGGGGCGGCCACTCCAGAGAGGGGCGGCAGGTCCAGCTATTCAGCAGCAATTCGGCGGACGGTCCCTTGCTCCTGCTCCGAGCGAAGGACCTTCCGCCGAATTGCCGCTGCAAATCGTGATCGCGGCTTTTGGGGGGGGAGGGGGCTGCTTGGGGCGGCCAAAACCCTGGAGCCGGCCCTGCCCATAACCTCTGGCTGAGTTACTGAAGTTCTCAAATCATGATTTAAAGACTTCAAGTTACAGATAATCCACCATTTACTCCACTTTAAGCCAGCAAGTGACCTGTGTCCCACATTGCAGAGGAAGGCAAAAACCCACACCCCAGGATCTGTGTCAATCTGACATGGTGGGGGGGAAATTCTTTCCCGACCACAAATATGGTACACAGTTAGACCCTGAGCATGTGGGCAAGACCCATCAGCCAGACACCTGGGAAAGAATTCTCTGTAATAATTCATCCCTCCCCACTGAGTGTCCCCTCACGGCCATTGGGAATATTTACTCCTAGCAGTCACAGATTGCCTACAATGTCATGTGGCACATCTCATCATACCATCCTCTCCATAAACTTATGAAGCTCAGTTTTAAAACAAGTTAGGTTTTTTACCCCCACTAATCCTCGTGGAAGGCTGTTCCAGAGCTTCATTCTTCTGATGGTTAGAAACCTTTGTCTAATTTCAAGCCTAAACTTGTTGATGGCCCATTTATACCTACTTGTTCTTGTGTCAACATCGGTGCTTAACTTAAATAACTCTCCCTTCCTGGCATTTGCTGTCTCTAAATATATCAGAGGGATATTCATATCTCCCCTCAGCCTTCATTTGGTTAGGCTAAACAAGCCAAGCTCCTTGAGTCTCCTTTCATAAGGTAGGTTTTCCATTCCTCTGATCATCTCAGTAGCTTTTCTTTGCACCTGTTCCCGTTTGAATTCATCTTTCTTAAATATGGGAGACCAGAATTGCACACAGTATTCCAGTTGAGGTTTCACCAGTGCCTTGTACAATGGCAATAACACTTATCTCTCTCTGCTGGAAATACCTAACTTGATGCATCCTAGGATTGCATTTGTCTTTTTTTTCACAGTGGTACCACATTGGTGGTTCATCGTTATCCAGATATCAACCAATACACCCAGGTCTTTTTCTTCCTCTGTTGCTTCCAATTGATATGTTTCCAGCTTATAGCAAAAATTCTTGTTGTTAGTCCCTAAGTGTGTGACCTTTCACTTTCCATTATTAAATTTCATCCCACTTCTATTACTACCGTTTTCAAGATCCTCCAGATCTCGTAGGATATTCCAGTCATCCTCCACATTGGCAATACCTCCCAACTTTGTGTCATCCACAAATTTTATTGGTACATTCCCACTTCTTGTGCCAAGGTCATGAATGAAAATGTTAAATAAAATTGATCCCTTAGGAACTCCACTAGTAACCTCCCTCCAGCCTGAGAGGTCACCTTTCAGCATGACCCAATGTAGTCTCCCATTTAACTAGTTCCTTGTGCACCTTTCAATTCTTGCATTAATCCCTATCTTCTCCAGTTTAACTAATAACTTCCCATGTGGAGCTGAATCAAATGCCTTACTGAAATCCAGGTAGATTTAGATTGACTGCATTTCCTTAGTCTAAAAAACGGGTTATCTTCTCAAAGAAAGAGATCGGGTTGGTCTGGCATGATCTACCTTTTTGTAAAACCATGTTGTATTTTATTCCAATTGCCATTTACCTCTCTGTCCTTAACTACTTTTCTCTTTCAAAATTTGTTCCAAGACTTTGCATACAATTGCAGTCAAACAGGCCTGTAGTTTCCTGGATCACCTTTTCCTCTTTCTTAAAAATAGTTACTATATTAGCAATTCTCTAGTCATGGGGTGTGACGACCCCCCCCCTCCCTAAATTTACAGATTAAAAATCCTTGCTATTGGGCTTACAATTTCATGTGCCAGTTCCTTTAATATTTTTGGATGGAGATTATCCAGCCCCTGCCCCCCACCCAGTTTGGTTTCATTAAGCTGTTTGATTTTTGACTTACGCCTCAGATGTGCGATCTTCTACTTCCATAGCCTCCTTTCCATTAGCCATATTACCACTACCCCTAAGCTCCTGATTGCCTTTATTAAAAGCTGAGGCTAAGTGTTCATTTAGCTGTTGGGCAGTGCCTAGATTAATTGATCTCCACCCTATCCTCAGTGCTTAGTGATATCACTTTTTTCCTTGTTTTCTTCTTTATATGGCTATTGAACCTTCTACTATTGGTTTTAATGTCCTTTGCAATGTCCAACTCCACTGGCTTTTGCCAGTTGTCACTTTTTCCTACACTTTGACCTCTACGAAGTAGCTTTCCTTGCTGATCCTTCCCATTTTTTATTCCTTATAGGCTTTCTGCTTTCTCTTAATAACCTGTCTGAGATGTTTGGTCTGTGACCCTTCGCTATGAATTTGTCCCCTTGCTTGGGATGCAGGCTTCAGATAGCTTCTGCAACTTTGATTTAAAGTAATTCCAAACCTCCTCCACATAGTTCATTGCACCAACTGAGAATCTGATCCTTTTATTTGTATTTTTGGGGTATAAAAACATGAGGTCCTTGGAGCAGACTAGCCACAAATGGTTTGGGGTCCTTTCCTTCTTTATCAGCTGAGCATCTAAACAAATATAAGTAGGGCCCTACCAAATTTATGGTCCATTTTGGTCAATTTCATGGTCATAGGATTTTAAAAATCATAAATGTCATGCAAAAAGAAGAACAGGAGTACTTGTGGCACCTTAGAGACTAACAAATTTATTAGAGCATAAGCTTTCGTGGACTACAGCCCACTTCTTTGGATACATCCGAAGAAGTGGGCTGTAGTCCACGAAAGCTTATGCTCTAATAAATTTGTTAGTCTCTAAGGTGCCACAAGTACTCCTGTTCTTCTTTTTGCGGATACAGACTAACACGGCTGCTACTCTGAAACCTGTCATAAATGTCATGATTTCAGATATTTAAATCTGAAATTTCACTGTGTTGTAACTGTAGGGGTCCTGAATCAAAAGGAGGCCATGGGTGGGGGTCGCAAGGTTATTGTAAGGGGGTTGTAGTATTGCCACCCTTACATCTGTGCTCCTGCCTTCAAAGCTGGCCCCTCGGTTTGCAGCTGCCGGTCTCTGGTGAGCCAGCTCTGAAGGCAGCGCAGAAGTAAGGGTAGCAATACCACGAGCCCCTACAATAACCGTGTGACACCCTCCAGGCTCCTTTTGGGTTGGGACCCCCAGTTTGAGAAACACTTGTCTCCACCGTGAACTCTGTATAGTATAGGGTAAAAGCACACAAACGACCAGATTTAACAGGGGGAGACCAGATTTCACTGTCCGTGATGCGTTTTTCACAGCCATGAATTTGGTAGGGCCCTAAATATACGTTTTTTATTTATTTTTATTTTTTTTAATTTCTTCCGGTGACTCACATTTCTGTGAAAGATGGTCTGTAATTATGTACTCCCTTGGCTTTCACAGTGTTCTCGTACTATTTCGCCCACCTCTTTTTATTTTTTATTTTAAACCGATGACTAAGGGAAGCAATTTTTAAATTTATTACAGTATTGTCTCTTACAGTGTGTCCATAAGAGAATAGCTTGTGGTATTTTCCTAGGATTGAAATTATGGGGCATCTTCAAAGCGTAGCTGAAAGAAACTAGCTGATGCCACAGGTATTGTATGCACCCTCTTGTATTTGCCTAAAAGGTGCCATTGTTGGAGTGAGGCTCTTATCCTCTAAGTTTAACCTCTGATCACTGGCAGGCATTGCTGCCTTTGTTTCCACAGGCAATTTAAATGAAAAGCAAGCAAACAAACAAAAATTCCATGAGCAAGCTGAGAAACATGGCTTCCTGCCAGAGCCAAAGACTCTCCCAGAAAGTTAGTTTAATACTAATATAATAAGCATATGCATTATTTTCTGCAGTGAAAAAGCATTCTAACCCGAAAGTAGAAGGATAAAGGACTGAACCGCCTTCTGTTCTCTCTGTGCACAAAGTACAGCAGGTTGTGCCTGAATTGTTCCCAACTGAAAAGATCAAAATGGCTCTCATGTCTGCAGGTGTGAAGTAACAGCAAATGGGCTCCTGGCCCAGGGCTGCCAGTAGGTTTTGTGGAGCTACATGGTGTTCAGGACCCTTCACGAATGAATGCGTTTTAATAATACTGAAGCTGCAAGGATGTGTGCATGTGAATGCAGTGCCCAGATAGCTGGCATGGGTCTATGAAGAGGTGAATGCATCATTCATAGCTTAATAGAAATACGGACTCAGTTTCTGTTTGTAGAATGTTTGAAGAGTGATTTTTTTTAATTGAATAATTTTGAACAAATCCAAGATCTCATGTGAGTTCCGTGTCTGTTCAGAATTTGATCTGCTATGTGGTTGGGATTGGTCACAAACCATAAATCACATGGTATCATTTCTGCTCCCTGAGTGAACAAACATAACTTCTTTTTATAATTGGGTTACTGGTGTGAATGAGCAAGGAAAGCAATTTTAAATTCACTTTCTAGAATTATTTGTGTGCAAGAGAGTTTAAATTCACATTTTAAAAGCATTTGTAACTCAGCTATGTGAGTGATGACAGCAGGTAATGTGGGTGAAGGGAATTCATGTTGAAATCCCAATTAATTTTAGTGGGGAAACTAATCCATTATTTGCCCAGTTCTGTGCCTAATGCATCCACTGGCCACGTTCATGCAAAGACTGTGTGGAGGCTGGAAATGGAGCTTTAGAAAGCCTCAATGACTTAACTAAGATAAAAATCCAGCTTTATATTTGTGAGAGACCTCAAATAAAAAAAAAAATTCCGGCAAGTCATAGAAGTACATCCCAGTCATGGAATCATGGTACTCCATAGTGAGTTACCATTAGGCCCTGCAAAATCACATTTATTTTCACTTGTTCTCTGGAAGTCTTGGGTTTGACAGGGACTAGTCAACATATGGAAGTTGAACCAGTTTAAGTTAAATTAGTTTTAAATCTATCTAGATAAATCTTGTGTAGATACGTGTAAGTCTACTTAAATGTGATTTTGCATTGATGACTTAAGAGTATTTACATAAGTCTTAAACTGGATCAGTTTAAATCAATTTAAAAACAGACTTTTAAACACTGGTGCCTTTAATTGCAGCAGCTCCCTACAGAACTGGCTGTGTTTCAGACAAAAACATAGGAAAGTTATTCAATTAAAAAAATCAAAGTTAGACTACATTAAATTTGCCCTAAACCGAATGAAATCCTTACGGAAAGATTGTTTTGAGGTTCCAATGAATGTGATTAAGTTCTTGTTTTTCATGGAAAATATAACCTGTGAAGTGTCCACTGTTGTGCTACTGCTGTAGTTTCTTGTTCATATACATTCTGACTTGGGTGAACCAGGTTCAGTTATGATGCATCGGTGGAGGGGAGAGAGCTTTTCTTTCTTTTTGCCGTGAACCACAATCAGAACAAGTTTATCTACCAAAACCCTCTTAGCTTATATGGCTCTGTTTGTTCATGATGCAAGAATCTGTCAGCGGCAAAATGAGATAATTGATGCTAATGCAAAGGAATGCTCTGCTCATGAAGCTCCAGACTGTGTGTTCTCTGTATGGCCTCTCAAGGTTCAGAGAATTAGCATAATAAGAGACCCCCAACTTATGAAAACATGAGTTTCCATTTAAGGTCTAATTATCTAACGAAGGATTTTCTGGAGCAAAATCAGACAGTACTGGATCTTTGACGTGGTAGGTTTAGCGGCAGTTAATCTGTTTTATCTGCTTTTCTTTCTTCTTTTAAGTGAATGCTCCATGTAAGATACCAAATTGACAATGCTTTCTCCACAACATGAATGGGAAGGTCAACTAGAGTAGAAACTTGCCCATGCCACTCGGCCTCTATGTGCAAACTAAACTCTGTCAGGATTGAGAGAAGAGAGTTCAGCTGTTCAGTCTTTGGCCTCTCTGGATGGGGACTATTAACAAAGATTCCAATTAGTGCCCATTGTGGCGATGGTTCTTGTGACTTGGATGCAGGTCCACTAGGAATTGGACTGAGGCCAGCTGCCCATTTCACACAGGTCATCAAACTGGCAGCTTGGCCCTGGTTCAGATCCATGTCTGTTGTCAGTACACTTTCCTTATTTTAGGGGAACCCAGCTTACCCTTAGAAGCTACATGGCTGACATACTGCATTAGAACACTGACAGTATGTTCTAAGTTTTTTTTCTTTTTAGCTAAACTTAGAAACAACCGAATAGTATGGCTGATGCCAGAGATGTTTTCATTCATCAGTCTGCTGGAAAATACATAGGCCTAGATTAATTCCCCATTGTCCAGCTTCCGCCTGTTTAGCCCCAGGGGACAACTCTTAGGATTTAAAGCTACAGGAAGGGAGATTGCCATGGCTGAGTGTGTCCATATCCTTCCTCCTTCTAAGGAGTTCACAGACAAAGCTAGGACGGGTTGGCCAGTTCTGCCCAAGGATGAGAAGTGGCCAACATGATGTCCTGATTCAACAGCTTTTCTGGAGAGGTTGCTCTGGAGTCCTGCCTGGAACTCACAATTGTTCTTCCCCCACTAGGAAGCCCTGAAGGATGATCTGCAGTGGTAGAGATGTGCCGTTTACACCACCTCTGTTCCTACTGGGGTAAATTTAGCCCAGTGACTTTTTTTTGCCAATGCAGTTTTTAGTTAATAAGGATACCACAAGCAATAGAGTTTCCATCCAGAGCCCATCTCTTGACTCAATAGGAGTATCTTGGAAATGTCATACCATCTAGAAGAAGCTTCATACAATCCATAATATCCTCTACAGGGTGTCCCATTTTTGTTTTTAAAACAGTGGAAAATAATGAAACAAAAATAGACAGACTCTCTCTGCTAGCCTTTTATCAATGTAATAAAACAATCCTCACTAGCTTGTTAATCGAGATCGTTTTGCTCTGCCTGTCTCAGGCATGCCAACCTAGACTCTTTAATAATGCAAAAGGCAAGTATGTTTTAAATTAATTTTTTTTCAGCAGTTAGTTGGTTGGAGACACAATGCTTGGCACAGCATTATTGGTCACAAGAGCAATAAAAGAGCTCTTCCAGCTTTCTGCCTGAGAGCAGTAAAATTGAGCAACCAGCATTGTTACACTTCTTTTATCCTTACATTTTAGTAATTGGAGAGTCAGTGTCTGTCTGTCTCTCTCTCTCTCATTTGTGAATAAAATGTTTGGGGCTGAATTCAGAACCACTGTAAGCAACCCAGCACACCTGAAGGGCTGTGGGATCAATTTGTCACTGATGTCATTTCACTCCTGGGGTGTAAGCGGAGAACATAGGCTACCTTCCTGTAACTTGCCCCAATGTATTATTCAATGGGTGTGCAACTTTCTTCCATCTATCCTCTAAGAGCATCTCCTGGTAGCAGGAAACACAGCTACCAGGAACCCTCCTAAGAAGGCCTGCTTTACCCCTCAGATATAATTTATGCCAATGACTCAGCTATGCATTTGGCCCATTGATTCTTCACTGAGGTTGGCATGTGAAGGAAGAATGTTTTTGTTTTATTGCAGAAACAAGCGGAGACAAATTGGCAGCGAATAACGTACGCCATAATCACAATGTACAGTCAACAGGAGAGGGTCAGAAGAATGTGGTGCGCCATTAACTGTGTTTACATTATTGACATGTATTATAAATTGTCCTGTGACCAGGCAAAGTTCTTACCCAGCTCCAGCAGAGAAAGTGCACGCTCTGCGGTAGGCTCCAAAATGTATCCCCTTTCTTATGGTACATCATTTACTGATAACTGAAATAACAAAACATCAAACTCAGCCCAAGCTTTCTTCCCCTGGGCTAGGCATGATTTCTCTACCCTAATTCCTAGTTTCCTCTCCCTGGAACCACTCCCACCTCCCATAATCCAGTCTGGAGTGAACTACCATACCTGCCTGAGAGAGCCAGCAGGAATCAGTGTTTCCATGCAGAATTCCAACACATGTGAATGAAGTGAGTCAACATAAGCCCCTGCCACCTATCATCTTCCTTTAATTGATAGTTCCTAATTATTTTATGAAGCAGTGAATGTCATTTATTTGAGTGTTGTGGATTTGACAGACTCCAAGTTAATGGTTGAGGGTCAGATTGTGCTTTACAAAGACCTAATCTCATGGTAGTTGTGTAATGAGTGTAAATAAATGGAGAGAGAGACAAAGCCAGTCCACAGATGGAGAAAGTATGCATGGTTATGTATTGCTTTATACAGGCACCTTGCATTTTCCAAACTCTCATTTCACGATAGCAAATTTTGCACCTCATTTTAAAGGGCACCGATTTTAAACAAACTGCCTGATGCTAAAACAATGTGGCTTATTACCAGGCTCGATTCAACAGGATATTAATGTTCAATAAATCAAGACTACTTAAATGATACCTCACAAGGCATACTTTGTACAAAACACATCATAATCACATCACAATGGTGAATATGGGGGCTCCAGGGTGTTGTTTTGAGATAGTGTCACAATGGTATCTAGTGGCTTAAGAGGTCTGTCTTTTCAAATACGCTGTGCATCTAAAAGTGCCCAATTCATTTTCAGCAAGACAGTTCATTGGCTTTGGGAAGCTAAACTACTCCTACTGTATTGTAGATCCGCTTTAGCCTGCTCTATTCTGAACCATTTTACTGCAACCTCATTTATTTCTACTTAGATCACAATTAGCGACAGCTAAACATCAAATATTTTAGTCCTTCTACAAAAATCCTTGGTCTAGAAATCAGGCAGAAACCTCCTGAAAACAAGCCCTTACTAGATGTCCAGTGAGTCCTAGCTTCTCATTGGTTAATAATGTGCCGTTTTTTTGCTGTGATAGTTTGGTATTTCTGCTTCAGTTACTTCATCCATCTCTACCTGGCTTTAAATGCCTTCATGAGAAGCTGAACACTCTTTATAGAAAAGATAATGTATTCTAAATCTATAAGCTTCCATTTGAGACTGGTTACTAATTAACTTCATGAATGGAACAAAATAAACTCTATAGAAACATCCAAAGAAGGAACAGAAAGTTCTACTTTATTTATCTTGTGGTACTTAAGAGGAAGCTTCTGTTTGGAGATAAATAACACGCTTATTTCTAGATTTCTAAAATATATTATCAGACACAGAGCACATATCTGTGAGGATACTCTATAGTTCATTAGCTGATTAAGCCTTTTTCAAAGTGCCTCCCAAGAAGCTGTTAAAGATAGTCATAAGGTGACAGGTAGAGAGTGTCGTGGATTGGCCAACAGGCAGAAAACAATGAACAGGAGAAAGTGCCAATATGGCAAAAGGCTAATAGCAGAGTGCTCTAATGTTCCAAGCTAGAACCAATGTTTAACATATGCGTTAATGATCTACAAAAGAAAGGTGAACAGTGAGGTAGCAAAACATGAGGATGACACAGTTACTTGAGTACGTCTGAAGTCTCTTTCAACCGTCTGTAGTCTTGGCTAATCTAACAACGAAAGGGGTGCATGACAGCAGCTGAAGTTCACTGTTGACAAATGCAAAATAATGCACAGTGGAAGGAATAACTTGACCTGCACATAAACGCTGCGACTTCTAACTCAACTGTGACTATGACGGGAAAAGACGTGAGTGTCCTTGTGATCATTTAAATGGACAGAAACCCTCTGTTTAATACGCAGCTGCAGTCAGAAGAGCAAACAAAATGTTAGGCTGCATAAAGAATGGGATGGGAAATAATACTGAAAATATTATGCCTCCCCTCGAACATGGTGTTGCTTCTAGTTGTAAAAGGACACAGTAAGAATAGGGGTGGGAGGAGGGGCTCCGAGATGAGCCAGAAAAACTACATGTGGCATGGAAAGAAATACTGGAAATCTTATGAGAGTTTAGTTAATAGAGGAGATGAATAAGAGGGGACATGGTGGAGGTATTGAAAATAATGAATGGTCTGGAAAAGGTACTTCTTGCAGTTCTCTTGACCCTGTCTCACAATAAGAGAACAAGGGGATGTTCAATTCTGTGAGGCAGAACATGGTGGACAAACTTAAAAGGCCCCCTCCGCTTCAGTAACAGCTCTTTCACTTATAATTTCGCTCTGTGGGGAGGCATTATTCAAGTGGTAAAATACTCTTCTTTCCCAGCCTGTCCGTGGCTAAACTTACTATAGAAAAGCAAACAGAACTATTGTGGATACTAGAGGAGATATTTAACAGTCACATACTTTAAAAAGCTGTTTGCCTCCCCAGTTATGCTATTGCTCCACTGTGGAAATAATACAGTATCCTTTACATGAGAGCCTCACTGAGATTGTACGTAATACATGTTTATATTTGGTAAGATTTAGAATTGTATAGAACTTGTAATATGCAATTAACTCCTAGTCCTGAAAGTTAAGCATGAGCACTCTCCCATGGGCATACTTACTTTCACACCCCTGAGTGAGTAAGTTACATTGACTTAAGCGGTAGTGTAGACAAGCCCAGAGAGTGGCTTGGGGGTAAACTTCTGACCTCATTGAAGTTAATGGCAATACTCCCATTGATTTCAATAGGGACAGGGTTTCATCCCCTGTGAGCAGGGACTGCTTGCTCCCTAATCCTACTGGCAGGCAATTGACCTGAAAGGGGGAAGAAGAATATGACCTAACCCTATTCCCTTTCATGCCAGTCCATGGAGCGAAAAAGTACTATCCCCTCAGTGTGCACAAGAAGCAGCCCTGGGGAAGATTGTCAACAGGGGCTGTTCCTGCAGCCAGAGATGTCTGAGAAATAAGGATACCCTAGCAACATACCCCTTTTACCCTGGAAAAACTCCCTGAATCCAAGGCCAGTAAGAGGAGCTGAAGGAGATGCTATAGCAATCCTACAGCACTAGAGGGTTTCCCTATACGGGAACACCTAGCAAGAACGAATCATATGACCCCCATGTTCGGTGGATACTGTTTTATCTGTGGTATATCACCAGTGCCCAGAGTTGGTGGTACTAGCCCATTGGGGGGCCTAAGCAGGAATAATATTTTGCCCCCCCCCAGCACATAATAATAATTAACAGGGGGCCCCTGGAGCTGCTCGGAGCCCTAAGCAATTGCTTAGTCTGCGTATGTCTAGTGCCAGCTCTGGGTGGTTATGAGATGGGGGGGCCTGTGAGCTACTACAGAGAACTGTGTCTCAGATGTCTGGCTGGTGGGTCTCGCCCACATGCCCCGGGTCTAACTGATTGCCAGATTGGCAGAGAAAATGAGAGGGTTTTTTGCCTTTCTGCAACATGGCGCATGGGTCACTTGCTGGCTTGAACTAAAGTAAATGGTGAATTCGCTCTACGTGAAGTCTCTAAATCAAGCTTTGAGGACGTCAGTAACTCATCCAGACGTGAGGAGCCTATTGCTGAAGTGGGTAGGTGAGGTTCTGCAGCCTGCAATTTGAAGGAGGTCAGATTAAATAAGCATGATGGGCCCATCTGGCCTTAAAGTCTAAGTCGTGGTTTTCAGAATATGTCTTTTATCTTAAGAGTTTTAAAAATTATGTTGGCTTTTTATTGGAACTCAGTGCCTTAGTTATGAGTCGTGATGTACAGGATTCAGAGCCAGACACTAAAAATGGCCCCAAATAACTTATCTATATGTGAAAAACATCAGTGTTTTTAAAGTACATCATCAAAGCTGGAAGCAAGTACTGACTGTCCCACTGGGAAGCTGAGGCTCCGCACTTTCCAGTGCCATCAAGCACCCATTTCTGGCCCTGCAGGGGCCAGGACAACAGATTCTAAAGTAGTACTATCACTTTTATGTATAGAAAAGCTGTAATTAAATCTTGCCCATATTTAAGCCATGGCAGTGGGGGAAGAGGGAATTCCACATTTTGCAGAAAAGGGGGAAATGTTACTCTGTCAGACTGATCCAAAAACCATTCCAGCTGTCTGAAACTGCTCAGCGGTGTAGGTATGTCAGAATAACTTCTTGGGTAAATGAATTAGTGGGCAGAGGGGCAGGTAAAGTGGTCAAAGAAATTTATCACATGGCTCTGGAATTTATTATGTGGTGATCACCTATATATAATTTATATATAGTACAAAAATATAAAAAGTCTTTATGCATGTGTGTAATATAAAATATACATGTGGCATTTATATAAATGTCACGTAAGTAATAAAACCAGAGGTAACAATTGTGTGTGTGTGTGTGTGTGTGTGTGTGTGTGTGTGTATATATATTTTATACACCTCTACCCCGATATAACGTGACCCGATATAACATGAATTCAGATATAACGCGGTAAAGCAGTGCTCCAGGGGGGGCAGGGCTGTGCACTCTGGCAGATCAAAGCAAGTTCGATATAATGCAGTTTCACCTATAACGCGGTAAGATTTTTTGGCTCCCGAGGACAGCGTTATATCGGGGTAGAGGTGTGTATGTATATATATGAGATATAATTACATTTCCTTACTTATATGGCCAGAGATTTAAATATCCAAGATTTTGGGGGTAATGATATTTTATTTTCACTGCAGTTGTGTTATTCTGGATTTATCTGTGTAACGGATAGCAGAGCTCGGTCCATGCTCTCTGGTTCAGACTGCTGTAGTTCAGTGAGCAGGAAGAGCTACCTTTAGTGGCCAAAGAGATAAAAGATGCTGTCCGAGTTCACTGAAGTACATGAAGATATATTTTTTGTTCCCTTACGGTTTCTACCAGGTATGTTCAATCTTGAGAACATCCATTCTAACCTGACCGTTTAAGTTTCATATGTAAGCTGACCTTTATTATTAGAATTAGTATAACAAGCTCCTCATTTTAGAAAATATCAATGCTTAAAACAAAGTTTACAGGAGTCACTTCCGCGATATTATATTACTGCCCTACACAGAGAAGTAGTGCACTGCAAATTAGAGCAATGAAAGACCACGATGTAGCTAACACCCAAAGAGGAGAAATGGGTTTTGCTATAAAATACAAATATTGAGTACTTTACAACAGCTTCTTGGTTTAAATTCCTAGCAGACATGTTATGCGAGGCCCTGTGATGAAGGTTAAAGTCAGACAGCAATACTGTTTGGAACTCTTGTACAAAAAATATTATTTTAAAAGTCTGTGCAACCATCTTAGGAAATGGACGAATTAAAGTGATGTGCCCTGTTATCAGAAGCTGCCAAAATTTTAATTATAAACCCCTTCAGTTCTCTCCAATCTGAAAAACTGTATTGACTTATGATCGTTCCGTGCCTTAACTACCTTCCTTCTAATGAGAGCTTCAGTTTTGCTGCAGTGTGGCCTTATTTACTGCCGTATTCAAGGAAAAAAGTTCCACTTCAAAAAAAACAAAGTGGATCATTTATAAAGTGAAAAATAAGTTGATTTAAACCCATCCAGAAATTGGAATAGTAGAAGCATTAATTAATCTGCTTCCTGTAGATATCAAACTACAAAGCTTCATAAATAGCCCATCTATTAAAAGAGAGAGAAAATTGAAGGTCAGGAGGAAGTCAGAAATCTCATTTAAATCCAGCCTGTCCTTTAAATTAACAATTGTTCCCCACAATATCTTCTTCCATTCAGATAGATGACAAGCTTACTGTATTTATACCTGCCGCTTATATTGGTGCTTTTGATAGTTATATATGATAAAGTTCTTTAAATGGTATGATTTTAAACAGACTGGCTAATATGTGGGACAGTAAGGGCCCAGTTCTGTGAGCTGCTGAGCTCCCGTTTCCTCACAGAAGGAACTCAGCACCTCGCAGGATTGTGCCTTCACTCTGAAATTCCCTGTGGCTAGCTGTTGAAATTGCATGACCCACTGGGAGAAGCAGGGAGGTTTTTTTAAATGCTCAGCTCCTAGTATCAGCAATGGCTGAGCAATTTCTGGAGACAGATGGCCGGTTGAGGTTAGTGGCTCTTGGAGGCCCAGCTACTTTTCTGACTTTTACATCCTCAGTTTGTTGTTAATCCTCAGGATCAGGAACTAGCCTTTAGTTTGATTGTTCTTGCCTTTAAGAAACCACTCTACATGGGTGAAGAAATTCTCCTCCATGTATGGGCCATCCTTTGCGTCATTTTATGTCCCCAGGTTCTTGTATCTGACACTAGCTCAAACCCCATTCTATCATCTGTTCTCTCTAAAATGTTCTATACCCCAGAGAAGTCCACTCTCAGATGCTGGTTTCTCTGACATGTGGCCTAGTGGATAGAGCATTGGGCTGGCACTCAGGAATCTTGGGTTCTATTTGCAGCTCTGCCACTGACCTGCTGAGTGACCTTGGGCAAGCAACTTCACTGCTCTGTGCCTCAGTTTCCCCACCTGTAAACTGGGGATAATGCTTTCTCCTTTGTACAGAGCTTTGATCTACTGATGAAAAGCACTATATACAAGCTAGGCATATCAGGTGTTTACAGGATCAGGGCCTGAATCTCCTCATTTCCAAAGAACACAGACCTAGAGTCTGACACATTCCTCTGCACATGAGTAATTTTACGGATGCAGTGACTTCATTGTCTTCAGTGGTAGTACTTGTATGAGTAAAGATACTCAGTCATCAGTGCTAATAACATGAAGCCGTAGTTTCTTTAAGTGTTCTGAATAACTATCATGAGTTCTACACTAATATCTTCTCTACATTTCAATATCTTTTACCAGGTGCTGAGGGAAGAGTCTTGTGATGAGGCTGTAACTCAGGTGATCTGGGCTCAATTCCCAGCTCTGCCACAGATTCTCAGGCTCCCTGTGTAACCTTGAACAAGTCACTTCATCTCTCTCTCTCTCTCTCTCTCTCTCGTCTATTTAGATGTTAAGCTCTTTAGGACATGGATTATCCCTGATGTATTTGTACAGGACTGAGCACAATAGGGCCTCGATCTATTAGTTTGAACCTCTAGGCACTTCCGAAATGCAAATAATATGTAATAATAAGGTGACTGGAACTGTGCTAAATTTTCCACGGGTAGCTTTGCCAACTTCTAATGCAATATTAGAATAATTAACTATAGTGTTATATTTGTTCCTGCTAGACCAGTCTCCTGGAAATCTTTTCTTTTGTTTACTGCAGTTTATCATGTCAAAGGTTTTAGAGCTGTGTCATAGACTCCTCTGGCCCTTTTATCTTATATTTTAATTCCTGTGACTGTGTGTGTGTTAATCCCTAGCTCAACAGCAAATTATTTCTCCATAGTGAATTGATCGAGCCACTTATGTGCTTATGTTGTACTCAAACTATTCTGAAGTTTATTATCTTCCTGTTTATATTGACCATCCCATTAGTTTTGTGCTGTCAACAGATTTTACCCCACTGTTCTGCCGGTTCATTCTTCCAGGTTACTTTTACATATAGTTCCATCCGCTGAAATCCCCCAGCCTCTTGTGAATTTTCAATGATCCTAACAGGTTTCTGCACATTTTCCCAGTTTCTCTCTAGAATTTTCTGTTATATTAAACTCTGTTCCATTACAATCCTGCCCCCCCACCTTCCATTCCAGTAAGCTTTGTCTTTGATGGCCAGTTCATTATCCAGTCAAAAGGGCAGATCCTCAGCTTGTGCAAATTGTCATAACTCTAGTTGGGGTTCTGCACTAAATAGTGGGTATTATACTAAAAATGCATGGAATAACCTTTAAATCCTCTAGGCCTAGGGGGAAACCCATGTTGCTTTAGTACACAGTGGGTATGATCCTACTGACCAGCATAATGATACACCTCTACCCCGATATAACGCTGTCCTCGGGAGCCAAAAAATCTTACTGCGTTATAGGTGAAACCGCCTTATATCGAACTTGCTTTGATCCGCCAGAGTGTGCAGCCCTGCCCCCCCCCCCCCCGGAGCGCTGCTTTACTGCGTTATATCCAAATTCATGTTATATCGGGTCGCGTTATATCGGGGTAGAGGTGTATTTCGATTATAGTAGCATTGAAGGGGGATTACAGTCTTAGATCCTGATCCCGCAAACATGCCCACACTTAACTTTCATCATGTGAGTAGGGACTACTTAGATGCTTAAGTGTTTGCAGGATCAGAGCCTTATCAGGCATTCTGTTCAAGTTCTTTTCATGACAGTTTGTCAAAGGTAAGCTCCATGACTCTTGTTTTTTGGCCAGGGGGTGGGTAACTGTGTGGGTGCATGTGACAGAGAGGGAGAGATCTTTGAATCTGACTCATTTGGGAAGGCAGCCACTCTTCTAGTCGGCGAATGATAAAATACTGTGTACAGCATTTGAAATAATCAATGACTCAGCAGCTTGACTTGTCCCAGGATGACGGGCTCGCAAGTCATTGATCTATCATCCAATATACAATTAGATTTTTCCCTTTCTCCCTGGGGTTCCACCCATGATTAATATCTATTGATTTTATTTTTTTACACCAACTTGGAGATTGGCCTCTTGGCATATTTTCATATTTCAGTGGGTCCAGATATCTTCGTTTTCTACAGTCTGGACTTTTTCAGTCTTTAATAGAAGAAAGGGGCATTAGAGGCACTCATAAATTCTAAGGCCAAGAGGGACCATTGTGATCATCTTCTCTGACACATAAGTATAGAGGGTCAGATTCTGAACACTGGTGTTATTTCTAAATCTAATTAATTGTGTAACAAAGGGTCATTAAGGCATCCAAAAAACAATAAAAAGATATTGTATGCAGAATCTAGCCTTCCTCAGCCAAAGAATCTAACACCCTGGTCTTATCGCTGACCTAACCTTCTATTGTTCCCAGTCCTGTCAAATTCATTGCTACACAACTTAAATCATTCTGTGCTACTTTTTATGCTGATATTATCTTTGTGTCTGGAATCTGTTATTGGAATTTCATTTTCTAATATATTCATTCTGTTATACTGGCATTGTGTACTACTTATGACCTTTTCAATATTCTGTCATTTGAGTGACTGCCTATTCTTTCTGCTATTTAGAGGGTTTTGCTCTGTAGGGAAGGAATAACCACATGGACAACTAATGAAAATGCAGACACTGAAATGATCAAAACAGTTTCTTAAACAGCTATAATGCAGTAAATTTATTAAGCTCTACAATTTTGATATGGCAGCCTTGCTGCAAAGATAGCGTTCAGTCCTATTCACATTGAAGTCAATGGGAGTTTTGCCATTGCCCTATTAATTTGTAATGAGAGCAGAAAACAATATAGCAGGGGTTTTGTGGCAAAACCTGTAATTAGAATTGGAAATTATGACTGCAAGTTATATTGTCTTATACTCAGATTCACCTCATCTTAGACAGCTTCTTACAGAGTATGCTTAATAAGGAAAAGAAACCAAAGCCATATGGCTTAACTATACGGCTTAATAAGAAGCAAAAATATGGTCCTTATACAGGCAAACTCCATTGATTTCAAACATATGAAAAAAATGTAGTTTCTGGAAAGCACAGCTGGAGAAGGAAGAAGCACAAGACGTTTAGGCTCCATGTACTCTTTATTTTAGAGACGGATAGAATTAAGAGGTCTAGATCTGAGTTTATTTCCCTGACCAGTAAAACTGAACCCAGAAAGGTACAAAAAAACTATGACATCTTGGGCGCAATCCTTGGATCTGTCTAAACTGTATTTGGTACAGGACCTAGTGGGAGGAAGAAGGGTTGCTTTATGCCCCTCCTAATGCTAGAGCAGATCAGTGGTCAGTTTAGCCCTCATTGCAATTTAGAGTAATATCAAGGTTGTTATAAATTATTCCCATCTGCAACAGCCCCCAAGGGTTGGTAGGCAGCCAGAGATCACTGCCACACAGAGGAGAAATGGTATAGGACCAGCTACACTGGCTCTATGGTACTGAAAGATTCCCCTGTTCAAGGGGAATTCTCAGCTGGCCACTCAAGCCATGATTGTCTGCTATGTGCTGCTGAAAGTTCTGGCCTTTTATGATGATTATTTAAAGGCTAAATGGTAGAAGCGATTGGGTAATAAATCAACAACTGATGGCCGGGTTATGGAGGTAGAGTAGAACTTCAATTCGCATGAATGAAAACAGACAGGGGGTTCTGAAGAGGCATTTCAAATCTCCTAGCTTGTATGAAATAAGATGGTGCATGTACTCTCACACCTTCGTGAAGGGGGCGGTACAAAAACTTTATTTATACAGATTAGAATAGAATTCAGTTTTGCTACCAGTCTTCCGTGGAGCTTTGAATAGAATGAGGGAAGTGACACTTTCTTTTCATATGGCATACATGACATGAAACTTGTAGCTGACAAATCTGGACACTATATTTGGAGTAACTTAATATGAGAGCGAACTTGTGCATTGGATGATGAGAATAAAAAATGCTAATACTTTTTAGAATTCACCAGCAGTCCCCATCTAGTTAGACTGTAATCTCTTTGGGACTGTAATCATCTTTAACTGGGTTTGTATAGTATCTGGCACATTGGGGTTCCAATTCTGATTGGGAACATTATGTCCTACCATAATCGGAAGACAGGATACAGGGCTAGATAGACTTTTGGTCTGACCTAGTATGACCGTTCTTGTGTTCGTATTATGGAATGACTCCCATTGACCTTCAATAGGCGTTGGATTATTACCTACATGAAGGAACATCTGAAAGATGATAGTTGTTTAATAAAATATACTCCATTACTGATTTATTCCTAGAAGTATAACTGCCAAGATGGGTATGCAGTGTAGCTGTATCTGTGTCGGTCCCCGGATATTAGTGAGACAAGGTGGGTGAGGTAATATCTTTTATTGGACCAACTTCTGTTGATGAGCGAGAGATGCTTTTGAGCCACACAGAGCTCTTCTTCAGGTCTGGGAAAGGTACTCCAAGCATAGCGTGATAGGTGTTAACAGGCTACTCTGCCTTGAATGTTCCCTTGGAATATGTGTTAACTACTTATGCTAAACAAGCTGTTCCACCTTGCATTTAGTTGTGATGCTCTGAATACCTGTCCTAGAGCTGAAGAAAAGCTCTGTGTGGGTCAAAAGCTTGTCTCTGTCATCAGCAGAAGTTGGTCCAATAAAAGATATTCCCTCTCTCACCTTGTCTCTTTAAGATGGGCATGAGTGATTCATCATTTGTTGTATGAACTGCTTTTAGTAAACTGACAGCATTGCACCGTATGGGAAAATTTTCAGCCAGCCTCACATTGGCCTGCAATTTTTGTATGTATGCCCTTGCATATGTAAGTGTGACTGCACCTGAAAAAGCAGACATGTGACTGGCTGGATAGCTGTCTGCCCAGTTTTTGTACTGAAAAAGTTGTCTGTGCATGCGAAATCAATGATCCAGTCAATAGCACACAAATGGACATGCAAAATCATGGGCTGGGCCTGAAAATGTGACCCTTATGGTTAAATGTGTAAGTCAGTCACCAGGGCTGTCGATTAGTTGCAGTTAACTCATGCGGTTAACTCAAAAATATTAATCACGATTAAAAACATTTATAGTGATTAATCGCACTTTTAATCACACTGTTAAACAACAGAATACCAATAGAAATTTATTAAATATTTGTGGATGTTTTTCTACATTTTCAACTATATTGATTTCAGTTACAACACAAAATACAAAGTATACAGTGCTCACTTTATATTATTATTTTTATTACAGATATTTGCACTGTAAAAAAGATAAACAAAAGAAATAGTATTTTTCAATTCACCTTATACAAGTACTGTAGTACAATCTGTTTATCATGAAAGTACAACTTACAAATGTAGATTTGTTTGTTTGTTATATAACTGCACTCAAAACAAAACAATGTAAAATTTTAGAGCCTACAAGTCCACTCAGTTCTACTTCTTATTCAGCCAGTTGCTCAGACGAACAAGTTTGTTTACATTTATGGGAGATAATGCTGCCCGCTTATTATTTACAATGTCACCTGAAAATAAGAACAGGCATTCACATGGCACTTTTGTAGCTGGCATTGCAAGGTATTTATGTGCCAGATATGCTAAACATTCCTATACCCCTTCATACTTCAACCACCATTCCAGAAGACATGTTTCCATGCTGATGATGCTTGTTTAAAAAAAAAATGTGTTAATTAAATTTGTGACTGAACTCCTTGGAGGAGAATTGCATGTTTCCTGCTCTGTTTTACCCGCATTCAGCCATATATTTCATATTATAGCAGTCTCAGATGATGACCCAGCACATGTTGTTCAGTTTAAGAACACTTTCACTGCAAATTTGACAAAACACAAAGAAGGTACCAATATGAGATTTCTAAAGATAGCTACAGCACTCGACCCAAGGTTTAAGAATCTGAAGTGCCTTCCAAAATCTGAGAGGGACAGAGTTTGGAGCATGCTTTCAGAACTCTTAAAAGAGCAACATTCTGATGCAGAAACTACAGAACCCGAATCACCAAAAAAGAAAATCAACCTTCCGCTAGTGGCATCAGACTCAGATAATGAAAATGAACGTTCATCGGTCCACACCGCTTTGGATTGTTATCGAACAGACTCCGTCATCGGCATGGGAACATGTCCTCTGGAATGACGGTTGAAGCATGAAGGGACATATGAATCTTTAGAGCATCTGGTATATAAATATCTTGCGACTCTGGCTACAACAGTGCCATGCGAATGCCTGTTCTTACTTTCAGGTGACATTGTGAACAAGAAGCGGGCAGCATTATCTCCTGCAAATGTAAACAAACTTGTTTGAGCGATTGGCTGAACAAGAAGTAGGACCGAGTGGACTTGTAGGCTCTGAAGTTTTATTTTCTTTTATTTTTGAGTGCAGTTATTTTTTTGTACATAATTCTACATTTGTAAGTTCAACTTTGATAAAGGGATTGCACTAGAGCACTTGTATGAGGGGAATCGAAAAATACTATTTCTTTTGTTTTTTACAGTGCAAATATTTGTAATAAAAATAATATAAAGTGAGCACTGTACACTTTGTATTCTGTGTTGTAATTGAAATCAATATATTTGAAAATGTAGAAAATATCCAAAACTATTTAAATAAATGGTATTCTATTATTAAGTGTGATGAACGCACGATTAATCACAATTAATTTTTTTAATTGCTTGACAGCCCTATTAGTCACATAAGAAGTATGTTAGCTCTATAGCTTGGAGTCTGGCTACAGGGCAGGAAATAGCAGTTAGAGCTAGACAGAGAACGTGCAGGATTCACTTTTGGCAAGATTTTTAATATTTTGTATATAGACAACATGGAAGATGGTGTTGAAAGTAACTGCTAAATTTGTAATGGGAATTAACTTGGGAGGAGCACTCCATATTAAACAATGGCATTCAGATACAGAATGATTTAGATCAGTGGTTCTCAACCTTTTATTTCGCAGACCACTTGAAAATTGCTGAGGGTCTTGGCAGACCACTTAATGATCTTTCCAAATGTTGTTTGTACCGTTAGCTAACTATTATAAAGTGCTTTGAATAAAAGCGCTATATTTAAAAAACAAACAATAATAATTAACATATTTTGTTCTACAGATAAAAGCACACAGCCCATATTTTAATATCAGTAGGGGTCTTACCTTTCTAATGCGATGGATATGCCCTCTCTACCCCACCGTGGTAGCCCTGGAGCTGGGGCTGGGAAGGAGGGGGTCTCTTCTCGGCAGCCGCAGCCCTGGAGCTGGGGAAAGTCGCCTCTTTCTCTGGCCCTGCACATCACAAATTCCCCCCTCCTTCTCACCCCACTGCCCCCTCCCACCTACCCCTTAATCCCCCCAAGGCCACCACCTCACCTTACATGTGCATCTTCTCAGGGGCCAGGTCCTAATTAGTGGAGCCATACCTGTGCGGCTCCACTAATAAGGTGGGTCGCCCTTCATTCTCTTGTGTGCGGCCTCCCAGAAGCGCACCTTAGAGGGAACGATCTGTGGACCACCTGAATGGAGCTCGTGGACCACTGGTGATCCACGGACCACAGTTTGCTCTAATTTAGATCCTTCTGTATTTCTAATCCTAGGCCTGTTTGATCTAATGTATAATGCAGGGTGACAATTGCAAGTGGAAATAAGATCTAGCTAAGACACCTATTGCCTCAATATCTGAGTGCCCAAGACAGAGTATTTGAGTCCAAACTAAAAATGGTGTGTGTGTGTGTAAGTGGAAGGGGCTGTGTTTTTTGTTTGTTGGGTTTTTTACAAGCAACAGGAAACACACAATATATCATATCACTGGACTCTGGGGAAGTCAACCATGCTTTAGGAACCTTATCACTATGTCCAGCTAAGCCATGGTGGTTCAAAATCTCACCAAACCTTCCATTCTCTAGCAGTCTCCATCCTGCAAGACTATAACCATGAACTTACCAAATCAGCTGTTCCAAGACTGCATCACGTATATAACTGCAGTCTGTGGAGTAAATGGAAATAATTGATTCCAGGCATTCTGGCTGGATTTCTCATTTTTTGACTGATCTGATGAATTGCTAGTTCTAGATTAAAGCACTCTATGCAAAAGAGTTTAACTTAAAATTTCTAAGTAGTGTATTTCAAATTTGCACAGTGATCAAATTATCTAAACCCTAAATTTTTACTGTCCAAAGTGAAAATAAGAAAAGCTGACTAAAACCCCAACTGTGTGGTAGAACTAGTAAGTTTTACTGCAGCAATTTGCCCTGGACAGGTATTAAATATATAGACACACATACCTCGCTGGCTAGTTCTTAGTAGTCTAAACAGTTATAGTATAACTTAATATTCAGAAATGTAAACCTTTTAAAAGCATCTACCTACAACAAGCATATTCAACATAGCTCTCTGTCTATCACTACAGAGCAGACTGGGACATCTAAAGGAATGTCAGATAGATTATTCAATGCTTACTTTATAAGATTCAATAGTCTATTTGTTAACCAGATTGTACTGTAACACTCAGAGATCCTCTTCACTAACTCAGAATGTCTCTAGACTCACATCTTCAACTATTTTGTTCAAGAATATTTCACATTTGCCTGTAAAACGCTGCACAGCTTTCATCCCTCTAGTAGCTACAGGGTTTGGATGAATTCTTGGATAAAGCTAGATATCAAGACGGAATGGTGGTGTAATTGATATCATTCACTTTCTGGTTGTCTTTGTTGAAGGGCGGTGAGCCCATGGAGTATAAGGTAAAGGGGCAAATGTTACTGCATTGGAGACAGATGGCTGGAGTTAAAGCTGCTGCAGGCATATGGCTTAGTGAGGCAGGTGTGCTAAATAAGGAGCACAGAAGGTGTGGAATGAGGTACATGTAGAGGATGATGACAGTGTGAACAGGATACTCTGTAATCCAGATAAATACATGGTTTAAACTATAGTCCTGTATGCTACAGTTCTCATTGCCACAGGTTATAGATTTTTTTCCCCCTGCAAATCTTACTTTCCATACACAGAGCAAAGTATCCACCCTCAGGTCAGATGACACTGCATTACCGAAGTAAGTCGACCTAAGTTACGCAACTCCAGCTAGATGAATGATGCATCTTAGGTTGACTTACTGCAGTGTCTACACCACGGTGGGTCGACGGGGGAGACTCTTCCGTCGACTTACCTTACTCTTCTCATTCCAGGTGGAGTACCGGGGGTCTACTGGAGAGTGCTGTGCCGTCAATTTAGTGGGTCTTTATTACACCCGCTAAATCGATCCCCGGTGCATTACCGGAGCATCGATCCAGTGGTAGTGTAAACATAGCCTCAGATTAAAGGAAACAAGAAAAAGAACAAATATAAAATCTCCCTGATTCTTCTCGCACTCCTGCTCTCTACCAGATAAACATACTTCCTACATTTAAAGGTGTACAACCATGGAGTTGTAGCTATGTACACCACAGGCTGACAAAATCCATAGTCTTGCAAGTATTACTGGGATAGGTCTTTCATTATTTTGGTAGTCGATAATGAGTATCTGTACTGGAGCTGGCAAGCATCTAGAAATCTACTTCCCAATAGGTGATTTTGTAAATTTGGGGGGAGGGGAATTCATAGATATCTCGTCTTCACTAGCAGTGAAGAGGAAGGAAACCCTTTCCCAACGTTATTAATACTTCATACATCTCACAATCAGAGATAAAGATATTGCAGTGCCATTATATAGCAAACTGAACAAATTGCCTCCATCACTTAGGACTTCGAGTTCTCAAAATCATTTGAGTGGGTTTATGTATCTTCTCAAAGCGTTTTTTTTTTCTTGAGCAATTTTGACTCCTCCGTGTGACATCTTTCACTACATGAAATAGAGGTATTTCATCTGCTGCAAGTAAGAACAGCAGTACTAGGAAATAGAGCCCATTACCATGAAATCAGGCTAAAGCTTTGTGGTACGACAGTAAAGGTTGCATCTTTTCATTCGTTTTATATATGTATTTCCTAATGCATTGGGACCTTCCAACTAGTAGTCTGTCCCTAGTAAGGTCTCCTACCTTTGAGATGGTATTAGAGGGTGTCCAGGTTATTTTGGTGGCCTTTGCACTGAGCCCTAGGCTTCTGTGATTTCCAATTTTACATTTTCTGCAGGGCTTAGTTAGCGGACTCTGGAGCATGTAGCTTAGAGTATGTGTGTGGGCGTATGCGCACATGCGCTAATGAACACATGTCCAAATGTGCACTTTATTTAAATAAAGAAATTAAAAGTGGGAAAAGTACATAGTTGCAGCTGAGTTTGTAAAGCCAAAAAGTTAGGAAACCAAGATGATGCTCTTTAGAGTAATTGTAACTCAGCCTATAGCACCATACTCTGTACAATCTGTTAAAGCACATACATATTACAACACTACTACACACTGTGCACGGTCAGTCAGGTTATGGTTGTCAGGACTGGGGTGCGGGCAGTCATGCCTAGTGGTTGGGGCAGGACTGGAACAAGGTTGGGAACCAGGCAGGCACAGAGCAATTACAGCAGCGGACATAAGCGTTGAACCACCAGCAACCTGCTAGTGCTGCTGGGCTTATGAATATGCCTGCTGACTCCCTTCCACTAGCCCAGGGGTAGGTAACCTATGGCACGCGTGCCAAAGGCGGCACGTGAGCTGATTTTCAGTGGCACTCACACTGCCCGGGTCCTGGCTACCGGTCCAGGGGGCTCTGCATTTTAATTTAATTTTAAATGAAGCTTCTTAAACATTTTAAAAACCTTATTTACTTTACATACAGCAATAGTTTAGTTATATATTATAGACTTATAGAAAGAGACCTTCTAAAAACATTAAAATATATTACCGGCACGCGAAACCTTAAATCAGAGTGAATAAATGAAGACTCGGCACACCAATTCTGAAAGGTTGCCGACCCCTGCACTAGACAGTTCTGCTGTAGCCCATCTGGACTCATTAGTCTGCCTGGAGACTGAACAAGGAAGTCTCAAGATCAGCTGCAGGCCCTCACTCCTGATAGCATTTGCTGTGTGAGGCATAATTTTGATTACTGTGACCCATGGATTCCATATCTTAACCATTGCATTGCCATTACCCTTTTATTTTACTGCATGTGACACAAAATAAACTATTCTAGTAGCTCTGATTGTGGTCATTGCAGCACTTGCAGGTGGTCCATAAAGAACTGGTTGGTCACATGGTTTTGGCTTTCCTCCTTTCTTCCAGATGTTAAATGGTATTAAAAGAAGCTTTAAAAAAATACACTGCATGGTTTCCTAATACTGCTTTTCCTTGTAAACAATTGCTATAGGAGTGGAAGTGGTCTGTGTATTCACAAATGTAAGAGAAGGTGGTCCATGAGGTGAGAGAGCTATTAAGATCATTGCCTAAAAAAGTTTAAGAATTCCTGAAGTTGCCTTGTCCAGCCCTCTTCCCTTTCAAGAGAGTTAAGGGCTAGTAAGTGTAGATCTGGGTGCACATTATTATACAACAGGGTGCTGCTGTACATGTTTGCTCCAATTGGGGTAGAAGGGAAGGGGAACTGGGTGTGTGGCTGTCACTCCTAGGCTGTGTTTGTCCTCTGGGGTACCCTTAATATTGCAACCAATTCCTCTGATGCTTCATTGTTGTGTAATAAGTATTTGTGCTTCAAGAAACTCTGCCAGTCCCTTCTGTTTCCTTTTGTTCTACCCTGAGGCCACGAGGAAAATGGCTTGACAAAGCTTTTGCTGCTCTTATTCCTCTGAGTGCAAGATATTGTTCCTGTTGCATAAGAAACCCCTGTTGGGCACAAAGCACATTGGACAAGATTATCCTGCAGATTCAGATTACTGTGTTACTATTGTAGCACTGTTAATTGGCACATCACTTCCTGAACCCAGATAAAACATGGCCCATGCTCTGAAGAATTTATAATCTAAATAAGACAAGCCACGGGACAACAGTCCAGAATGCTCTGGGGATTATTAATGAGAAAGAGGAAGGGGTGACTACAGGGATTTGAAGGAAGACAGAAAAGACACTGGTAGATAAGGACTGGAAGATGACTCTGTGCATAGGACTAAAGTGAGAGAGAATCTAAAGCTGAGACTGGGAAAAGGAGACTGATGCTTTATGTCAGACTGTGGGATGTGAAGGCAAATACAGAGTAATACAGCATAGTCACTGTGGTTTAAACACTGAGTTACAGTTACAGTTCTGAGAGCATCACCATTTTTGGAATAAATTCTAGCTAAGGAACACACATTGCTAGGAAACTTTTGTATTAAAAGGCATTCATCTTTGAACCTCTTATTTGGAAACATTGCAATAGTGGGGTGGCTTTTTTTCTGTGCTGAGGAAGTTGTTTTAATGTCATTCTTGGTACTTATTTAGACAATATAGCAGAGGAAGAAAACCCTGAATTGTTCTGTGCAAAGATTAAAATCTGAATATAACATTTCCACTTTTGTTATGGGTTTCACTTTGCTTCATCACAATTTTGATGTGGTTTATCAACATATGAATCACAGAACTGGGAGAGACCTCAATAGGTCATCTAGTCCATTCCCCTGCATTGAGGCCAATTAAGTATTATCTAGACCATCTGTCAAGGTTGTATCCCCACTTTGAACTTTAGGGTACAAATGTGGGGGCCTGCATGAAAACTTCTAAGCTTAACTACCAGCTTAGTTCTGGTCCGCTGCCACCATTCCCAAATGGATTCCCTTCCCTGGGAAGCCTTGAGAAACCTTTCACCAATTACTTGGTGAATACAGATCCAAACCCCTTGGATCTTAAAACAAGGAGAAATTAACCATCCCCCTCCTTTCTCCCACCAACTCCTGGTGAATACAGATCCAACCCCCTTGGATCTAAAAACAAGGAAAAATCAATCAGGTTCTTAAAAAGAAGGCTTTTAATTACAGAAAAAGGTAAAAATCATCTCTGTAAAATCAGTATGGAAAATAACTTTACAGGGTAATCAAACTTAAAGAGCTCAGAGGACCTCCCTCTAGCCTCAGGTTCAAAGTACAGCAAACAAAGATAAACACTCTAGTAAAAGGTACATTTACAAGTTGAGAAAACAAAGTAAAACTAAGACGCCTTGCCTGGCTATTTACTTACAAGTTTAAAATAGGAGAGACTTGTTTAGAAAGATGTGGAGAACCTGGATTGATGTCTGGTCCCTCTCAGTCCCAAGAGCAAACGAACTCCCAAACAAAGAGCACAAACAAAAGCCTTCCCCCCTCCCCCCAAGATTTGAAAGTATCTTGTCCCCTTATTGGTCCTTTGGGTCAGATACCAGCTAGGTTACCTGAGCTTCTTAACCCTTTACAGGGAAAAGGATTTTGGAGTCTCTGGCCAGGAGGGATTTTATAGTACTGTACACAGGACAGCTGTTACACCCTTCCCTTTATAGTTATGACACCACCCCAACAGGTGTTTGTCTAACCTGCTCTTTAAAACCTCCAATGACAGAGATTCAAAAACATCTCTAGGTAACGTGTTCCAGTGCTTAACTACCTTACAATTAGGAAGTATTTTTTCCTCATGTCTAGCCTAAATCTCTCCTGCTGGAATTAAGACTTCTTCTCCTGTCCCCAGGGGTTATGGAGAACAAACCAATAGGGGTGGGCTCCTTTCATTTTGAAAGGCAATCTGGGGATTGCCATGTGATATGCCATCAGCTGGAGGTGGAAGGTAGAAATACTCATGCGTGCATCCTTGCTCTGAAATATCCAACCTTTGCCAGCTGATTTTACCCAATTCTTCAAAAGTTACATGTCCTGATGAACAGGGTTTCGTGGAGTATTAAGTCAGCCTTTGGTGGGGAGAGATGGCCTGGTATTTCACAATGCACTTACATAAACATTCTGCAGTGGGGAGACCCACAAATAGATTAGACAAGTTGGCCAGACAAATTCAAATTAGAAATAAGGGACCATTTTTTTAAACAGTGATGCTAATTAACCATTGGCAGAAACTATCATAGGAAGTGGAGGGATTCTAGTTTTCTTGATGTTTTCAGATCAGGACTGGATTCCTTTCTGGAAAATGCATTAGTTATTCACAAGTTACTGTGCTCAATTCAGGGGTAACAGAGTGAAACATAATGGCTGTTTTATACAGGAGATCAGACTACATGATCTCATGGTCCCTTCTGGCCTTAAACTCTATGGATCTATGAACATTTTAAAATTAAAGATGCTGTTGTCTAATGAGGAATTCATGAGCAATGTTATAAGGACTGAGGACCATAATATAGCCTGTACAGAGGGCCATCTGGGACAGATGGCCTGCTCATGCTAAAAATGGATCTGACTTCCATTTGCTGAAAAAATGCCATGCTAAATTCAGAATTCAAAACCTGTTCTGTGGCATGTAATAGTATATCTTTTATATGATTAATGATATTGGCAAGAACATAGGAAGGGCCCTACTGGGTCAGACCAATGGTCTATCTAGCCCAGTATCCTGTCTTCCGACAGTGACCAATGCCAGATACTTCAGAGGGAATGAACATATCAGGCAAATTTTCAAGTGATCCATCCCTTGTCGTCCACTTCCAGCTTCTGGAAAACAGAGGCTAGGGACACCCAGAGCATGGGATTGCATCTCTGACCATCTTGGCTAATAGCCATTGATGGAACTATCCTCCATGAACTTATCTAAATCTTTTTTGAACCCTGTTAAACTTTTGGCCTTCACAACATCCCCTGGCAATGAGTTCCACAGGTTGACTGTGTGTTGTGTGAAGAAGTACTTTCTTTTGTTTGTTTTAAACCTGCTGCCCCTTAATTTCATTGTGTGATGGCTGGTTCTTGTGTTATGAGAAGGAGTAAACAATACTTTCTTATTCACTTTTTCCACACCACTCATGATTTTATAGACCTCTATCATATCCCCTCTTAGTCATCTCTTTTCCAAGCTGAACAGGCCCAGTCTTTTTAATCTCCCCTCATATGGAAGCTGTTCTATACCCTTAATCATTTTTGTTCCCCTTCTCTGTACCGTTTCCAATTCCAATATATCTTTTTTGAGATGGGGTGACCAGAACTGCACGCAGTATTCAAAGTGTGGGCCTACGGTGGCTTTATATAGTGGCATTATGGTATTTTCTGCCTTATTATCTACCCCTTTCCTAATGCTTCCTAACATTTCTGTTAGCTCTTTTGATTGCTGATGCACATTGAGCGGATGTTTTCAGAGAACTATCCACAATGACTCCAAGATCTTTCTTGAGTAATAACAGGTAACTTGGATCCCATCATTTTGTATGTATAATTGGGATTGTTTTTCAATGTGCAATACTTTGCATTTATCAACATTGAATTGCATCTCCCATTTTGTTGCTGTCACCCAGTTATCCTAATAAAGAACTGATTTTTTTGTTTTGTTTTTAACTGTAAAGCAATGTGTGTCTCAAGTTACTCTCAGCCTTGCCTTCATGTATTAAAGCACTTGAAGCTTTATTGACTAGATCTCTGGGTCTATCTACAAATCTTCACAACTTCTAAAATTTTCTTGTACTATGTATGGTTCAGCATAGTCCTGATGGAGTACTCAAAACAAATAATCATCTGATAAACTACTAACAAATAGTGACATTCATTAAAAGATTCAATATGATGCAATGTGTAATAAATAGTATTTAACTAGTTCTAGTTCCATATTATACCCTGGGATAGATTTTTCCAGGAAATGTCTCTATTTCAAAAATTTCAAAGTTCTACTCAGCAATAGGGCAGAGACCATTCCAAGAAATTTCTTTCTGGAGTGTTAAACATCTACTACCCCAGGATCACTGGTGACTGATTATACCAGCTTAAAAGTGATCTGTGAAGCAAAACCACACAAAGAACACTTCAGAGTTTTAAACTGGGAGAGGGAGGGGAGGTTCTCCTTGCTTCTTAAGACATTCCAAAAACTAGAGGGCAGATTCTAAGCTCCAGTGAAGTGGAGAGAGATGACAGTTTACATCAGCTGAGAATCTGGCCCCAGGTCCTCACTTCTCTGGTTTTTGCCAGACAACCTTGGTAAAATCTTTGGGGGCCTGACTAACAACCAGGTGGGAACAGAATGTGCAGGAAACGCTGAGTAAGGCCATTTATGCAGAACAGGTGACTCCTAAAACATTTACATTATGGCCACTGTGACCTCCTGATAGATCTTTTTTTTTAATTTGTGATTCCTTCCTGTAAATGGGAATAATCCAAATTATTCAGCTGTTTTACACATTTTAATGACAGATTTCCTAAAAATGTAATATTTGACGGTCAAATAAGGAAAAAGCACAGTGGCTAACAAATACTTAGAGCAGCGGTTCTCAAACTTTAGTAACCCTATTTTGCCACGGACCCTCAAGACCCCCTGCTTGGCCCCAGGTCCCACCCTACCTCTTCCTGCCCCCGCTTCACCTCTGCCCCTCCTCTTCCCCACCTCTTTCTGCCCTCTCCCCCGAGCACCCCCATCTTCCCCCTCCCTCCCAGCGCCTTCTGCACATCAGGGAACAGCTGCTCTCAAGCCCATTCCAGCCCCTGCGACCCACTCCTGTTTAGGGTGGCCAGACAGCAAATGTGAAAAATCGGGACAGGGGGTGGGGGGTAATAGGAGCCTATATAAGAAAAAGACCCAAAAATCGGGACTGTCCCTATAAAATCGGGACATCTGGTCACCCTACTCCTGTTCCAGGGTCCGATCCCAGGCCTCAGGGTGGCTGCCCCAGCTGCTCCAGGTCCTGCTCTCACCTCTGCCCATCCCCCAGATGCATGTGAATTTACATAGGGGTGGAGCTCCCTCAATCCTCCACCATCCCATTCCCCTCCCCCTAGCTAAAAGGTTGCTAGTGCGCATTAATGTAGTCTTGTTTCAAACAGTACTATGCTAACGTACGCTAGGGAACTTTTAGTGTGTGCCAGCAGGGTCCACACAGGCCAATTATAGCACAATATGCTAGTGCGCACTAGAATTTACATTTATCTAGAGCGGACTACTGCAGAGTGTAGACAAGCCCTAAGTCGTTGCATATTCATGATCTTATTGACCATCCAGACCTGACTAGTGAAGCAAGAAATTCTTTTTAAAGATAAATCATGACTTTGGGGCTTTTGTTTAGTAAATTTAGTGTTTGTGACGAGTGCTAGATTGACGGGCCTGAGCAACGGAAGTCCATTTATACCAAGTATGGCAGCAGCAGTCCAGACGCTTCCATGCTGTCCGACCAATTTGCTTCAAATCTGATCTAATTAAAACAGTAGATATTGAGAAGGTAGTTTGGATTTATGCACAGTCAGACCTTGGTGTGTCAGCTAACATTGACAATTGTTGCCAGTTAAGATGATAGGTGTTCATTGCTGTGCATCATAAGCATGGTCCACTGGGAAGCAGTCTGTCCACCAAATAACAGTCACATGGCAATAGCTCAAGAGAAGGATGCTATGGGGATGCTTGTGTGATGACTATTCTTTGAAAGGCTCCACATAAACTAGAATCTATTTATTTTTCACTCACTTCTGTCCTTTCATTTTACATTTGATTATTCTGAAAACCTAAAATCATGAAACAAAAATTAGGTCTGGGGGCCTCTGAAATTAATTTCCACTGCCCAAGTTCTGGCACTTCCTTTTTATTTAATTATTATTATTATTTTGATTTTTAAACTCTTCTGAAAAGTGCTGTGACAGCTGCTTTTAATGTGACTTTGATACAGGGTCTCACAAACTCCTTACCTTTTATTTGGAAAATACACCCACTAAAAAGTAGGTTGACCTTGTATTTTAAGAGAGAAACTATCAACATGAATGTCATATGTTTTGCAAGGGATGCTGCCAGACTGATGATAGCAAGCATTTATAAACTCTTCTGCTTCAAAGTGCTTTACAAGCAATAAATGATTATGATTATTACTAATTTATTTAGGAGCCCCACTCATGAACCAGGATCCCATTGTGTTATGCATTGTACAAACACAGAACAAAAAAAGGTGTGAACATTAAAATATTCTTTTCAATGATTGAATATGAAACTTGTAAAATTAAACTTTTTATACTCCACTTGGACAATGGGAATAGATTGATCACTTTCCCTTTTGTTTATAATTACCAGTCACTTATACTTTCTGGTTCTTGATTAGTCAGATGCTGCAGTGTCTAAGTAGCAAATACTGTAGGGGAATGTGAAATCCAAATAAACTATTTGCACCAAAATTCAGATTTTCTCTCTCTCTCTCTCTTTTCATTGAAACAGTTCTGCTAATATCATTTAAATTTAAACCTAAATATTTGGACCTCTGCTAAGTATCTTTAAATTCTTGTTTGTTTACTTATAACTTATTCAGATTACTAACACTGAAAGTTTGAAAATTCTAACTTTGCTTCTCACCATTTGTTTGTTTTCTGCACATTACTCGTTTTAGCTGGTAAGACTAAAATGAATAATTTCATTTGTTTTGTGTTAGTCTCTGGCTGGCATGAAACAAACACTGAAGGGGAATAATTACATTTAAATTGCCTTCATTGTAAAGGAAAAACTTGTATTCACTGGGATTTGTGAAGCTCTTTAAATAATGGAGCCTAAAAATACTGTTGTTTGTAAGTTCAGTAAGGGAAAAAAATGTCCAGGGCAAAGCACTCTAAATGTGTAATCTATTTGCATGTGATCTACTTTTCCTTTATTCAGAATACAGTTTAGATTCCTAATTACTTAGGCTATGTGTGCTCTATTCGCTGGGTGATATTCCCCTACTCTCATCAAGCTAGTGCAAGTATAAATATCACTGTAGCTATGGCAGCACAGGTAGTGGCAGTGGAAGCAAGGCTGAGCCGTGCAGAGTACATATCCACCAGTTTCAGGCAGGATTGTTCTTGGCATGCCTCAGCCGTCCTCCGTTGCTGCTACCTGTGCTACCACGGCTGCATGGCTATTTATACTCAGGCTAGCTCACTGAGAAATGGCCCAAGTATGTGTACACAAGCATGGGAATCACACCCCAGCTCCTAGTGTAGACATAGCCTTTGACTGCAAGATCTTTGGAGCAGAGACCATCTTCTTGTTCTGTGTGTACAGTGCCTAGCACAATGGGGTCGTGGTCCATGACTAGGGCTCTTAGGTGCTACCACAATGCACATAAATAATAAGATGGCCTTGTTTGGCCTAAATGCACGCTCTAAAGCTGGAAACAACGTATGTGAGTAAGTTCACCCACACAGTTAGCATCATAGGCAAAGGGGCTAATCTCATGAGTAAAGTTATTCATCTTTGCAAGATCAGGGCTTAACATATTGCATACTCAAATGTTATTGCAGGGCCTTTGTCCTCTGTTTCCTGACGTTACTCACCCATCATTATTCATCCTTCCATGCTCAAGAGATATGGGCGGGGGCGGGGAAATCATTTGGTTAATAAACCAAGAGGACACACATGCTTCATTGTGTTAGCCTAGTGCAAAGAGCACAAAGAGCCACTCATGAAGTCATTCTAAAGCACTGGCTTCTTGTTTCTCCAAGTTACACATTCTCTACTCTGCCACTTGGTGGAGTTTAGTGATTTAGGCTCCGATGAATGTTCTTTTTCAAACCAGCGTATGGATTCTACTTGTAAAATGATAGATTGTCCCTGTAACCTGAGAACAAAGAAACAAAGCTGGCACGTTACCGTAATGTGAGAACTAAGGAAAAGACACATCAAAGATTCAAAAACAAGAGTTTACTTTAAACTAGGCCTGATGAAGAAGGTGTCGGATCCCAAATATTAATATAATCCCTCCCTCTGAAAGTAAAGAAATAAACAGTATGTGCTCATTTTTTAAATAAGTGATGTTTTGAGATGAATATCTTAATATTTGTCAGATCGTCAGATGGGAGGTGTTATAGCAGTCCAAAGTATTATGTTTCATCCTGCAGATTGGAATTAATTTTAACAAGGAAGAACTTTTTTTTCTGTTGAATCCTGTATTCTAGATTTTGCTCTATATTACTCAAAATTTGTGAGGGATTTGCTATGCTGTTTTTCCTCTAAGTAAAGCTTTCTCCCCCCACCCCCAAACGAAAGAATTAAATAATGAACAGCTAGACTCAAGCTCCTCATTTATTTGACAATCAAATCCTGATCCTGCTTCCATTGAAATCAATAGCAAGTCTCTTCAAAGACAGGTGAATCTGGTCCTAGGCTAGATACATTTTCATCTGGGAAACTTGAACTCAGAGCCTTTTTCTAAGATCAAGCCTTGTATACTGTTCTGACCCGGTGTACCCTCTACGGCAGGGGTGGCCAACCTAAGCCTGAGAAGGAGCCAGAATTTACCAATGTACATTGCCAAAGAGCCACAGTAATATGTCAGCAGCCCCCTGTCAGCTCCCCCACCCCCACCGCCTCCCATCCACCGGCAGCCCCGCTGATCAGCGTCTCCCCCTCCCTCCTCACACCTCCCGATCAGCTATTTTGTGACATACAGGAGGCTCTGAGGGGGATGTGGGAGGAGCAAGGGCACGGCAGGCTCAGGGGAGGGGGTGGGAAGGGGTGGAATGGGAGCAGGGCCTGTGGCAGAGCCAGGGGTTGAGCAGTGAGCACCCCCCAGCACATTGGAAAGTTGGCGCCTGTAGCTCCAGCCCCGGAGTCAGTGCCTATACAAGGAGCCGCATATTAACTTCTGAAGAGCCGCATGTGTCTCCGGAGCCACAGGTTGGCCACCCCTGGTCTACACCTTGTTGTGTAATGCAGACTAATTGCTCTACAGATCTCATTAACTCCTGAACTCTGTAGCTCTCATTAATTTCTGGTTTCTAATGCTTACCTAATACTTTTTTATTTGTGCTAAATCAATAAACAAATTAACATCAGCTGAGTTCTAACTGATCTAAAGAGGCTTGACCCCTGAAACTTGGTCTCCCCCAGTCTGCAGGTCCTTTGTGGTGTGTTAATGTCTCATTGATAATCAATGGCCAGTAGTGATGATTCTCTAAACTCATTCCTGATGCAGTACTCCATCTGCACCTACATCTTCTCAGCAGATTCCTAGAGAAACAGAGGTTTCTATGTGCAGCTCTCTGTCCCAGTGGTCAAGTGGAGGTAGAGGGGAAACAAACTGGAAAACATTCTGCAAGCAGTTGTGTGTGGGTGCAGGTATCTCCCCCACATTGAGTTCATGGCAGGATCAAGGCCTTATCAGGCTCCGTCTTAGAAAGTGGAAGCAGAAGCTTTGCAATTTCTTTTTCAATTAAATGTTTCCCAAATAATTTTTAGTCCCTTCCTACCATGGAACTTATGATACTGGCAGTAAATGAGATACTTTTACATGACAATGTGTGTTTGCCACATGCTAAAAATGGATGTTACATATTTTAAAGAATATCCAGAGCTGGCTACAGGTATCTGCAATACATTGGCATCAATTCCCAGTCTTTTCATACTTGAAATTATTGTGAGAAAAAAATAAAGCATTCATCGCTTGTCCAGAAGCATTACTATGGCATTTGATACTTTCTTCTTCTGACATACGTGAGAGGGAGTCATTAGAGACACGTATATGATCATATGAAGCAGTGGTTTGTAGAAATATAAATACTGCACATAAATGTTGATACATGCACATTAACTGTCTTGTATAATTCAAATTTCACTCTCGCTCATTTCTTGCAGCAATAGAACGCTTTCATCTAGGTGATATGCTACATAATTGTCTTCCACAAATTCAGATTCACAGTGGTAAAACTGCATGGCAGAAGAGCATTCTATGGAGATAAGATGATGTGACAGACTGTGATAAACTGGGATTTTACCAAGCCACAGCTGCATTCAGCATTGAAAAGCCAAAGGCCATGTACTTCAATCATCCTGGGGATGCTGAAACTCCATTTTTACTTTCTTTCTGAATGCTTAACACGGCTCAGTATCTCAACAAGTTTCTGGGGTGTCAGGTCTCTGTGTCAGGAAGTGATGCTACTGTGTGTATCCTCAGCACAAACAGAAGAGTTAAAGATGAAACTTTAATTATGAGTCTAGATCTTCAAACAGTGTCGTGCTTACACTTCATTTGTTTTTGTTTTCAGTTTGTGCCACAGTAATGTTTTTACTTCACTGTTTGCCTGTGAATGCGTGTTGTGTTTAGTTAATCAAATATTGTTGCGGAAGTGCCTGAAAGTTAAGACCATAGATCATAATGGCATGTTTACAGTCACTGTACCCTAATAGATACTCTCTGTATAGCACACCCCTGGTTCCTTTTTCTTCCGAAAACAATGGAGTTTACTCATATGAATATTTACAGTGGTAAAGGAATGTTTTTGTGGAACAAGTTTATACAGTCTCGTCTCCTCTGTAAATCCTAAGAAAATACAATATCAATAGGCTAAATACTATAAGCAATATTGTGTGGAGAAAATATAAGCTATTGCTAGTTTTTAATTAAACATAGTAGAAATTATGCCTCATTTTCTACACCTATCACAGGCAATGAAGAATGATGGCTAGTGCTATTATATTCCTAGACAACCCTGTCATTTTTGTTCCACAATGAACCTCATTACTTTAAGGCAGATGGGCTTGCTGATAAAGTATAATTCCATGGTCTAAAATAGAAGAGGCTATTTCCCTGCTCAAAACAATATTAACATATTCTGAGAGTCTCAAGTAACATAAAGAAGGGCCAAATACTTGCCCGCATGTGAATTTTGCCATTGAGTTCAATTGTATTATTTATCATAGCTGTGTAGGGTTATAATAGACTGCAAAAGGAAAAGAGGAACTTTTTTAAAACAGATGGATTTTTTTTTAAACCAGAAACTTTAAAAATGGCTCTTTCACATAATTTTCCATGATAAAAAATTATCATAGTTGCATGGGCTTGAAATGGGAGGTATTCTTTCAAGCCATTTTATCCTGTACCAAAGTGATGAGAGAGACAAGGTGGTGAGGTGAGGTGAGGTGGACCAACTTCTGTTGGGAAGAGAAACAAGGTTTTGAGTTTATTAGACAGAAATTGGTCCAATAAAATATATTACCTCATAGATTTTTTTCTCTGTAATATCCTGGGACTGACACAGCTATAACAACAGTGCATATACCAAAGTGCATGTGTAAGTGAAACTTATTTCTGGACTCTGCTAGGAATACAGGCCCTGCTCCTGCAGCTGGAACCAAACAGGCAGATGCTTATGTCCACATATAGCCCCATTGAAGTCAGTTTGGTAACCCATTTGGGTTCAATTGCAGGATCAGGACCACAAAGTCTTTCAGCTGGAAATCAAGGCAGAAAAATAACTAAATAGAAACTTTAAACCTAGCTATCAGTTATAGGATAACTTAATCAAGGAGCAGATTTGGCAGAAAGAAAGGTGGTGGTACTCTTCCAAGCTCCGTCTTACAAGGTAAGCTCTGCCCAGGTGAGTTGGCAATATGAGATGTCACTCATTGCATCCAAAGAAGTGGGATGTAGCCCACGAAAGCTTATGCTCAAATAAATTTGTTCGTCTCTAAGGTGCCACAAGTACTCCTGTTCTTTTTACTCATTGTAGAGTGTGCAGATGTTCAATATATGATTGTGTTCATTGTTTGGCTCTACAGAGCTCCTTCAACTATGCTCTCCTTCAGTGTGGTTTGAATACAGCTTCCTTGGGCCAGGCTGCTTCTTTTATAGTGGGGGGAAAATAAGTTGTGGTATCTCCCAAAAGCCACCCATGTGTTCTGCAACCACCTTCTTATCCGCTTGGCTCCTGCAAATTGAACAGAGCAGTTCCTTTAATGAGGATTTCTCCACTGAAGTTCCAGACTGTCTGGGGAGCAGTGGAAAGTCCTTCTACATCTTACATTTACTCTCAGATCTGGAAGATCTTCATGGTCTGGTGTGGCACCAGGAGCATTACTGTCTTATCTTGCTCACCCTAGTAAGCTTTGCATTTCTTTGTCCCTGTTCAAGAAGGGTCTCAAAGGCAAGTGATTCATCGAGCAATCCCTCAACAGGACTTGATCCTCCTCTCCCAGTTTCTGATGTATCCCAAATTTGAGCCTTTACGGTAGACTTCTTTCCTTTAAGATGGCCCTACTTATTGCAGTGACCTCAGCCAAACGAGTGAGTAAATCAAATTCTCATAATCTCTCTCCCTTATTCTTCTCTCTTTACAGAAGGGCATTTTTGTTGTTTTGGCTTTCTCCAGAACTTGTTCCCAAGTGGATAGTCAATTTCGCCTGAACAATTTAGTCTTAGCACTTCCTTTCTCTATCCAAATCTGGTATTTTCCCCACCACACAATGCCAAAAGGCTGCATTTGGTGGATGTAAGCAGGTTCTCAAGTTTTATCATCCCTGTTCTCAGAACTTCAAAAAATTAAGGTAACTGTTTCCTTGCTTTGAGGGTTACAAGAACAAGTCGCTGTTGCTATGTGGGTCTGAGACTGCATTCTCACAGGGTTTGACCAGTCTGGTAGCCTGTCAGATGCTGTTTGGCTAGAGAAGCTGTCCCTTTATAGACTGCATGCTAAGGCACTAATTTTCAAGGTGTGTAAAGCAATGACCATGATCATCTCTTCATTCCTTTTTATGTCACTATCAACTGGGCCTCTCTGCTTCTCAGGGTGCCTTCTTTGGCTGCAGGTTCTTGTCAGCAGCAGAATTTGGCAGTTTTGCCTCCCAGGATTACTATTTGCTAATAAACTGTCTGTCCTTTTAATCCACTGTCATAGGAGGAAAGAAAAAAGTATGTACAACAAGAGAAAATTTACTTATCATTAATTGTTTCTCACTCTCTCTCTTCTACCCTACATCATACCATCCTCCTTGTTGGCTGGTGTGTGCTGCTTATTTTATTTTCTTGTAGGCTGTTTCTTTCTATATTTCTCTAGCTGGAGAGATTGTTCTTGGTCAATCTTATAATAACCAGCAATAGGGTTTCAGAGCTTTTCACACTCCTTGCTTCTCTCGTGGTAGCATTATAATAGTCTGTTCTGTAATCTGCTATCCATAGAGAAGAGATTGTGACATACAGAATTACCAGTAAGTCATTTTTCCTTTTCTTATATACATTTGCAAACTTCCAGTTGTAACACAATTTTAAGTCCTTCAAATATAATTATAAGTAATAAGTCTGAGCACTTCAGTAAAAAATTACAATGCACCAATTAACACTGAAATTATAATTATCAAAAACATTAAGCATATTTCTTAAAATGAAAGCACCACAATTCTTACATCATTTAAATACCACCTGTTTTCTTATAAAATATTACATTTTTATAATCTTTGTCTGTCTTTTAATTATCTGTGATTTCCTAGGTAACCAGGTTCTTCATATTCTGAAATAACACCTGTAGGAGACTTATTGCTGGACCTTCTTTCTTCTTAGTTTTTTTAACTTAATTGCTTTGTTTGTGTGTTAGTGTGATCTGAAAGCTTGACAATGCTGGAGCCTGAAACCCTTTTATTTACTTACAGAACAGCACCACCACAGCTACTGCTCATGCAAGCTTTGCTATTGGCTGTGCTTGTGTCTCAAACGTGACTTAAAGGGACCTCTGCCAGAGGGGAGAAGAGTTTAGACTTCAGCTCTGTTCAGGGCTTTGTATCTCTCCTGCCACTACCACTGTCAGGAGTAGTGACCTAGTTATGTGATGTGGACATTATTCATGAGGACTGAGAACACCAACTTATTTTACAGTCGCTTCTGACTTGCCAACAACACGTAGAGATTTCAGTCATTTTTGACAGGTGGTGAATTCAAACTAGCAGCTTTGAGCAGAAAGGCTCTCTATCCCATTATCTATCCCTTCCATGAACTCTCATTTTATTCCTAATTCTTTTTTAGATGTGATGTGGTTCAAATAATGGTAAATAGACCTGGAGGGGTGTTATGGTCTCTGTGTCTCAATTATACACTAGCGTGCAGGGCCCGGGACAAATCAACCTGTATGGGCCCCCCTTAACATTTTTTATACAGGTGAAATCTGGTGTGGGGAGGGACACCAGTGCTGGGGAGTGAAAGACAATGCCGAGTCACAGGGTGGCACCTGTCCTAGGGACAAGGGGGTCCCCTGTGCTGGGGGGTCCCAGAAACGGGAGGGGTCTGGGGCAGAAGGGCAATGGATGGGGTGAGCCTGGCACTGGCGTGTTCTGGCCACAGTGGGATGCTGGTGGCTGGTGTGGCGGCGGGCAGATGGGCTGGGGTCACTGCTGCCGTTGCTGGAGGCTGAGCCCAAGGCCGCAAAAGAAATACAACACGCGCTTCCTATCGCTGAGTGTGGGCCTGACCTCTGCTGCTGGTGTCAGGCCCTCTGCTAGCCACCTGGACTGGTCTGGCCCCCTAACCCCAGCCCTTGGGCTGGCCTGGCCCCCCAGGCACCCCTAACCCCACTCCCCCTGAGCTGGCCTAGCGCCCCTTGCACAACACACACTGAAGCATGGGGCCCGAAACAGTTGCCACGATTTGCCATACCCAAAGGTTGGCTCTGGATATAGGGCCCATTTCTTTGTGTTTATACAGGCCTGCTACTGTGGAGTCATAGTCTAGTGACTGGGGTCCTCATCCCTATGCCATCTAAATAAAAATAATTGCTACTCTTCCAGCGAGAGGGGGAAGCCACCCATCTAGGCTGCAGGTGTGTTTGCAATTCTACAGTCATCCACACACACTGCAGTGCAATGTAACAAAAGTGCTCATCTGTTCCTCCACCCTCCCTTGCACTACAGCCTCTTTTATTTCCATTATGATGATTATTTCATACCGGGGACAGCAGTTCACCAGCCGATTCTTTGGTGGTTGGTTGGGTTTTTTAAGAGAGGGGGAAGCTGCAAGTGGTTTGAGACTTACACCTAACAGGCTCAGTCAAGAGAGAAAAAATTAATTGTCCCTAGAGGCGGAGAGTCGCTGGTTGGGAGCATCATGCTGTGCACACGCTGCAGCAAGTCCCAACTACCTCTAGGAGTAGGTTGCTGTCTTGAATATGCTTTGATCGGCTTCTCCATCGAGCCTGCTCCCCTCTTCCATCTGCTCCCTCGCCCCCTTGGGCACCCCAACCTACTCCGGCACCCCCCAAGTTAATCCTCCATCCCTTACCTCCGATCTATTCCTTTAGGCCCCCCACCTGCTCCTCAGTGTCCCACCCCCAATCTGATCCTCCCTGCCCCTGAACGCCCAACGTCCGCTCCCCCCACGCTCGGGATAAGGGCACCGGGCAGGGCCGCAGCTTCCCTGGGCGTCGCTTCTCCACGGGTGGGGAGGTGGGGGCGCTGGACACGTGCTGCTCGCGGCCGCCCCAGGAGCCCGGGGTGAAGCCGGCTGGGGCTGGGCAGACGCGAGCCCGCTCATTGTTCCCCGAGGCGGGTCTAGCCGGCGACCCACGCCCCCGACCCTCCTCATTGGCTGGCGGAGGCGCCCGGAGCTCGGGCCGCTCAGCAGAGAGCTAGGTCCATTGACAAAAGCGCCGGGCGGCCGGGCTGGGGGCGGCCGCCTGCAGAGGGAAAGTGCCTGCTGCTGCTCAGGAGTGGAGGGGGCGTCGGCTGCTGGGGCGGCTCCGTAACCCTCCAGTGATTGTTCGCGGGGATCAGGGGGAGCCGGCCCCAGGCTGCGCTGGGCAGGTGGAGGCTCGAGGCAGCAGGGAGGCGAGGGCTGCAGCGCCCGGGCTGCGAAGAGGGGGCGGCGGCGGTGCAAGGCTACTGGAGCCGGAGCCCTGCGGCCGGGCGCGCCCGGTCCCTTTCCATGGCCGCGAGGAGGGGCGGCCCCCCCTTGGAAGGTGAGCAGCCGGCTGTGCAGCGAGGGGGGGTTGGGCCCCGCAGGTGAGGCAGCAGCTTCATTGTGCAGCTGGGGCACCTGCACCCGGCTGGCGCATTCGGCACGCCGGGAACGTGCGGACCCAGCTTGCAGGCAACAGCCGCCGCCTCCTGCTTGATGTCCCCCTCCCCCCGCCGCAGATGCGGCGCTTGTGCCATGCATGTCCCCCGTCGCCAAGGCGAAGGATTAACGGCACGAACCCCCTCGCTCCGACTGCTGCGGCAGTCTCGGCCTCTGTGGGCTGGTTCGGCGGTATTGGCCTCTGCTCCAGCCCATCACCCTCTCGCTCTGTGGAGTCCCAATATGGCTTTGCGGCGAGGAGCTCTCTGCCTGCAGCATCGCTGATGAGCGAGCCACAGCGGGCGGGGGAGGGAAAGGGGGCAAGTCCGTGGGGGGGGGGGCGCGAGGGGAGCCTCGTGGGGGGTTGCAGTGCGCGTGGAGACCTAGGCGAGAAGGAGGAGGGGCAGCGTGGCTGCGGAAAGGGGCCAGCCGGCTGGGAGGGCGGGGCCGCAGGCTGAGGGGGAAAAGGGGGTGCGCGCGTGGGGTGAGCAGGTTTCCCCAGGGCCGGGCTCAGCAGGGCTCCGGGGAGCGCGGAGGCGGGGTACAGGGCCGGCGCTCGCGGCGTGGGCTCGGGGCGCTGGTGGCTGCCAGTGCGTCAGTGTGCTGCGCTCTGCCCCGCAGGTGACCGGGCCGGGGCCCCGCACGCGGACGGACCATGGTGACTTCCCCGCTCCGGGGACAGCGGCGGCGGCGGCAGGAGCCGGAACCTCAGCGCTAATGGAAACTGGGTGCGCTGCCAGCTCGGCACCTCCGCGGGGGGGAGGCGGCGCGTCTCCAGCTGCTGCCCGGCCCCCGCCAGCGGACGGGAGCGCGGCCGTCGGTGGGCTCGACAGCCGGAGCGGGGCGGGCATGGAGACCGCTGCGGTGCCGGAGAGGGGCCCGGCCCCTGTCCCCCCTCCCCGCGGGCCCAGCGCCAGGGAGCCTAGAGCCGGCCACCTACGGTTCCTGCGGAGGAGCGTGGTGGACTCGGACCAGGAGGAGCCTCCTCTCGAACTCTCCGAGGCCGAGCCACGCAGGATCGTCCTGCTCTCCAAAACCAGGAGGATCATTGCGGAGAGGGCTAAGGAGCGGCACGGGGAGGCCGAGCTCGAGCCCGCTGCACCCGAGCCCGCAGCCGAGCCCTCAGGGGCCGCCCCCGGGGTGCCGGCCGCGGCCGAGGAGCAGAAGGAGCCGGGCAGGGATGCGGAGAGGAAAGAGCCGTCGGACAAAGACCAGAGCAAGTCCAAGAAGGAGGAGCCCGAGGAGGAGGCCGACATGAAAGCCGTCTCCACCTCCCCCGATGGCCGGTTCCTGAAGTTTGACATCGAGCTCGGCAGGGGGTCCTTCAAAACTGTCTACAAGGGGCTGGACACAGAGACCTGGGTGGAGGTCGCTTGGTGTGAACTTCAGGTAAGTTGGGCTGGTCCTGGCCACCTCTCTGCTCTGAGCCCTCCTGGCAGCTAAGGACCCAGCCTGTGCCATCCAATGACCTGCAAACGCAGCCTTTAGAGTCCCCACTGCTGATCCTCCTGCGTCTAACTATAGCACGAGTTTTTCATTGGCTCAGAATCTGCCACCTTATGTAGGCTCTTGCCTGCCTTAACCCCCTGAGCACTGGGCTTGATCATTGAAATTTCTGGCAATGTAATGGGCTAAGGATGAGACTGATGAGAAGGTCAGGAGTTCTTCCCTTGACTGCCCAAAGATTGTCAGAAGAGGCTTCAGGGGGTAGTTATATGTCACTCAAACTGACACTTGAGACATCCGTAACTTGATTTAGCAGGAGTCTAGCTGTAACTGAAAATGCATAAAAGATCTTAAAATACAATTGCAGAAAATAGATTTACTTCCTTTACAAATCTAAACGGGGGGTTGGGGGGGTTGGAGGTCTTGGGTCTCTTCCCACTGAAACCTCCTATTTTGAAAGGGTTATTAAGCTGTCACAAACTCATTCTGAATTGAAACTTGGGAAGCACTTTCTAATCAAACATGGCTTATATATTTTTGGCCATATCTGAGTTAGTCTTTCAGCAAAGTCAAAAATTTGTGGATTCAGATGTCTTTTAGAACAAATGCAACTGAAGTCCCCCCCTCCCCCAAGTATATCTCTGTTTTTTTGTTTTTTAAGCCTTTGAGCCCTGTAGGGTGAAATAGTACATTAATACAACTAATTAAAGGCCTGAGACTCTTCAGTTTCTGGGCATAGACACTACATTATTTTAACTATTCCTGTAATTCTTTATATTTTTCATACTAACTTATATGCACCACAGACAATGTGGGTCATACAAATTGCAACATGATGTACCCCAGTCTTTTTTTGTGAAGTTTTTGGTATCTATTTCCTGACTCCACCTAGGTTGATAATATACATTGACATGAGACCTAAGCTGTTGTGACTTTTTCGATCCTTAGGTTTTTTTTCTTTTAGTGAGATCTTCTTTCTAGATTACCTCTTAAACTAGGTTGTGTTGTATAGATTTTGCTGGGGCACTGACATCTGTACCTCAAATCGAGCCATGGCACTAATCCTGCATTCCTTGTGCACCCAAAACTCCCACTGAATACAGGATCAATCCTCCTGCTATAATAGTGCCGAAGTACAATTAGTAATGGATAGAGAATGGAAGCCCTGATTCTGAAAATCAATGTAAACTCTACTTTGTCTCCTGTGATAGGCAGACGAGTGGACATACAGCCTTGCCACTTTGGTTGATTTTATTGTATGGTATCTTGTAATCCATTGCAACCCCATATTGTTTAATTAAAAGCATAGGGAATTCTTATCTCAATTTTTTTTCATTTGAATTTCTGCTGTTAAGAGCCAGTAAAATAAAAGCTTTACTTGTATTGCTGGATTTTTTTAAAGGGCTGCAGAACCAGTATTGTGGTATATTGCAGCAATAGAAGTAGGAAAAAAGGCAAGATAGAAAAGGTCCCCGTAGCATGTGGGAGACTGTACAAGAAACAGGGGAGAAGCTGCATAATTGACAATTGGAGAATTTGTCAAGCTGCATGCTGCTGGGAGGAAAAGAGAGAGCATCATCCCAAGCCAGCTTTGTCATTCCGGTTTGGGTTAGGTTGGAGGGCGCAAAATATTAGCGTGTGTAAGTTTTTATTCTAATAACTAAAGGTTCATTTAAAAATATTTTCTAGATGTTCTCTTTAAGTGAATGTTTGGATATAATGAAAGGCCAAGATCTGACAATCTTATTGTGGCCTATGTTGTGCAAATTCTGTCACAACAGAACAGTCACAGCAATTTGGAATTCATTTTACTGTCAACTTTGCTTTAACTCTGCTTTATTAGAGTAATATTTAAATCTATAATAGATTGACTATCCATAGCTGCTTAGAAAGATCATTATGTCAGAAAATAGATACTTTACAAATTGTAATCTTCTGGTAATCTAAATCCTCCATGAATCTTTACAATTGGGTACAGTAAGCTATACTGTGAAATTTCACTAGTCTGTTTTTACCCCTCATTTTATTTGGGTAGGAGATCTTGAATGTGCTCCTTTGTGGCGAAGGTGTTAAGAGGGTTAAAAACCAGATGACCCGTATAGCTCAAAATGTCTTTTATGGAAGAATGATATGTAATCATTACTTTGCCTTCCATTATAAACCAGAGGTACCGCTCATTTCAAATCTGATGGAGCCACTAAACATTGTTTCACCCTTCTCCACAGACTTCTTTCTATAATTGAGAGGTCTAATTTTTGGACTAGACAAATACAGGATAAGTGATAAGAATTCATCAGGGTATTTCTGGCTGCCACGTCTAACAAATCAGTGTCAATTAGTTGTATAGATTTGACGGTAATGTTGGAGAAGGGTCAGCTTCCAGGAGATGTCAGATTTTCAAGTTACTTTCGAAACTAGTTTTGGATTAATGAAGTGTAACTGAGTGGTGACTGCAGGGTTTTGTTAAATATATTTTTTTTAGTGTCAGGCCTATGTTCTCAGCCTTTATTTGCAAGAGAAGCAAATAGCTAGCATTATACATTGATGGGAGTTATGTATTACATTTATAATCCTGAGTTACATGCAGTTTATGTCTAAGATCGACATTTCTAAGTAGTCATGCTTATTTACAACATTTTGAACATTTCTACATGTACCTGATCAATTATACTTGGTTCTGTTTTTACTTCTCTATAGAAACATGGTCAGTTGCAAGTGGCAACCATCAATGATACAAAACCATCATTATCCTACAGTTGAAAACATAAAATGTCTATCTTGATATTTTCATACCGCAGAAAGCAATTTTTACATTGCTGAATTTGAATGTTACACCTGTAGATTTCTTCTAGGGGAAATGCACACGTGTACTTGTCTCTTTTCCCCAGTGAGATACCTACATTTCCATGCTGATCAGTTGCACTCCTTCAATCTTGATTGCAGTACATACAGTCAAAATCATAAATACCGGGAGGTTTTTAAAGGTATGATCATATCACAATTATACACGAAGCTTAGAGAATGAGAGCCAATGGAACACCTCTGCTATATGTAACTTATTAGCTTTCAATGAAGATAAAGTAGGAAAGAGAAAAGTTCTGCTTTGGCAAAGTGATGCAGTAAATGATACTCTTCATGTCTCTAACTTGATTTTTCTAAGGCTGGCCCGCAAGCATGTACCCCTAATATATTTCAATTTATCTTTTCATAGATTGAGTTTCCAAGCAGCCATCACTCCTTTGTCCTTGCTCAGCTTTTTTTCAGTCCAATCATGGGTTGTTTGTTTTTAAATCTAGATGAAAGCTTTGTGAGCCATTTTTGAAATCTCTGTTAATACTACACCACTGGAAACGTTTTTCAAGTTGTTGATTTTTAGGTAAACTTTAACTCCAAAGAATTATATATTTATTTTGTAGTGTAACTATGATTGAAATGATGGGCTAAAGATGTAGAATTGAAATCCTGGATAGGTTCAGGTTAAAAGTTGAATTGAAACTAGGGTTTCAGTTTGCCTGAGCAAGATATTAAGATTTTTAGCCAAATCTTAACTAGAAAATAGACTTCTTTACTATGTTGAATCTAGTCTGGAACTTAAGTATTGATGATGGTATTTGTGTGCTTGCTGAAGTTTGAAAGGGTTCAGGTTCTTGTTTTTGCCCTCCTCTAGTTAACTGGTGGCACATTGCAGCTGTACACTGAGAATTCAGAATAGCCATATTTCAAAATGCTGTGCCTTCTAACTATAATCTCAGTTTATGAGCAAGGAATGTTACAGTTTGCCAATATGCAGGTTAAACATTCTTTTTGGATAGATGCATGCCGACGAGCTTGAAAATATAAGTCCCTTTTTGGGACTTGTAGAAAAATTCGTGGGGGGGGGGGCATGTACAGACCTACATCACTGAGTAGTCCTCACTAGTGCTCTTCAGTTCCTATTTTGATTCTGATCGCTGAGGTTTCTATGTAGAGCTTTTTTTGTTTGTTGTGCCACTGTTGCAAAATTAGTAGGGAAAGAGGACATCCTTTGCTTGTCCTTCTTTCAAAGATGAAAGGATCAGAGAAGTGGCTCCTTATCACCAGTAAACATTATTAAAGCACCCCCTCCCAATTAAAATGGTTGTCCAAGGCCAAAATCTTATTTTGACTTCCGCCTCTTAATTACATTTTGAAGACCTCCTGTACCTATATAAAAAAAGTCCACTAACAGGCTTGGCAAGCTGGTCAGATAATGTCAGTTGACTACCAAATATTCCAGCAAGAATCCCCTACTGTAGGTGTCAACAACCTACCATTTTGGTTGCATCATGGTGCCATCTGTAGCAAGCCTACTTAAATGTTGTGATCACTCACTTTACTACATGCTAATGCCACTTGTGGGGGTGGGGGGGAAGGTAAGTAAATGAATTGCAAGTTGAACATCTTGATTGGCTGGAATTCTCTAGAACAAACATTGTATGTATGTATGTTTGGCCTGGTATACAAAGTACATGGCTGTTTACAAAGCATATTAAACAAGATAAAAGAATGTACCAGCCCCAAAGAGTTTACAATCTAAACTGACTAGACAAATATACAGAAATTAATTCAGAAGGGAGTGGGAGAGGGAGAAGAGGGTTCAATCATTAAATCTCCACCCCCAATACAGAGAAGAGATTTGCAGCCATTAAGCTGCTTGAAGAGTTGGCCTAATTATCATAAGTGCATTTAAAAATGACTTTCTTCTTTTATAGTTGCTGTGTGTTTAATTTCATTTTTCTGTAGCTGTTCAGTCTGGAATAACTTACGTTTAAATGCTAAAAAGTAATAATTCTTTCTCATATAATTTTGTTGTTGCATTTTCTGAGGTGAAATAGTTCAGATAAGTACACTGCTTTTTGTAATTAGGCATTAGGATTTATCAAAGGCTAAGGCTATTGGTGAGCATAAAGTCTTTTTCTTTTATGTCACTGTTCTAATAAACTAGTGCTTTAAAATATTTCGTGTAGGTGTGTGTGTATATATGTGAGTGTGTGTGTGTGTAATTATATATTAAAAATTTTTGACCAGTCAAATGCCCAACCCTCTTCACCAATGTGTCTGGACTGCATTGGATATATTCTAACGGCTGATACATGCCTTACTAAAATAACTGACTTGATTAGAAATGTTTCAGAGTAGCAGCTGTTAGTCGGTATCAGCAAAAAGAACAGGCGTACCTGTGGCACCTTAGAGACTAACAAATTTATTTGAGCATAATCTGAAGAAGTGGGCTGCAGCCCATGAAAGCTTATGCTCAAATAAATTTGTTAGTCTCTAAGGTGCCACAAGTACACCTGTTCTTTTTGATTAGAAACGCAACTCAGGTGATTCATGTTGCCATGACTTTCCTTTTAGGCTATTAGTCTGAATTAAAGAACTGTACGCACAAGTTGCAATATTTTGAGAACCAACAACGTTGATTTTCTTTTATACATTTGTACTCCTTTGATATATTCTTTGCATAAGAAGCTCATGCCAGGTTAGCTGATGACTAACTGATTTTAATATTGTGTTTTTCAATATTCTACTGTTGCACATGAGACTAGCTTTAAGATTTTAATTCAAAGCATTAACTCTGGATCCATGTGCATTTGCTAATCTTTGTTTCCAAGAGTGATATTTGTCTTTAAAGCTCAGCTTACAATTTGGAAACTGAAAATTACTTAAATGGAACAAATCACCTACAAGAATGATCATGTATTAATACCAGCTTCTTACTTTTTAATGAAAGGAAGACATAGGGTTTATCTTTCATCTAATTAAACATTTAATGCTGAGTAGTGAAAATATTCAGCATGATGCTAAATGGGACCACTCTTGAATTATTAAAATGTAAGAGGAAAAAAGTTCAATACATGCAACGAAATGTCAGTGTTCCAATTAGTCTTCCAAATGCTAACAAAGGCCTTGATCATGTGGGTGGAATCTTGTGTTTGTGAGGAGCCCTATTCAAGGGAGGAGGTCACTGAATGGGCAACTTTAATAGTTGCAAGGTAATTCTTGTTTGTATATAGTTGAAGATGTGTTTATGATATTTCCAATTAATAAGCAGCCACAGATATAACTCAACAAGCTGTTACATTATCTGAAAGGTGGTTGAAGTGCAACTGTCTATTCTGGATAGAATAGTTTTTATTGTTGCATTAGCTTGGTGTTCGTACAGCTCATAAAGGCTGACATCTATTTCATTTATTGACTCGGGGAAAAGGCTGTAGATACTTAATAGGCTAATACTGTCAATTAAAATGACTTCATAGTCTGAATTAGCAGGACTAGTTTAGAAAATGTTCTTGGTGGAAGGTAGGGAAACCTGCATCTTGGGGTTCTAAATCTGTATTAAGACTTTCTCAATAACATTACAGTAACTTTCAACCAGACTAGCTTTATCTGAACTTCACGAGAACTCTTGAAAGGGTGATTTCTATTAAGTTCTGATTGTTAATTAATTTAATGGAACTTGATTTTTGAAAGAAATAAGTCTAAATTTTATTTAGTATGTTAATATGAAAACAACACTCGAACTTGTACAGCATAAAGTGTTCACATGTTGGTATAGCTATCAGTGCCATTAGAAAGCTAGGTAACAATGTGGTATTAAAATACCAATACATTACTGTCTTTGCTGGGTTTGAGAAGCATTTAAATTGAAACCCATTGCAAGTAGAGCTGAGCCAAATCTCAGATACTTACTTAGAATTTAATTAAATTTGACTTATTATTTTCAAGTGCAAAAATAATTTTATATATTTTAAACAGCTAGATATATAGAAAGTGTGATTGAGCTGGAAACTTAAATTCATAACTTTGCAAGACGCTAAAATTCATGGGCTTAATAGAGACTCTGGATTTATGGCTGATTGCAACAATCTGTAACCCACTAACCCTCCTTTTTGTCTTACAACCACAAGGGTATAAATGGGCCACTTCACTTTGCATGGTCCCTTAGAATATGTACTATCTGTTCAACCTTGTATTTAGCTGTGACACGGAGTACCTTTCCCAGACCTGAGGAAGAGCTCTGTGTAGCTCGAAATCTTGTCTCTCACCAACAGAAGTTGGTCCAATAAAAGATATTGCCTCACCCTCCTTGTCTCTCTAATATCCTGGGACTGATGTGGTTACAACCCCCCTACATACAGCTATATATTTGTCTAGTAAAAACATACACTGTGGATTTATCTGAGATTTAGTCTGAAATATAGATAAGAGGAAAATGGGTGAAAATTACTACAATTTTTGTCTGCAATGAACTCTGCCCCCTTTGCTCATATATTGTCCATAGTTGGTAGAGAAATATTTTTAGGCCTAAAGCATAGCTGCAAGGCTTGTTCTGCTCTATGTAAACTTTTATGCAAATATTTAATGTGCTAATTTGCGTATTTACAAATCTGCATATGACCTTAAGCTTATGGTCAATATGCTCTTCCTTGAGCAGTGGTGAGGATGGGACATGGGAACAAATCTTGGTAGCTTGGGCTAGGATAGCTACTTAAAGGGGGTGAGAGGGTCAGTCTGGGGAGTAACTGGATGAGTAGCTACTGGAACAGCTGGAGGTTAGGGAGCTCTAGATGAGGCTGCTGCATGGGGGGGGGGGGCAGTAAATGCAGGGACTCCTGGATGATTTGGTGGGAATAGAGGGTCCTGGGTGCTACTGGAGGGAACGGTAGAGCTCCTGGGGTGCAGTTGACTGCTCACTCAGGGGTTGTGGGTTGGGGAAAGCCTAGTGTAGTGGCCTTCAGGGATCAGTGAGAGGCAACTTGAGGCTAGTATTGGGAGAGGGGCAGAGGGTGTCACCATCTTCTCCAGGCACCTTCCCCTTTCTCTCCAGCTGCCATTGGCATCTCTGGACTACTCCTTGCTGGCACCAGCAGGAGCAGGGTGCCTGGTTGTCTGCTCGGTAGGTGCCAGTAGCTTCTGGCATCCAAAAAAGCAGAACTGCAGGGAAATGTGGATGGGTGATATCTGAGCTGGGCTGTGAGAGTATGGACATAGGTGCCAAATGCTTGACTGTCAGGCGGGATGTGATGCGGGGCAGCCCCGCAGAAGGAGTGAGCTTCAGTGTTCTGAAATGTGAGTGGTTCAGTCAGTCGGTGTGTGGGGAATACTGGAAGTGTCCATTCAGGAATGCAGAGTTAGTATCTTGTTTTCGGTTTAATAACTAGGTTTGGAGGTAAAAGTGAAGCTAGAGTTGCAGACCCATCACTGCTTGGAGTGCTGTGCGTACAGCTCTGTAAAGAATACTAGAGTTAAACAAGCGTGAGTGTAGCTTCCTTCCTATCTACCCCCTAATGTCTGGGGGCCTCTACCAAAGTCTGAATGAAACGTTGCTGAAACATGGGTTGGAGGCCTCCAGAGTTAGAGGAAGAATAATCCTGTCCATCTCTTGCTGCTGCTACCCACCTCTGAGACTGAGCTTGGGGCGTAATGAACCTCTTGCCTGTTGCTCCTTGGGCAAGGTGGGTTGATTACAAAGCAATTTAAGTTGTGATTTAAAGGAGCAAGCAAGAAACCTTGGTTTAAAAAAAATCAATTTTAATTGTGTTTTGCATTTGTACTTTATTTTCTGAAAGAGGTGGATTCTCAGTGATTGGCAACCATTAAATTGTGTTGATTTACAACTAAACATAGCTTTGCACTAAATTGATGCTTCTTTTTGCTAGCCAGGATTATGCACTATATCTACATTCTTTCATTTTATTCAGACTCTTAATTTTTTCTTTTTGTTATGGTAGAAAATTGTGAATGATGCATTTTTTTTATTCACTAGATTAATTTTTTACCTGTAATTTGTGTCAAGCCCTATTTGGATGGAAATTCAAATTCAATTAATAAAGCACAAAAACAGCATTTGTTAAAATTATGTATCCAGATCATTTTCTCAAAACATGTTTTGCTTTTAAAACATATATTAAGCAATGGAAGAATTATTGGTAGTTAATTAATTGAACTGATTATTTGTGATCAACATGTCTTTCAAGGTTTTAGGACTAGTAGATCTCACCCCCTTGCACCTATATTTTATTAGTACGTTGGAAGAGGAAAATAAGATTTCCTGCTTTTTCAAATCCCACTTGGTTTCTTAGCTTAAAATGAACTAGTCTTTGAACTGGAACTAGCTGAATAGACTGGAATGCATATTCTCTCTGCACCTGCAGAAGAGGCTACTGCTGTCAAAAGCTGGTTTAGTATTTCAATAAGCTCTGATTCCAGGTCATTAGTCAATGACTTCCCCCAGTTCAGTGATTTGACTTCAAAACTTGGCAGCAGGTACGTACTACTTCATATAATTTCTTTGTATTTAATGTAAATTATTTTAATATTTTATAATAAATATGATCCTTAACCTAGGTTGTCAATTTCAAATTTAGTATTTAAAAGGTTTATTAAAAAAAAATCAAATTTAAAAATTTGTATCCATGTTGTCCCTAGGCCTACTTTGGGGTTACCAAGGAGTGTAGATTCTTCAGTGTCCACTCCTGCAAACCATAAAAGGCTTGTCTGGCCTCACCTTGAAGGATGAGGCCAGTAGTTAAGGCACTAGCTTCAGACTCAGGAGACTGAGGCTAGGTCTACACTACCCGCCTGAATCGGCGGGTAGAAATCGACCTCTCGGGGATCGATTTATCGCGTCCCAACGGGACGTGACAATTGATCCCCAAATCGGCGCTCTTACTCCACCAGCGGAGGTGGGAGTAAGCGCCGCCGACAGAAAGCCGCAGAAGTCGATTTTGCCGCCGTCCTCGCAGCGGGGTAAGTCGGCTGCGATATGTCTAATTCAGCTACGCTATTCACGTAGCTGAATTTGCGTATCTTAAATCGACTCCCCCCTGTAGTGTAGATGTACCCTTAGATTCAAGTCTCAACTCTGCCATAGCCTTCCTCTATGACCTTGGACATGTTGCTTAGTTCATGTGCCTCAGTACCCCTCTCTGAAATGGGGATAATATAGCACTTCCAACCTTACCAGGGGTGGTGTTAAAGATTGTGAGGAACTCAGATACTACCCTAATGGGGGGCCATATGAGCACCGCAGATAGCAATATTCTTCCCTACACCCCCAGGTGGGCACTGTGAAGCTCTCCTGGGGCCTCTCAAAGCCAAACTCTCATGTAAATCTTGGGAGGAGAAACTGACAGTCCCGTGAAGCAGTAGGATATTTGGAGATAGGGGGTGGGGCCCAGTCTTCGAGTTGAGAAACTGACTCCCCGCAGTCTGAATAAAATAGGCTTGTGTACCACTTTCAGTCTAGTCAGGTCTCTGAACCAAAATAGGTTAATGGTGACTAGCAGACTTTAAGGCTTGTGGGAGTTCAGGGGTGCTGAGCCTCAGGAAAGGAGCTTATGAGCCTTTCGGGGGCTTAAGGGAATTCTCTCCTCCTACAGATTTGCAAACCCACAGGAAGTAGGGGAAGGCCCGCTGATGGTCCTGGGTTGTGTTCTTGCAGACCATTTCTTCCTGCAGACCTCAGGATATGCATAGAGAGAGAAAAATGGCAAAAGCATAAATCTTGGAAGGAATCACGGGGTCTTCCTTCCCCACTTCCTGTGAACCTCCTTTGGTTTGCATCATGGAAGAAGCCCAAGCCTCATGACCCTTAAGTAGCTGTGACCCAGCGACCTCTTGGTGCCAGCTGGCAGAGGGGTTGCATGGGGTTTTACAGGGATCCCCTGGGTCAGATATATGCATAATCACATTCACTAAAGCAGGGGTCAGCAACGTTTGGCACGCGGCTTGCCAGGGTAAGCACCCTAGCGGGCTGGGCTGGTTTATTTACCTGCTGACGCGGCAGGTTCGGCCGATCGCGGCCCCCACTGGACGCGGTTCACTGTCCCGGGCCAATGGGGGCGACGGGAAGCCGCAGCCAGCACATCCCTCGCCCGTGCCGCTTCCCGCCACCCCCGTTGGCCTGGGACAGCGAACCGTGGCCAGTGGGGGCTGCGATTGGCCTAACCTGCCACGTCAGCAGGTAAATAAACCGGCCCGGCCCGCTAGGGTGCTTACCTTGGCGAGCCGCATGCCAAACGTTGCCGACCCCTGGACTAAAGGGTGGCATGTGAGGTCTCTATTGAGAGCCAATAGCCCAGTAGTGGTCATAATCACTGCAAAAGCATGTACGGATAAGATTAAGGAGTTGCGTGTCTATACTGGAAATGATGGTCTTAAGGTCTTCCAGGTGAGGCAGGTCACCAGGAAATGACGCACCTTGGACAGTCTCCTTTCAGACAGCAGGCAGGAGAGGCTTCTCTCTCTTGTTGGATTGTGTGTGTTGTGCATTGTCTCTCTCACACTAGGCATATTTGTATACTGAGCCAGATGCTGATTGCAAAATCTACAAGAAAGGAATAGACAGGAAAAAAACAACTAGCAGGGGGGGTGTCGTGCTTATGACTAAGATCAAAGAATTAGTCTGATATATCAGAGGGTGCAAACAGACACAAGATTTTTCTCATGGGAGGCATGACTTGTCTGATGAATGGAAGATCACAGCCAAGTCTGGCTGGAAGGACTTTGGGTGAGCATTAATTACCCTGTAAGACAGGAAAGTAATAGTTAAGTAAGCCTAGGTTCTAGAATGTGTTATGATTTTACTTTATTTGTAACCATTTGTTTCCAATACTTGTGCTTGATGTCACTGGAATCTCTATATTTTATGTTATAAACTTTCACTTGTTTTTGCTATAAACATATCTAAGTGCTGTGTGTCAAGCAGAGTGGTGATTTGAGGTGGAACTGGTAAGCTGGGGTATATTGCTTCTTTGGGAGAAGCAGATCTGTGAGCACTGCCAGTGCTCAGTGGAACAGGGGCTGGACCCTCCAGGGAGAAGACACTCAGAGAGCTCAAGGACTGGAATGTGCCTATTGCTAACTTGTAGAGAGAACAAGACCTGGGGAGGTCTAGAGAGGTGTGCTTGTGTTGCTTGTGGCTGATAGTGTTGGAGACCTGCCCTAGGTAGGCACAGACAAGGCTTCCTCATACTAAGGGCAGATGGTAACATAGTGCTTCACTGTCCTGGGCAGCCCCCGGGAAGCATCACAGAAGTGCTTGGGGTGGGTGGGAGGGGAAACTCCTGTACCATTCTCTAGGAGCCTAAGGCGACTTGTTGCTTCCACACATAAGCCATGGGAACTTTGTTGGTTCCTGCCCTGCTCTGGTGCCTTTTGTAGAAAAACAGCCACTAACAAGCCTCCCCAGGGATTGGTCTATGTTTTGAGGTCTGACTCATCAAGAACTTGGACTACAGACTCTTTTAAATGGCTATTTAGGTCTCTAGCAGTCAGTTGACTTGCTCCAAATAAGCACAGCTCTGAAGTCAATGGAACTGTGCCCTCTTAAACTCTGCTTGCCATGTAAAAATAGTCTGCGCGTATATATGTTCAGATTTAAAATACAAGTGGTGTATACATGGTGACATGACTTACAATAAATTATTGCGTGCTGAACTGTACACTGTAATGTACCTCTTGGATCCTGGTTATTCATAGGAATAATGGAAGACTCCTTTGACAGCCATTGTTGTGGGGATACACGTGTTACGGATTAAGCTACCAAGGAGAGAGTAACTGAAGTCCTAATGCCATCTGTTCTTCAGCTGTTTGTGCTATAGAGGGATACAAAACACTTATTCAGGAACTCAAGGAAGATAAGAGAGAGATGGACTCAAATAACATATTTTTGTCTACTTTCTGTAAACTTAGTTTGATCCATGTCCAAATTTGTTTTTATATGGAAAATTATACATTCTTAAAAAGGTATTTGATCCTTAGTGTCTTGTGACTTTAAAAAAAAAAAAAAAAAAAACAGGCTACCAGAGTTAGTTTACTTTTCTTTTGAGCAAGATAAACTAATTCCTTAACAGGTCTAGTTCTGAGCATTTTACTCTAAGTAAATGGTTAAATAAGATGCCAAAAGGAAATGGGGCATCCCTCTGTTAAACTGTATTTTTCTTGCAACACCTTAAATCCGTTAACAGATGTACAGTTAACACAATTTCTGCTAACTTGTCTTTAATCCTATATTTTGAATTCTGAAAAACAGCTTTAGTTCAAACTGTTCTGGAAACCAATTGGTTAGAACTAGTTCTTTCTTTACTTGGAATAATTTTAACCTTTCATGGATTTTACTAGAAACATACAAGTAAACTTTAATCTGTTGTACTAAAAATATACATAGTATACAGATATCAAAAAAGCAATGACTTTTTTTGTTGTAGTTTGCCTTTTCATTACCTCTTCGTATGCTGATGGCCTTGACACGATGTGATTCCTCAGTGTAGGCAGTTTCTATCACTGGCTGCTGATCACCGTTGTTTGTGCATCTCAAATACATTAGAATTCATCATGTTGTAGTGATGCAAGGACAGTTGAAGGCATTTTTTGCTTTAGCCAAAAGCAGCAGATTACTTACACTTTATGAAACAGAGAGCTTTAATAAAAAGGAACAAATGCCAGTTTGCCACTTCAGAAATGCAGAGAACTAAATCTTTATTTCCATAAAAAATGTGAAATGAGTATTGCTATAGTGTGTCCTTGAAATGGATGTATTCCTTGCTCTTCTGGCATATGCTTTGGGGCTTATAATTATGATATTTTGACATATGAAGCAACTTTTGGCAAGGCTTTTCCAATTTGTTTAAATCTTTCAATCAAAGCAGCGTTTTGAGTTGACCTCTGCACTTGATGGAGTTAATACAGATGAACTGGGTCTGCTAAGCTGAATCAATTTTGTCTATTAAAATAGAACTGTGTAGGAGAAAAACATGAAAGTCAGAGTTGACATACTATATTGTGCTGCAGAACTATACTGGTTTATTCCTTGTTGAAATATTTGGTAATGTCTAGGTCTTGTAAAAGTACATTGATTCCAAATGTTTGTTTGCATTGTTTTTGCTCTTCATTACTGAATTAAGGAAAATTGCCATTTTGCGTGAATTTGAACGTGCTTTTCTTCCATTTCATAACAATGCTTCCTTTTGTCTTGGAAATTGCATTGCAGACAAAGCAAGTGTTGCATCAGTAAAACAGACTTGCTTTTCTCTCAATCAATCGCTATAAAAGCGTATACTGTCCTTGACTTCTAATGGAGGACAAGAGCATGTATTTTTCTGGCAAACAAAGCAATTCTACACAATTATGTTAATGTTTTTGCCATGTTTCTTGTGGGAAATTTTAAGATTATATGTAAAAATATGCATTAAACATACCAATCACTATTCCTTTGCTTTTATGGATGTGATCATTTGTCTCCGTATAATACTAGGTATGATACAAACCAGAGTGTGTGGGGAGGAGTAAAATGAGCTGGCAAGAGCTAGCTGGACTGGACATTTGTAGCCTGTTAGTGGTCTTGGATCTTCATTCTGTGTTCTGCCTTCTTTGTTATGTCCCTTTTGATATACAGGAACTCCTCACTTAACGTTGTAGTTATGTTCCTGAAAAATGCGACTTTAAGCGAAACGATGTTAAGCGAATCCCATTTCCCCCTAAGAATTAATGTAAATGAGGGGGTTAGGTTCCAGGGAATTTTTTTCACCAGACAAAAGACTATATTATATTATATTTATTTTTACTTACACACACACACACACACACACACACACACACACATTCACACTAACTTTTAAACAAACAATTTAATACTGGTACACAGTGATGATGATTGTGAAGCTTAGTTGAGGTGGAGGAGTCAGTGGGTGGGATATTTCCCAGGGAATGCCTTACTGCTAAATGATGAATTAGCAATTGGCTGAGCCCTCAATGGTTAACTCTCACACTCTACAAGGCAGTAGGAACGGAGGGAGGGGAGGCAGCATCTCAGAGGCATTTCCTCTTTAAGTACACTGCCTTGTTAATTAGATCAGCTTGCTGAGACCTCAGCTGCTGCAAGCTCCCTCCGCCCTGAACCCTGGTGTGTGTGTGTGTGTGTGTGTGTCCTGCTCTATGGAAGATGGGGTAAGTGGGGTGCAGGAGCAGGGGGTACACCCTGACATTAGCCCCCCCCTCCTCCCTCCCACATCAAGTAGGAGTCTCGGGGAACCGCTCCAAGGCAGAGGGCAGGAACAGCACGTGGCAGTAGGGGTGGGAGGGACAGCTGCAATTGCTAGCTTGCTGGGCAGCTGCTGCACTGGGAACTTAGGGAAGCAGGGAGCTGATTTGCGGGGTGAGGGGGTGTGCCGGTCCACCCTGGTTCCAAGCCCCCACCAGCTAGCTGCAACGGGCTGCTCTTCCTGCAAGCAGTGGACAAAGCAGGCAGCTGCCAAAGATGTTAAAAGGGAGCATTGCACAACTTTAAACGAGCATGTTCCCTAATTGATTAGCAACATAACAATGTTAACTGGGATGACTTTAAGTGAGGAGTTACTGTACAAACATTCTTCCTCCCTACCCCTTCCAGTGTGTAACATGCACAATAACTCCATGCACCATCTTTCATGGATGTGGTAAGATTTTAAAAATATTCCTGGCAAGTTGCACTCATGGCTAGTCATAGCACGAGAGCTGTAGGTTAGAACTTAAACATGCAGTGAACGGAGGGCGAAAAGCAAAACAGTCTATTTTTTAAAGATGTTTAAGATCCCATGGGAAATGTGTTAATTTGACTTATAAAATTCCAATATTAACTTCACAGGAAAGAAATGCACCTTTCTAAATCCCCTCATTCAGACAAGAGAGGGCTCTCACTGAAATCTAGCTCTCTGATTTGTAGCAAGCTCCTGACTGGACTAAACTCCCAGGCCAAACCAAGCTTCTAAGCAATATGAAACTTCAAAGTTACAGTGAGTTTCTGAGCTATCCTGGCACTCCCAGGTTGAAATGATGCTGAGTTACCAAAACTGGAATTTTGGTCTGCTTCAGCCCTTAGGAGCCTTCTGATTAGACTGGGCTCCTAAACTGGAGTGAGTAACTCAGTGCTGGAGCAGGCTTTTAGTCGTTTTATCTACCTTAATAGTTTCTTGCCAATTGGGTCCCTCCATCCACTGATCTAAAATGGTCCTACAGTGAGCCATAAATACTGCTGTCTGTCTTTCCTGGGTCAAGACACTCAGCAAACGTTATTTGCAGATAGACTAAGGTAATTCTATCTTTCAAAAGAAGGGCCATTAGAATGAGGATAGGAGAAAACAATCCTGTTATGTGTATCCAGCAGTTGAGTTGTTTTTTCCAGTCTCTCTTCTAGGACTCAAGAGAATTTAACAGAAATAGTACCCATTGAACCCTTTCAAAGAGCAGTCCCTTAGTCTTCCATTCCCTGACTGCTCCATCATACTTCTCTGTGAACAAATAGACTACAAAACCATACTGAGCAGCAGTCTGTGCATCCCACCTATAAAGAAGAAAAAACTCTGGCCGTACTCAGAGCACAGAAGGGGGGCATGGAGTGCAAGATTTCACAATAGGGCTGATAACATTTGGCCTGAGATGGATTAAACTATTATTTAAAAATCTGTATTAAAATAAAAATCTCATCTGTTGGCTGTCAACTTACCTAAATGAGGTGTGCATTTTTGCTTTTAAAACTGAAAGCTTCTACCTCTGAATTTATTTTTTACATAAATTACAGAAATAGTTGGGCTCATCTGCCATTGAATGACCTGCACACTGGAAAGTTATAGGGAATCATTGACTAACGTGCCTTTTAGTTTTCTTAGTCACATCCTTCGCAGAGGAATGGTGGGGCAGGGAGGGGGAATCTACTCTGATACAGTATCAAGTTTCCATTCTCACCCATGATTTTCTTCATCTGGTTTTAAGAGAATATTTCTTGGAATGTCTTTGTCTTACCTTAGCACATGTGAATAATCTATTGACATCAATGATCTTACACATGTGCATATACATCTGACTGTTGCAAGACTGGGACTATACATTCATTACTATTCAACTCAGTAACCCACCCACGTTCCCCTCCACCAAGGTTGTTAAGTTATTGGATAGCAACTCGCTTTATAAAAATACCAGCCTTCATATTAAAAGATAACTTGTAGGCAAGAGGCACAAGGAAAAATGGGCAAGAGGGAAAGACTCTCCTGGTATGGGGGATGCTGGTAAAAGACATGTGACCAGATCTAATTTTTTTGAGTGAGGAGTGCCACACCCCCTGAGCATCACAGCAAATACATGGCTTGCTAGCCTGGCAATGAAATCCCTGTGAGATGGATGGTGGAGCACAAATGCCTTTGCACACAGGCCTGGAGAGGAGCGTGGCTTTAGTGGTGCAGAGTTGGGTTTGTTACAGACTCTGAAAGGGTTCCATGGTGACTCCATAAAGAGTGCAGGAATTGAAAAATGCATTAACAGGAAGGCTCAATTAAAAAAATTTACACCCCCTCTGTAATCTTTAATGGACTTAGATATTCATTAAAGAAATAGTTTTTGATTTCAACCAACATGGACATACCTCACTATCTAATAGCAAGCACAAAAATAAATAAATTTAAATATCCTAGAATTTCTATAAGAACAGTGTGGACTGCTACACCACTACTTTTCTAACAGTCTCTTATATTTGTCACTTGCCTGCCTGTAGGTTTTAAAAAATTCCTTTTTTATAAGATTCTTCCTATAATTTCATAAACTAATCCAACAAGATATTGCTTCACATAACTGTAAGGTGACCATGTTTTCCTTAAGGGAAAATGGGACACCGCATGGGGCCAGCCTGAGGCCCCCCGTGCGAGCCCTTCACCTCCAGCCCTTCCTGCCTAGAAGCTCCAGTTATGCATCAGAACCCTATTGTGCTAAGCACTGTACAAAGATGATAAAAAGAGAATCCTTTCCCTAAATAGCTGAGAGAACTCATGTTGCAAACATAAATCCTGTTTCTTTGCTCTGCCAGGATCAACTTGGTACAGGATGTGCATGGAGAACATGAGGGAGGCTGCCTGATGGCTAGGCCTGATCTGCACCAGTCCAGGCCCAGGCTAAATCAGAGAATAAATAAAAAAAGACTGGTTTCTTGTATCCTGTACATAAAGATTGAACAGGTGGCAGAGGATGAAGCCAAGAACGCTCAGCCTCTGTGCCAGCAGCTCCGGTTCAAAGACTCCACACAGATTCTGAAGTAGACACAGCAGAGCCAATTAAAGTAATTCTCCATTAACTGGTCAGATTGACAAACAAGGCTCTTATTCTAGAAGCTGCTATCTTAGTTTTTACTGACTCAAGGAAAATCATTGTCAAGTGTCCACAGCGATCTGGAGGGTAGGACTAGAGATGAGCCAAAACCAGAACCTTGAATCCAAGATCCTTTGAATTTTGAGGGTGGGAGGGGAGAAAGTTAAGATTTGGATTCCTGCATCCAAATCAGCTATTCTTGTTTTGGGTCCAGACCTTAGCTAAAACTGAAAGGGGACCGCGTTCTTGTGTAGAGCGTGTGTCATGGAATTCACGAGGTTTCTGGACTGAAATCTCACAAGAACAGCCTTGAGTTGGCCTTGATCTCTGGCCGAAACAGAAGTCCGATTCAAAGCACTGATTCCCCAGTACATCTTCAGCTAAGACACTTAACTTGTTTCATTTAACCAATTTTATGATGCCACTTTGTAGATATAAGATTTCAGTCTCTGTCACGCAGCCTAATAGTTTGAATATCTATGATGCCAAAGTTAACCTAAGATTAGGGCTGGAATGTGCAGGGAATTAGGGGTAAACTAAATGTAATTTGGAGGTATGAGGGGGAAAAAGTGTTTCATGGCATATTGTTATGCAGCGACCGTTAGATTGCAGTAATTAAGGATCATGGATAATGCTTGTTATGTTTGACTGCTCTATGTTTGCTTAGTCACTCAAATCTTCAGATGTTGTGGTTCATAATTCAGTAATGCACAGACTGATTTTTTTTTTTTTATAAACCAATTTTACCTCACTTATTTCCCCTATCGTAGCATATGTATGTTCTTGCTGGTATTAGTCTTTTAGTTAGAAAAGTAAATGTGAAGTTTAAGCAAGCTAAACTGAAGGCACAAAAAAATAAAGTAGTAGTATTAATCCTTTCATGGTTTTCTGCAGATTTGCAGGACAGAAACTGGAAGTTCATCTGGTGAAACTTTCTCTGTGATGTAATTATCATGAAATGTCCACTTAGAGGAAGGAAACAAAGCCACTACATTATTTCCAATAAACTAGTTATTGTTTGCAATGGGAGAGATCTCTGCTTTTTCCCATCCTCAACCTTAACTGCTGTTCCTATTCAATTAGGCCGCACAGAGGTCATATGGCATACATGCATGTACATTTAATAAAACGAGCAAACAAAAAAACCCAAACCAAAACAAAAAGCCTTTAAAAGTTTGGTTTGACAATGGATAAAATGCCAAGTGTGACAAGTGACCCTAAGTGGCTACACTTGCAGATGTAGAGCGCTGTGAGTTAAACCCGCCTTCGGAGCGCGCAGTAGGGAAGCGCTGCAGTCTGTCCACACTGACAGCTGCTTGCGCACTGGCGTGGCCACATTTGCAGCACTTGCAGCAGCATTGGGAGCAGTGTATTATGGGCAGCTATCCCAGCATGCAGGTGACTGCATTATGCTTTTCAAATGGGTGGGTGGGGTGGAGTGTGACAGGGAGTGTGTTGTGTGTATGTAGGGGCAGAGAGAGTGGGTTTTTGGGGGGCTGAGAACATGACAGTATGCTGTCTTATAAGTTCAGACAGCAGCAGACCTCCCGTCCCCCGTGCCTTTCTCTCTCTCACAAACAGCATTCCCTGCAGTCAGAAACAGAGCTTTCAAAGGGCATATCTGCATTCCTGCGTGATTCAAAAACAATGACAATAGTGGTCACTTGATTTAAGGGAATTATGGGACGTTTCCGGAAGCTGATCAGAGCTCAGTAATGCGACACCTCGTCCACACTGGTGCCGCAGCGCTCCAGCAGGGGCGCAGCAAACGTTATTCCACTTGCCGAGGTGGAGTACCAGGAGCGCTCTAGCTGCGGAGTCAGCGCTCTACGTGCCTTGCTAGTGTGGACGGGGAGTGAGCACCTTTATTGCGCTGTAACTCGCAAATGTAGCCAAGCTCTTAGTTTGTCTCTTTTTCAAAGTGAATTTAATCATTGGAGGCTGTTGGACTCCAAGGATTGGAGGCTGAAGTCTGTTAGCAACAGATCCGGTACAGCACTGGGAGCATGTCTCTCTCAATAACTCCCCCTAATAGGCTTCCTCCATGACTTGGCGTGACCACACCAGGTTCAAAGTAGCATGGATATAGGTGCACTTAATATGTAGCCCACCAATTCATGTTACATGGGCCAGAAAGCTACTGAATCAGTTATCTAGAAGTGAGACTGTTGTACAGCCCATTGCTAATCTATTGAGAGCCAGATCCTCCACTGTAAACATTTCTTGTGCATATAATTGTGTATTTTAGAGGGAATAGGGATGTGTTAAACAGAAATGGAAATGTTTTTACAGATATCTGGCTACCTCACTTGAATAAACTGTGACTATTTCTACTTAGTTCATCCTTCTCTTGGATGCTTAGGTAATTTCTAAGGCCAAGATCAGAAATAGATATAACCTACATGAGATAAATCAGAACACGTTTAGCTTGATATTATAAAATGGCTGTACAAAGTGCAAAACGGAAGCACTGGTACAAAGTCTACTTGGTGTAGAGTGTAACCAAGTATGTTGATATGTAACGATAGATCCTTTTAACGTCCTTACTCCTGTCCGTTACTTGTAGTACAGTGGTGCCTAGAATCCAAGCTTGGGGCCCATTGTGCTGGGCACTGTTTTAAAAAAAAACCAAACAAACCCCAAACAAACCAACAGAAACAATCCCTGCCTCGAGGAGCTTATAAGCTAAATAGACAAGACAGACAAAGGCTGGGAGAAGGGATGATCATACTCCCTCTCCTTACAGATGGGGGACTGAGGAACAGCAAGTGATTTGCCCAAGGCCACACAGGCAGTCATGGGTATAGCCGGCAATTGAACCTAGATCTCCATAGTACTAGACCACGGCCTTAATCACAGGGCCACCTTTCCACATTATCATTGATATTTTTGGCTCAAACCCTACCTGCATTAGGCTGATTTCACCCACATGATCAGATCAAATACCATGCAGTATTTAGTATGGTATTTCAAGATCCAGTGTCCATCAGTGGCATCTAGAGATATGCTTTTGTTGATGGCTATACTGGGTATGGTTTTTATTTCTTCTTCTAAGACTTGTTTTATTTGAAAGGGACTCCGTCAATTTAAAATGGTCACTTTTCCAAAATGACTAAAATGTCCCTTCCGGTACTAGGCCTGTGCGGAATCACCCGACCGTCTTTTGTGTCTTTTAAAATAAGTTTCCTATTTTATTTTAGTTTTCTCCACCATGCTGGATAAAAGACCGAAACAAATAAGAGGGGAAACTGACTGGCTATAGAGGGGAAATGGTGAAAATGACCATAGATGCCGTTCTGTCAAATATACAAAGTAAACACAAAGAACGTACGGAATACTGTAAATGCTATTTATAGTTGCTTTTTCTAAAACCTCCTTATTGCAGTAAGGTGGCGGGTTAAGTTGATCCTGTTTATCTTGGATGTACAAGTACATAAGTATAAGCTGAGGTGTTTACAGAGTAATGTAGAATTACTGGCTTTTTCTTTCAGAACATACTTTGATGTCTTAGTTTAAAGAACATTGCACATACCGTGTGGTTTCATTTATATAGCATTAAATCTTGCAGATGACTGAAATTTTAAGCATGACTCTGTAGGCTGAATAGAATGTTCAGTAAGTGATGGATATGCTTTGATTTCAGAATTGTGGTTCTCTCACCTTTTGTTTTTTCTGCCAAGTTTTCATCATCATAGCAACACTTGCTACTGCAAGAAGCCCATGACCTTCTAGGCTTGCTTGTAGGTAAATACATCTCTGATACTAGCATCCATTAGAATCTTTTTTTAATGGATGAAGTAACTAAATTAAAATAGGAAGGATAAAACATCTGTGCCAGTAAAATACAATTCAGCCAATTAAAATTCATGGAGTGGGTTTACTTCTAGCAAATGAGTATTTCTTTGTTAAAAGCTATGTTAAGCTTATAGATTTTTCAAAATTAAACTGAATACATGGCATTCATATAATGGAAGCTGTTCAGAATATATAATTTCTCACTAGGCAACACAGCATAGTTAATACAAGAGCTTTCCAGTTTCAGTTGTGAATTCTCAGGAGGCCCCCTTCCAAGGGTTTAGGGAGAAAGGTTAACTTTAAACAAGACTCAAAAAGCAATATGAAACCTTAAAATTTTGCAAAGTGATGGATAAAGAGCCACTCTTGGAAGAAATAGGTTTTGAAGATTGTGCACTTGGCAGTTAATTTCTCCCCTTTCCCTTGGGTGTTTATAAAAGATTGTGTTGATGCTCTGCTATTGCTTCATGGCAGTTCTTATCATTTGTGGATATCAATAGTGAAACCAGGCTCCCCTGAAGACTGTCAAAACTCTCATTGACTTAACTGGAGTCAGGATTTCATCTCTAGTATTATGTTGTGTTTTTCAAAAGAAATTCATACTAGCATCAGTTTTCTAAGAGTAGGTCTTGAAAAATGTTGCAAGGGGAAAAAAATCACTTTGAACCTGCTTCATAAAAAAAACAAATAAAAAATACTCCAATTTTAACTGCTGCTTTAATATGAGACATGGAAAATACACTGGGGGGTTGATCCAGTGCTACTTGAAATCAATAAAAGTCTTTCCATTGCCTTCAGTACGGTTGGGTTGGTCCAATGATGAGAATAGCCAAACCTACACTTTTTTAGGAGTAAATCCAGAGCAGAAGAATTGTTCAGTAAATTCTTGCTAGAAGTCCAGAATTCAGATATGACTATTTGATATTAATTTAATTTAGAGAATTATACAGGGGGTAGTAGTGTTCATGGTTGATCACAAGGGAAAACTGGTAGTGGAATAACAATAGAAGAGCTTCTTGAAGTCTTTCCATGTGTAAGCAGGGGAATGGTCCCGCTATTGTGGGCAACTTTCCTGGCTTATGCACTACCCTGGTGAAGAGGGCTAGTGAAAGGATCTGAGTCCTCGCTCCTATTTCCTGTACCCAGAGGCCTGCCTGAGGGCTTCCCTTCCACTCTCCTGTGTGGTAATCCCAACAAGGCTGGGCCCAGGATTCCTGGGGGGCTCGACCCCCCCAATCTTGTGGTCACTTAGGACAGGGCCTAGGGTGTCCCCACTCCAGAGTGCTATCTCTGTACTGGATGCTTTCCTGACCCACTGATCATTACATATAGTTCAAAGCAAATAAAATTTATTAAACAACAATCAATTAAAAAAATAAGGAAAAAATGGGAAAGGTTAAAGGAAAACACGTCACGCTGTTCTGTGGCATGGGGAGATCACAACCAGCCATAGCTGGAATGTAAGGGAAGTTCAGTCTGTTCCTCACAAGTCCCAGGCCTCCTTCTGAGGCCCTGGCTGTGCTGCAAGGATGCCGTGGGTCTGACACTTGTTCCCGTGTGTGGCCATTCTAGGTGGCAGGGCCCTACTTCCCAGCGTTAGCCCCCTCTGTCAGGGTTACAATCCCCCTCAAGTCTGGCCTGCAAGGCGTCTTGGCTGGGGGCGTCTGCCTGTGCTGGGTTTGCTGCCCAGGGTCCCCCTCGCTCTCCCCAGCTGCTCACCGCACCCGACTCCGGACAGCTCCAGCCCCAGCCCCAGTTGCACTCTGCTTCAGCACTGCTGGTGCTCTGCCTCCAGCCCAGCTCCCTGGGCTGCGTCTCTGGTCCCCCCGGCTCTGGTTGCTGCAGTTCTCCTCCCAGCACAGGTCTGCTTTCAGGGCTGCTTTTGTGGCTGTGCTACAGCACTGTCCTGCTCTTTGGGCGGCTTCTCTGGCTTTTGTTGCTGTAGCCCTGCTCCCAGCATGGATCTGCTCCCTGGGCTGCTTCTCTGGTTCTCTCGGGCAGAGACGACTCTGCTCCCCAGCTCAGCTCGGGCCCCTGCTCTCTCCTTAGCTCGGCCCACTCATTCCAGGCAATTCCAGCTCACGTGGAGGATGGACCCCCCCCCCCCCCCCCCCGACTCCCTCACTAGCCTACCTGCCCGGTCAGTCAGGCTGACCTGGAGCATTGGCTTCTCCCATTGCTCCTGGGGACTGTCAGTCTCAGGGTCCTGATTTCCCATTGACCCTTCCCCTTTCTTTTGGTACTGGGAGCTGGCCAACCAACCCCTCCCCCCCACTAAGTTTTAGTAAAGGGCCAACAGTCCCCTTATACGTGCAAAAGCCTGGTTAGAACAAAACTTGTATCTGATGCTGATGCTCACTATCTATAAGATGTTTATGTAAGTGGGGGAATGGTCCCGCTATTGTGGGGAACTTTCCTGGCTTCGCACTACCCTGGTGAAGTGGGCTAGCGAAAGGATCTGAGTCCTCGCTCCCACTTCCTTTACCCAGAGGCTTCCCTGCCCTTGAAGACTCCCCTTCCACTCTCCTGTCTGGCAAAGTCCTCGTAAACCTCAACAAGGCAGGGCCCAGGATTCCTGGGGGTCTCGACCCCCAACCCTGCTGTGGTCACCCAGGACAGGGGCTAGGGTGTCCCCACTCCGGGGTACTCTCTTTGCACTGGGCACCTCCCTGACCCACTGATCATTTCATACAATTTAAAGCAAATACAATTTGTTTAATTAACAATTAATTTAAAAAAAGAATAAGGAAAAATGGGAAAAGTTAAAGGAAAACACATCACCCTGCTCTGTGGCAGGAAACATTACAAACAGTGTCTCTGGAACGTCAGGGCAGTTCACAGTCTGTTCCTTGTAGGTCCCAGGCTCCTTCTCAGGCCCTGGCTGTGCTGCAGAGATGCTGTGGGTTGGACACTTGCTCTGGCGGTGACCACACGCTCTCAGGCTCTAGGTGGCAGGACCCTTCTTCCCAGCATCGCCCCTGCCCTGACAGGGTTACAATCCCCCTCCAAGTCTGGGCTGCCGAGCCTCTTGGCTGAGGTGTCTCCCTGCGCTGGGCCTGCTGCCCAGGGTCCCCATCACTCTCCCCAGCTGCTCACGGCACCCAGCTCCGGACTGCTCCAGCCCGAGCTCCAGCCCCACACTGCCTCAGCCCGGCTGCTGCTGCTCTGCCTTCAGCTCCCTGGGCTGCTTCTCTGGCCCCTCCGGCTCTGGTTGCTGCAGCTCTGCTCCCAGGGCAGGTCCACTCTCTCTGGGCTGTGCTCTGGCTTTGGGGCTGCAGCTCTGCTTCCAGCAACTTAGCTCGGGCCCCTGCTCTCTCCTTAGCTCAGCCCCACTCTGTCTGACTCAGGCCATTCCAGTTCACACGGAGGACGGGACTCCCCTCGCTTCCTGACTCCCTGATTAGCCTGCCCGCCCTGTCAATCAGGCTGATCTGGAGCATTGGCCTCTCCCCATTGCCCCTGGGGACTGTCGGTCTCAGGCTCCGGATTTGCCATCGACCCTTCCCCTTTTAGTGCTGGGAGCTAGCAACCAAAACACCCCCACTGAATGTTAGTAAGGGGGCAACAGTCCCCTTACATTTAACATGTATCCTCAGAGAGGTTGTCCATCATTGTTGTCACTTATGGTGTAGCAATAAAATTTCCTCATTTGGAAAGGGAAGTGAATGGAAGAGTGATACATTACTAATTATCTGGATGAAATGCAGCACACTTAACAGATCAGAACTGATGATATGCAGTGGTAGAGCACTTTCCTTTCTGCAGTGGTGGAGACGAAAGTACCAATGCTAGTAGCCTGATTGTGGTTTGGTTTTTTTGCTTGTTCTTGCAGACAAAAAAGCTAACAATGTTAGGAACCATTAGAAAACGGATAGATAATAAGGAAGAAAATTATCGTAATACCACTATATAAATCCATGGTATGCCCACACTTTGAATACCGCATGCGGTTTTGGTCATACCATCTCAAAAAAGATATGTTAGAATTGGAAAAGGTACAGAGAAGGGCAACAAAAATGATTACGGGTATGGAACAGCTTCCATATGAGGAGAGATTAAAAAGGCACGGCTTGCTCAGCTTGGAAAAGAGACAACTCAGAGGAGATATGATAGAGGTCTATAAAATCACAACTGGTGTGGAGAAAGTGAATAAAGAAGTATTGCTTCTTCTCATAAGGCAAGAACTAGGGTCACCCAACGAAATTAATAGACAGCAGGTTTAAAACAAACAAAAGGAAGTACTTCTTCACACAACACACAGTCAACTTGTGGAACTCGTTGCCAGAGGATGTTGTGATGCCAATACTATAACAGGGTTCAAAAAAGATTTAGATAAGTTCATGGAGGATAGGCCCATCAATGACGACTAGCCAAGATGGTCAGGGAGGCAACCCCATGGTCATGGAGGCAACCCACATGCTCTGTCCCTAGCCTGAAGCTGCCAAAAGCTCGGAGTGGACGACGGGATGGATCACTCAATAGTTGTCTGTTCTATTTCCTCTGAAGCACCTAGCATTGGCCACTGTTGGAGACGAGATACTGGGCTAGATTGACCATTGGTCTGAACCAATATGGCCGTTCTTACATTTTTGCTGCACGCTATTGGCAAGTTTGAGGGTCACACTCTTTCAGCATGTTCCTTAGGATTCTTAAGAAAGAAACCTAACTTGAATGAAGCTGCATGTAGAATAATTAGTTTAGATGTTCGCGGGATACATAACAAACCTGTTACTAACTTGCCACATTTCTGAAGTAGAAGGTGAAGTAAAAGAGCTTGAAGGGATGAGAAGTTTCTGAACTAAATCAAATGGATAGGGTGTGGAAGGAGAATGTCAGAATGGTATATAGTGCAGTGTGCTGTTTTTCTGAACAGAATATGCATCTGCTGTAGCAGGGGCTACAGTTAGTCTGCAGTCTGCTGTTTATATATAGAACACCAGAACTTTAAATGCAGTCTTAATACCATTCTAATGTGTATATAAGTGGGGTGGGGATTTGCTCTTCCCGCACAGAGATCTTATGGTGATAATGGCTTGATCTCTAGCAAAGCTTTCCCACGTTGTTATGTAGGGAGATGGCAGGGTTTGCTCTCCCCTTAAATTCCTGTGTTCAGGACAGCTAGGCTTTCTCTTACTCCAGCAATGAGTAAATGCATTTGAAATGAAAGAATTGACACTAGTCCTTTCTTCCAAATCAAATAGTATTTTTTTACTTTCATTCCCCCCCCCCTTACCTCTGCCCTTTCTGCCTTCATTCAAAAGTATCAAATTGTGCAGTCTGTTCTCATGGCATACATGGTCAAAACTAGAAAGTACTTTTTTAAAAAAATCCCACAAAAGCCTGATCCCAGGAGACTTTCAGAGAGCTTCCAGTTATGAGGGGTAAACATCAAGGTACATGTTGCCTGTATGTGAAAACATCCTATTATTTTATTACCCTACTTCCTGCTTGTTTGTTTTCATCCATCTGCTATCTCTCCTTTTTGCGATGTAAGCTCTTTGAGACACAGAGTGGTTATTTGCTATGTTTATGCCTAGCACAATGAGACCCTGACCTGGTTGAGGCCTGTGGGTTCTGCCGCAGTACAAATGTCAAAGAATAACCTTTTGTGGTTTGCATGTCAGGAATGGATGGGGCTCAAACGTGTGCAAATCTCCTTGGAAACTAGTTCTGAGGTCTATAGAAACATAGTATGGAAACCTATAGCAAAGATGCAATTAAAAACCAAATTTATAGGGCATAGATCTTAATTCTGAAGTGTGCACATCCTACTCTGTTCATTATATTTGAAACTATCTTCCATCAGGGTATTGTTCAGGATGTCTGAGATCTTGCCTAATGTAGTTAACAGACCTAAAAAACCTATAGGGAATGAAAGGTTATTGTAAAGCTTTTAATTTTGGAGACCAATCAAACAGACGCAGTCTTTAATCCCCATTTCTTTTGAACTGTGGCCAACACATAAAAGCTATAATAAACAGCAAATTATTAGCTGCATCCTCTTTTCTTTTCTTGAATACGATATCCTTTAAATTAACATGTGACCCTTTGGATAAAAAGTGGTGGGTTTCTGAAATGTAATCTCTCTCTTCTGGTGGAGAATGACAAGATAGGTATTTCTTGGCATCCAAACAATAATTGCTATAATCTACTGATCTCCTAGCAATTAAAGGATGGATTAAATCCTGCCACTTATTAATGCAACACATGCTCATATTTCCTACTGTTTTAGACTAATGGCGGAATATGGTAAGGTCACTAGTCCTTAGTAGCCATATGTAGAAGCTGCTTCCTTGCCTTGATTTCTTGTGACAAAGTTCTTGTTAGGGTCTGGGTTCACTTTTATTCAGGGGCAAATTGTTGTTGATTGATGTATTCCATAGACTGATGAATCCACTGAATGGATTGCCCTGACCATCTCTGTTGGATCTGAAACATGGATTCAATTTGTGTAGTAGCTATATTAAAAGATAAAGTAGGACATTTTCAGGGTTTCATGTGCATGTGGTGTGAGACTGGGTTAGTTAACTGTACTGAGTCAACGTCTGTTTATCTTTAAACTGTATGTTCTCCAAGATGGGTCTTGTGTGTTGCAACTGAACTGTGCTTTACAAAGTCCTTAATTTTCTTCTAGTTTTGTTTTATCTAACTAATTTGCAGTCTTCTACACACTTCTCCCTTGTAGGTATGGGTTTGTTATTCTGTTAAGTGGGTTCCTGGTACTCTGAATAGCAAGGTTTCCCACATCTGTGGCGCTGGTGAACGCTTTCGGATTAAAATGTTTTCACAAATACCTTTGACCTTAACTGTGTGTAGTACAAGCTTTATGACTTTAGTTATCCCAGGAAAAAACTCATAATGAAGTCTCAGAGCAAAGTTTCACTGTAATAAATGAGATAAAGCACTTACAATAACACTTTGTTCCTCTGTGATGCATGAGCCAATCTTGCTGATGAAAGATGTTCCACGTGAGGATGGAATGGGGAAATAGTCTTAAATAAATTTCAGTTGAGAAGAGAAGGGAAGGTTTGCAGTCAATCAGGGCCATTGAAGAGGAACCTGACTAGCAGAGATACGAGGGATCAAATACCAGTTCTTGTCCTCAGTGCATTGGCTGAGTGTCTGTCTTTCAGGGATGGTCAATATCTGCTGAATTCCTAGTGAGAACGTCACTTCCAAAATCTTGTCTTGGGTGGGACTGTCTCTCTGTCTTGCAATGGCCTAATCAGTACCTTGGGTGTAGGAGTTGGTTATCTCCCTCTTTGTCCTCTGTGAGTCATCAGGAAAATGGTGCCACAGCTGATTTCATAGTTACCTTGTTGATGTTTAAAACAAAAGGAAATCATTTGACGTTTATGGTTGGAATTGGAAGTGTCTACATTTTGTGATGAATGCATTCATGTTCTGTTCCCAAATATGTAGCAAGGCATGGTAAGTTAGCGAGAAGGGATTGTGGATCGTTCAGGGAAACCTGCACTTCTGCTCTTAAGTAGGTTAGGATCCACTTTGATTCAGTGTAAAAGCGGGGTTGCTGATGAAGAGGCCTCCATGTAAACATAGAGCAATGCAAAAAGACAAGACTTTACTGGATGGTTTCTTATGAAGTTCATTACTTTAAAAGCTTCAGGAAGGACCTAGTACAGATTTTCATTCACTTTCTTAGGGCTCATAAAGCTGCAAAGCCACAATGCAGTCAGTGTGGTGTGTTTGGATCCATATGACAAGGCCTTTTCTCCCCTGTTGCTGCATTGGCACCATCCAGACAGATTGCAATCAATCCTACGCGTGGAAAGCTTTAATTTTCTGTTGGGAGGAAAAAAATGTTCCAACTGCCTGAACTTTCAAAGTAAGAGAATCTTAGAAAGGTTGTTAGAATGCTGCTTTCCGACTCCCTGGCCTAGTTCCCTATCACCAAGACTTTTTAAAACTTCATTTCAAGTGTACTATATCCTGAAAGAGCCTATCACCTTGGTTTTTAAAAGCCAGGACCGGCAAAAACAGGGAATACTATAGACTAGGAATGAGGGATATTGAAGTGGCTGTGTGGGAATGCTGCATAGCATTGGCTCATATTGTTCTAGTCAGAGGAAGCAGTCACATGTTGTGCTCCCACACTTTTTTTCTGTAGGAAAAAACAGATTATTATTTTTGGTGCGTGTTTTTATATTGTTCCACCATTTACTGGCCTTGTGTTTTGAGAACCTTTGTCATCACCATCTATTATTTCTCTGCTACTTGTTTCATGTTGGTCAGTGTCCTTAGTTGTTGGATAGGGAGCCGAACAGCTGTGGTTGTAGGCAGCTCTTCAGCCCCTGCAGGTTTGTCAGGGCTCCTGTATGTGCCACTATTTTGACAGATCATTGACTTTATTGTGGTTTTGTGTATGATGCTAGAAATATTTTAACCTGTCTCCTAGGGGAAAACTTTAAATCTAAAATAATTTATAAAAAGTGTTTCCAAACTAACTGTAACACAGCTCTAATACTGATAAGCAACTAAAACAAGGTTGCACACACAATGCAAACACCTGTGTTTTCCGTAGTGAATAGCTAAGCTGTGCTGTATGATATATTTAATAGAATATAGCTTCATAGAGTCTATAAAAAACTTGGAAGGCCATTTTTTTTCATTTGGTATAAACGTAATATGATCTAATAATTCAAGCAATCACAGATATGAATCTGATCTCCAGAAAAAGAAAAAATTGTGACACTGAGTCAAAATAATGAATGAAGTCTCTGGCATATGGGATATTACTTTCCATGCCTCCAGGAAAAAAAGCTGTTCAATGACAGTAGTTCATGAATTCCTAATGTGAATTTATAGAAATATTCTTGAGAACTGTTAAGTGGAACTTGGCAGAGACCTGTATCTATATATGCTCATGTGCCCATGTTGTGTTTACTGTTGACTAGGATATAAAGCAGTGACGTTATTTTGTCATTTAATATTTAGAGTGCCACTGTTTATATCGTGGGGGAGGGGATACAGAAATGGAGCTGAAACTTGCAGTGTTACATGATACATTAGCAGTAATTTTAAAACAGGCTTTTAATAAAACTGAAAGGAAATGTTTTTAATCTTTGGAATCAGGAAGCAGTCAGCAAAGCACTGTAATGGGAAGTATGCTAGCTTCTACCATCTAGCTCTTCCACATACCGGATAAAAAACAACAAATCATTGCAGTGAATGGTATACTGAAGTACCAGACAAGCCAATCAATACCATTGACTTTGCCTAATCCTTTCACAGTTTAGACTGTTATTAGGAGCTGACTTATTTTTATATGAGGGTTGTTTCTTTTGACGCGGTCTCATTTCAGTGAGTGTGAGGATTCACATTTGGTGCATTTCGAAAACAAGGCCTCTCGTTGCATTAGAATCAAGACAATGGTTCACAAAAGGTATACCTAATATCATCCCTCCCTCCACCCCCCTGAAAACGGCTGTAAAGTGCATGTTTGGAAAACGTTGATGCTGACAATAGAGATGCTGGTCAGAATGCAGAGGAGCAGTTATAGAATCTGAATATAAAGGATGATGACCCATTGCTGATCTTTAGTATACCCCACAGCATTTGCCATTGAATATTGGAGTTATTAAAATATGACTACTTAGAAATGCTGTATTAAATGTTTAGTGCCATTAGTAATAACCCTTTTTGAAAAGTTTATGGTCGTTTTTTTGTTTGTTTGTTTGTTTTTATCCTTCGTGACATAACAGTGCTGCTGCTATTTATTTTCTCTTTATACACTAGCATCATACAATTTATTCGTCACAGAATTTACATAGTAGCTGCATTTGTAGCCCGTATGGTTTCTAAAATAAACTTCAGAATCTGAACATATGCAATATCATCTTCCTGGTGGCCTAAAACAATAGCTCAGAGATTTGAACTGTCCCAGTGACTACAAAGGATTACTTGACCATTTTAAATTGTATCTAGCTTTCAGATTTAACATCAATTGATATGTTAAAATGCTAAATGTTCACTCCACTTCTTCCCACAAGAGTTAGGGAAAGATGACATGTGAATTCTCCCCACAGCTAAAATCTAGGCTCCTGGTTGCCCTATTCTGAGAACCAGAAGCCTCATTGCCAAAACTACCAACTTTCTGCCGACAGCTGGTTCAATCTTATTTCATTTGGTGACCGACTCCTTTTTGAAACTTCTCAAAGATGCTACAGAACTTGTGTGGCACACTGTAAAAACTGAGGGCCCATGCTGGGAGACTGCTGCAGAATGTACGTCTGGTTTGCAGCTGGGTGAGTGGGTGGGGATCCAACATGCTTGTCAAAATTAAGAGTGAAGCTGTTTTTTTCTTAATGGCTTCCAATTTTCTAAATAACACTTCCTGTTTTAAAAGTAAAATGAAAAAGTCTCCCTTTGGTTATACCCAGTGAATTGAAGCCAGTCAGGTTAAGAGTTTTTGTCACTGACTTGGTGAAGTAAATTTGCCTTATGACTTGTCAGGCAATTGTCCGCAAGCTGGAGTTCCAATCAGCCTTGGAAGACTAGTCATTTTGATTGACATCAGTAAAATATTTAACTTCGGCGCAAGGATAATCTGATATAACTCAATGGTCACCTTCCTAACAAGGACTAGGAATTTGTATGTTCAGTTTCCATGCAAAACGCTGTGTGATGTGGAAGCATAGAGACCATGCGCCTTGCTCAGAAGGACACTCAGCACTGGAATAGGGCTCATCAACAGCTGAGCTATTGAAGCCTGTGAACTCAAAATTTCTGATAAGAAAGCAGCAGGAATATGAGCAGAGCAGGTTCTGGGTGTCGGGAGTATATGTTGTACCTGTGCAAAGAGCATATCAGTTCCTGTGCTCCTTCTGGCCCTTGTTGTTAGTGTTGTGGATCATATGTAGAATACGGATTTTGGTCTATCATCCTTTAGTTGACCCCGCCTCAATTATGACTGTGAAACTGGTGATAATATTTTCTGTTAGATCTTCCTGCAGTCTTACTCTTTCAATTAAGAGAATCTGAATGATTTTTATAGCCTATAATCCAAGTTGACAACTTCTGTGGCAAGCTTTGAAATAACTAAGAAACTTTAAACCTTAATTTCCAAGACTTCAGTGGAAATGTCAACTCTATGCTAAGTGTCAGAAGTAGCAGTGCCACAGGGTAACGGTACCACCCATCAAGACACTTCAGAATGAACGAGCCTTTTCTCAGGGCTTGTCTTTACTATGGGCTAAATTGGTGGTGCTGCGATCAATGCAGCGGGCATTAATTTAGCAGGTCTGCTGAAGAGGCGATAAGTTGATGAGAGAGCATCTCCTGTCGACTTAGTGCGTGATGTATACACCGTTGTAAGTCGATCTAAGGTACATCGACTTAAGCTATGTATCTTACGTAACTTAATTACCGTAACTTACACTGACTTACCTCGTTAGTGTAGACCAGGCCTATGTATCATCCTGATGTGTATGTAGAAGTATTTGGTTTTAAAAGAGCCAACTGTGTTGAGGATGGCATATGTTATTCTCAGCCTTACCTGAAAACTTGCATCTGATGTAGACTTCATCAGCCAGAGTGGAAGGTGTTTGGGGAGCTAGGATACGGAAGTGTACAAGACTAGCAGATAAAGCTAGTATTTAGCAAATGCATAAATCATTTCCACTGGTGCTTTTCTGGAGAGTAATTCAGCATCAACATTATCTGCATTGTCCCATCATACATAAAGGTAGGTGGAGTTAAACAATCCAAATATGGATATATCGGAGCTGGTGCTACTCGGCGTACTAACAAAATACTGAGTCGTAAGGTCAGAAGCATCGTCTTGTTGTTACAGCCAGAGGTGGGGTTCCGAGCTCCTGGGTTCTATTCCCAGTATTAGTCCAGGCTCACTGTGTCTGTCTGGTCACTCAATTGATAGACCTGTGGGTGGCAATTGTGCAATAGAAAAGCTTCAAAAACAGACTCCAATGAGAAACTGCTAGCTTGAATTGATATGCAAACTAGATACAATCAACATAGGCTTGAATAGAGACTGGGAATGGCTGAGCCATTACAAACATTGAATCTATCTCCCCTTGTAAGTATTCTCACACCTCTTATCAAACTGTCTGTACTGGGCTATCTTGATTATCACTTCAAAAGTTTTTTTTTCTCTTACTTAATTGGCCTCTCAGAGTTGGTAAGACAACTCCCACCTTTTCATGCTCTCTGTATGTGTATATATATCTCCTCAATATATGTTCCATTCTGTGCATCCGATGAAGTGGACTGTAGCCCACAAAAGCTTATGCTGAAATAAATTTGTTTGTCTCTAAGGTGCCACAAGTACTCCTGTGCTTTTTGCGGATACAGACTAACACGGCTGCTACTCTGAAATGTGTCTTCTAGAACACCACTAAGCTTTCACTGTATTAGTTTCCCCATCCGCAAAATGGGGTCACCTCCCTTACATTAAGACATAATTAACATCTCTAAAGTGCTTTGCGATCCTTAGGTGAAAGGTGGCTTTAAAAAAATCACTACTGCACCACAGAGTATTTATATTAAAGCCTTCTCATAGAGATGTCTGCATTGGCTCCAACATAAACAAGATTAAAATCCGTGCTGGGACCCTAGTATAAACAGTTTCAATGTAAACTGTTAACTGAATGGAGATTTTTAGCAATTTTCTGACTTCCTTTCTTTTTAAAACAATGGCAGTATTACTGTTGAACTTGCTTATTTATTGTAACTCCCCAATATGCACTGGAGTGAGCTGAAAAATAGAAGCTGGCTGGGCTGTCAAAGTGTTCTCCCTTTCAGAAGGACAATTCATGTGTCTGACTTCTACAGTGTGGACTGATAATGGCTTTAGAAATGTATTTCAGAGTAGCAGCCGTGTTAGTCTGTATCGCAAAAAGCACAGGAGTACTTGTGGCACCTTAGAGACAAACAAATTTATTTCAGCATAAGCTTTCGTGGGCTACAGCCCACTTCTTCGGATGCATAGAATGGAACATACATTGAGAAGATATATATATACACACATACAGAGAGCATGAACAGGTGGGAGTTGTCTTACCAATTTTGAGAGGCCAATTAAGTAAGTGAAAAAAAACTTTTGAAGTGATAATTAAGCTAGCCCAGTACAGACAGTTTGATAAGAAGTGTGAGAATACTTACAAGGGGAGATAGATTCAATGTTTGTAATGGCTCAGCCATTCCCAGTCCTTATTCAATCCTGAGTTGATTGTATCTAGTTTGCATATCAATTCCAGCTCAGCAGTCTCTCGTTGGAGTCTGTTTTTGAAGTTTTTCTGTTGTAAGATAGCCACCCGCAGGTCTGTCATTGAATGACCAGATCGGTTAAAGTGTTCTCCCACTGGTTTTTGAGTATTATGATTCCTGATGTCAGATTTGTGTCCATTAATTCTTTTGCGGAGAGACTGTCCAGTTTGGCCAATGTACATGGCAGAGGGGCATTGCTGGCACATGATGGCATATATCACATTGGTAGATGTGCAGGTGAATGAGCCCCTGATGGTATGGCTGATGTGATTAGGTCCTATGATGATGTCACTTGAATAGACATGTGGACAGAGTTGGCATCGGGCTTTGTTACAAGGATAGGTTCCTGGGTCAGTGTTTGTGTTCAGCGATGTGTGGTTGCTGGTGAGTATTTGCTTTAGGTTGGGGGGTTGTCTGTAAGCGAGGACAGGTCTGTCTCCCAAGACAGGGGCTCATTCACCTGCACATCTACCAATGTGATATATGCCATCATGTGCCAGCAATGCCCCTCTGCCATGTACATTGGCCAAACTGGACAGTCTCTACGCAAAAGAATTAATGGACACACATCTGACATCAGGAATGCTAATGGGAAGGGGGTAGGTTTAGCGGATAAAATAAAAAAAGAACAAGTTAAAAATCACTTAGAAAAGTTAGATGCCTGCAAGTCACCCGGGCCTGATGAAATGCATCCTAGAATACTCAAGGAGCTAATAGAGGAGGTATCTGAGCCTCTAGCTATTATCTTTGGAAAGTCATGGGAGACGGGAGAGATTCCAGAAGACTGGAAAAGGGCAAATATAGTGCCCATCTATAAAAAGGGAAATAAAAACAACCCAGGTAACTACAGACCAGTTAGTTTAACTTCTGTGCCAGGGAAGATAATGGAGCAAGTAATTAAGGAAATCATCTGCAAACACTTGGAAGGTGGTAAGGTGATAGGGAACAGCCAGCATGGATTTGTGAAGAACAAATCATGTCAAACTAATCTGATAGCTTTCTTTGATAGGATAACGAGCCTTGTGGATAAGGGTGAAGCGGTGGATGTGGTATACCTAGACTTTAGTAAGGCATTTGATACGGTCTCGCATGATATTCTTATCGATAAACTAGGCAAATACAAATTAGATGGGGCTACTATAAGGTGGGTGCATAACTGGCTGGATAACCGTACTCAGAGAGTTGTTATTAATGGTTCCCAATCCTGCTGGAAAGGCGTAACGAGTGGGGTTCCGCAGGGGTCTGTTTTGGGACCGGCTCTGTTCAATATCTTCATCAACGACTTAGATATTGGCATAGAAAGTACGCTTATTAAGTTTGCGGATGATACCAAACTGGGAGGGATTGCAACTACTTTGGAGGACAGGGTCATAATTCAAAATGATCTGGACAAATTGGAGAAATGGTCTGTGTTAAACAGGATGAAGTTTAATAAAGACAAATGCAAAGTGCTCCACTTAGGAAGGAAAAATCAATTTCACACATACAGAATGGGAAAAGACTGTCTAGGAAGGAGTACGGCAGAAAGGGATCTAGGGGTTATAGTGGACCACAAGCTAAATATGAGTCAACAGTGTGATGCTGTTGCAAAAAAAGCAAACATGATTCTGGGATGCATTAACAGGTGTGTTGTGAGCAAGACACGAGAAGTCATTCTTCCGCTCTACTCTGCTCTGGTTAGGCCTCAGCTGGAGTATTGTGTCCAGTTCTGGGCACCGCATTTTAAAAAAGATGTCGAGAAATTGGAAAGGGTCCAAAGAAGAGCAACAAGAATGATTAAAGGTCTTGAGAACATGACCTATGAAGGAAGGCTGAAAGAACTGGGTTTGTTTAGTTTGGAAAAGAGAAGACTGAGAGGGGACATGATAGCAGTTTTCAGGTATCTAAAAGGGTGTCATGAGGAGGAGGGAGAGAACTTGTTCACCTTAGCCTCTAAGGATAGAACCAGGAACAATGGGTTTAAACTGCAGCAAGGGAGGTCTAGGTTGGACATTAGGAAAAAGTTCCTAACTGTCAGGGTGGTTAAACACTGGAACAAATTGCCTAGGGAGGTTGTGGAATCTCCGTCTCTGGAGATATTTAAGAGTAGGTTAGATAAATGTCTATCAGGGATGGTCTAGACAGTATTTGGTCCTGCCATGCGGGCAGGGGACTGGACTCGATGACCTCTCGAGGTCCCTTCCAGTCCTATAATCTATGAATCTATGAATCATAATACTCAAAAACCAGTGGGAGAACACTTTTAACCTGTCTGGTCATTCAATGACAGACCTGCGGGTGGCTATCTTACAACAGAAAAACTTCAAAAACAGACTCCAACGAGAGACTGCTGAGCTGGAATTGATATACAAACTATATACAATCAATTTAGGATTGAATAAGGACTGGGAATGGCTGAGCCATTACAAACATTGAATCTATCTCCCCTTGTAAGTATTCTCACACTTCTTATCAAACTGTCTGTACTGGGCTATCTTGATTATCACTTCAAAAGTTTTTTTTTCACTTACTTAATTGGCCTCTCAGAGTTGGTAAGACAACTCCCACCTGTTCATGCTCTCTGTATGTGTGTATATATATATCTCCTCAATATATGTTCCATTCTATGCATCCGAAGAAGTGGACTGTAGCCCACGAAAGCTTATGCTCTAATAAATTTGTTAGTCTCTAAGGTGCCACAAGTACTCCTGTTCTTTTTAGAAATGTGTATAATCCATTGTGAATCAGCATAGTGCTTTTGATTTTAACACGCCACATAGTTGTGTAGCCCTGCTCTCTTGTACAAGCTCTTAGGATAATTTCAGGCTTTATCTTTACTATTTATCACTGCGTCTTCCCCAAATTCATTATGTAGTTGCTTGTTTGGGGTTGGCTGATTTGAAAGAGATAGAGAAATAGCAGGGCCCATGGGCAAATGACTCAGTTTGTGGGACTTATTTGTCAGAGGGGAAATTTTAATAACAATTATTAATCTCTTGCCAAAATTTCGAAGTTAGGAAATTTAGTTTAACTGTAACTGGCAGAGTAGTGCATGCAGGTAGTTGCCAAATGAGCCTTAAGCTGTAAACTGAGCTCCAATTTTGAACTAGTTTAGCCTTGAAGACACTGGAAAGTGTCTGTCCTTATCCTTTAAAGCATCTTTTCATTATATAAATGGCTTTATGACTTCCTGGAGAGCAGTATCTGCTAAGTAGGCCATGGTGGTTTGGGGAAATGTGTGCACGATTGGATGCAACTTGCTTGAAAAATGAGAGACATGCATGGATTTGGCTTAATCTCCAGTGTCTTTTCTACCAAGAATGCCCTGTAATCTGACTGTTGCAAACTCAAGATCCTTGGCTCTATATTCCAGAGCATCCCTGTGGAAAATGGACTGTGTTGGCTTAACATTGTGTGATATGAGATATTTTAGGACACATGTTGTTAAGCAAAATTGTATGGCAGGATCAGTTGTTGGATGAAGACCAAAAGACCATCTACCACTGGGTGCAGAGACAGAGGCTTCAACTCCTGGATGGAAGCTGTAACCAAGCTGTTCATTTGGAACTTTGGGGGGTTGAATTCAATGCACTGTTGGTTGGGAGCAGGAATGTAGAAAGGGTCGGGGAGGGAGATTGTGATCAGGAAGGGAAGCACAGCTGGGCTCTTATAAGGTTAGGCCATCTGGCAGTGAGAAGTAGAAGGGTTAATGAAAGCTGCTGCTGTTTATGTTCCATCTGGTTAAATAAAAGTTCAGTGGTTTTTCAAACTCAGAAGTTGGAGGTAGAGTCAATCAGTGGGATTGGGAGAGATCCGGAGGGCCCTTGAAATAGATTTAGGAGACACAGCCAGGACTGCCTGATATTCAGAGACAAGTGTCCTGAAAGGAAGCTCAGAGGGCTAAATTTAGAGGGCTGTACCAGCTGCCCACAGACACCAGCATTGAACAATGCATGTGCACGGGAAGGGGCAGGTTGTGATAGTCTCCACTGAGTGTAACAGCAGGCTGTGCAGAAGAAAGAAATGTGGTAACTTGGATGCAGGGATTAAAGGAAGGAGGAGCATGGAAGTCTTCTAAAAGCAGTTTGCAGGAAGTGGGCTCTTACTCCTCTTAGGGAAACAGTGTTCCTTCTCTTTGGCTAGTGCAGCGTCTGTTTCAATCTACTTTAACCACTGGATGGGTGGGCCCTAGCCCATATAGGGCTTCCGAGATGAGGACAAGGACCTCAAATAGGCCCAACATTCAATGAGCACTTATTGAACTCTTTCAAGTGGTATATGTTTGTGCCAGTTAGGACCCTTAGACAGCAGATTGCTGCATGAGGCAGTTTCTGGGTGGTCTTTCTTGGCCATCTCCAGGAAAAACACCTTGCAGTAGGTTAGCCTCTAAGGGTATGTCTACACTACGGGATTACTCCAAATTTACAGAATTTGATTTTTGGCAACTGATTGTATAAAGTCGAGTGCATGCGGACACACTAAGCACATTAATTCAGCGGTGTGCGTCCATGTACCGAGGCTAGCGTCAACTTCCGGAGCGTTGCACTGTGGGTAGCTATCCCATAGTTCCCGCAGTCTCCCCCGCCCATTGGAATTCTGGGTTGAGATCCCAATGCCTGATGGGGCCAAAAACATTGTCGCGGGTGGTTCTGGGTACATCCTCCTCCTCCCTCCGAGAAAGCAACAGCAGACAACTGTTTCATGCCTTTTTTCCTGGGTGAACTGTGCAGACGCCATACGACTGCAAGCAGGGAGCCCGCTCAGCTCAAGACAGCAGTCATGAACACTGTAAACACCTCGCGCATTATTGTGCAGTTTATGCTGAACCGGAACCTGGAAAACCAGGCGAGGAGGAGGCGGCGACTGCAGCGCGGCGACGAGAGTGATGAGGACATGGACACAGAATTCTCTCAAACCGTGGGTCCCAGCGCTTTGGAGATCATGTTGTTAATGGGGCAGGTTCTAGCTGTGGAACACCGATTCTGGGCCCGGGAAACAAGCACAAACTGGTGGGACCGAATAGTGTTGCAGGTGTGGGACGATTCCCAGTGGCTGTGAAACTTTCGCATGCGTAAGGGCACTGTCATGGAACTTTGTGACTTGCTTTCCCCTGCCCTGAAGCGCCAGAATACCAAGATGAGAGCAGCCCTCACAGTTGAGAAGCAAGTGGCGATAGCCCTGTGGAAGCTTGCAATGCCAGATAGCTACTGGTCAGTCAGGAATCAATTTGGAGTGGGCAAATCTACTGTGGGGGTTGCTGTGATGTAAGTAGCCAAAGCAATCACTGAGCTGCTGCTACCAAAGGTAGTGACTCTGGGAAATGTGCAGGTCATAGTAGATGGCTTTGCTGCAATGGTATTCCCTAACTGTGGTGGGGCGATAGATGGAACCCATATCCCTATCTTGGCACCGGAGCACCAGGGCAGCTGATACATAAACCTCAAGGGGTACTCTTCAATGGTGCTGCAAGCACTGGTGGATCACAAGGGACTTTTCACCAACATCAATGTGGGATGGCCGGGAAGGGTTCATGACGCTCGCATCTTCAGGAACACTAATCTGTTTAAATGGCTGCAGCAAGGGATTTACTTCCCAGACCAGAAAATAACTGTTGGGGATGTTGAGATGCCTATAGTTATCCTTGGGGACCCAGCTTACCCCTTAATGCCATGGCTCATGAAGCCATACACAGGCAGCCTGGACAGTAGTCAGGACTTGTTCAACTACAGGCTGAGCAAGTGCAGAATGGTGGTAGAGTGTGCCTTTGGACGTTTAAAGGGTCGCTGGCACACTTTACTGACTCGCTCAGACCTCAGCCAAACCAATATTTCCATTGTTATTGCTGCTTGCTGTGTGCTCCACAATCTCTGTTAGAGTAAGGGGGAGATGTTTATGGCGGGGTGGGAGGTTGAGGCAAATTGCCTGGCCACTGATTACGCGCAGCTAGACACCAGGGCGATTAGAAGAGCACACCAGGAAGCACTGTGTATCAGAGAAGCTTTGAAAACCAGTTTCATGACTGGCCAGGCTACGGTGTGAAAGTTCTGTTTGTTTCGTCTTGGTGAAAACCCGCCCCCTTGATTGACTCATTCCCTGTAAGCAACCCACCCTCCCTCCTTCGATCACAGCTTGCTTTCAAAGGAAATAAAGTCACTATCATTTAAAAATCATGTATTCTTTATTAATTGATTATAAACATAGGGAGAGAACTGACAAGGTAGCCCGGGTGGGGTTTGGGAGGAGGATAGGAGGGAAGGAAAAGGCCACTTCAGAAGTTCAAAATAATTATAGCCTTTTGCTTGGGCTATCCACTGGGGTGGAGTGGGAGGGTGCATGGAGCCTCTCCCCCCCCACGTTCTTGGGCGTCTGGGTAAGGAGGCTATGGAACATGGTGAGGGGGGAGGGCGGTTATACAGGGGCTGTAGCAGCAGTCTGTGATCCTGCTGCCGTTCCTGAAGCTCCACCAGACGCCAGAGCATGTCCGTTTGCTCACGCAACAGCCCCAGCGTTGCATCTCGCCACCTCTCCTCACGTTCATCCCTCCTGGCCTCATGTTCGTCCCTCCTGGCCTCACGTTCACTGGCACCTTTCCTGTACTTTGATACCGTGTCCTTCCACTCATTCAGATGAGCTCTTTCATGCGGGTGGATTGCATGATTTCCGAGAACATTTCATCTTGCATGTGGTTTTTTTGCTAGCTTATCTGAGATAGCCTTTGGGACGGAGGAGGGAGGCTTGAAAAATTTGCAGCTGTTGGAGGAAAAAAAGGGAGAGAAGTATTTAAAAAGATACATTTTACAGAACAATGCTTATACTCTTTCACAGTGAACAACGCTATTCACATTACATAGCACATGTGGTTTCGGTACAAGGTCGCATTTTGCATCTTATATTGATTGCCTGCAGCTTTGGTGGTAGAGATCACAGACGCAGGTCCGGGGAACAGAATTCGGCTTGAATGCAGCCATGGTAAGCCATTGTCTTTCGGCTTCTGCAACTTTCATAAAAGCAGCGTCCTCCTTTCCCATACCAAGCAAAGCCCGTTGAGTGCTGTGGTTTTCCTGTTAACGTGAAGCAGCAGAAACCAAACTAACCCCACCACCACCACACATCCAATTCTCTGGGATGATCGCTTTATCCCTCCCCCCACCGCGTGGCTGGTATCAGGGAAGATCCCTGCAGAAACCAAACTAACCCTCCCCCCCCCACATCCAATTCTGTGGGATGATCGCTTTACTCCTCCCCCCACTACATGGCTGGCATCAGGGAAAATCCCTGCTAGCCAGAAGCGAAAAGCTCAGTGCCAGTACCCCACCCCCACCGCCCTCCCCCACCGCTTGGCTAACTGCAGGGAAGGATTTCTTTTCAGCCACAGGCAAACAGCCCAGTAGGAACCGCCACCTCTGTCCCCTTAATAAAATTCCCATATTTCAACCAGGTTACCATGAACGATATCACTCTCCTGAGGATAACACAGCGAGATAAAGAACGGATGTTGCATGAATGCCAGCAAACACCAGGACCATACGCGGCCAGGCTTTGTCATGCAATGATACCAGATTACTTGCTACTAGCATGGCATGGTCAAGTGTCCTACCATGGAGGATGGAATAAGGCTGCACTGCCCAGAAACCTTGTGGCAAGGCTTTTGGAGTACCTCCAGGAGACCTTCATGGAGATGTCCCTGGAGGATTTCCGCTCCATCCCCGGACACGTTAACAGACTTTTCCAGTAGCTGTACTGACCGCGAATGCATCCCAAGTCCTCAGGGCAAATTAATCATTTAAAAAATGCTTGCTTTTAAACCATGTTTTATATTTACAAAGAAACACTCACCAGAGTTCCCTTCCATGGCTTCATGGTCTGGGATACCGCCTTGGGAGGGTTGGGAGGGTACTTCAGTCATGCTGAGAAAAAGATTCTGGCTGTAGGGGAGAACGGAGTGCTGTCTGCTCTCCGCAAGCTCGTCCTCATCCTCCTCCTTCTCCTCATCTTCCCTGTACGCAGAATCCTCGGGCATGGCTGAGAGTACCCCCTCCTCGAAATCCATGGTCAGGGGTGGGGTAGTGGTGGTGGCCCCCCCTAGAATTGCATGCAGCTCAGTGTAGAAGCGGCATGTCTGCAGCTCTGCACCGGACCTTCCGTTTTCTTCTTTGGTTTTCTGGTCGGCTTGACTGAGCTCCTTAACTTTCACGCGGCACTGATATGAGTCCCTATTGTGGCCTCTCTCCATCATGCCCTTGGAGATTTTTTCAAATGTTTTGGCATTTCGTCTTTTGGAACGTAGTTCTGCTAGCACGGAATCCTCTCCCCCTATAGCGATCAGATCCAGTACCTCCCGTACGGTCCATGCTGGTCGAAATCTTTTTCGATTCTCGGACTGCATGGTTACCTGTGCTGATGAGCTCTGAGTGGTCACCTGTGCTCTCCACTCTGGGCAAACAGGAAATGAAATTCAAAAGTTCGCAAGGCTTTTCCTGTCTACCTGGCCAGTGCATCCGAGTTCAGATTGCTGTCCAGAGCGGTCACAATGGTACATTGTGGGATAGCTCCTGGAGGCCAATACCGTCAAATTTCATCCACACTAACCCTAATTTGAACCGGCAATGTTGATTTCAGCGCTACTCCCCTCGTCGGAGAGGAGTACAGAAATCGATTTTAAGAGCTCTTTATGTCAAAGTAAATGGCTTCCTTGTGTGGACGGGTGCAGGGCTAATTCGATTTAACGCTGCTAAATTCGACCTAAACTCATAGTGTAGACCAGGCCCAAGTGACAGATGCATGAATCACTGTCAGTAGGTCAGCATTGGAGAGGAATGGGCGTAGTCATTTGTCCAGCTAGAGGTGGCAAGAAATTTCTGGTCACAGCAGCTATTAGCTAAATTAAGCTGTGTGTTTGAGTTCATTTATCATATCTAAATCTTTATTGCTTTGTCTTGCATTAACTCAGTTTGTGCTAGAGGCATGTTTGAAGCTATGCAATGTTTTGAAACAGAAATACACTTAAAATTTAAACATATTTAAATTAAGTTTAAATGTAAGTTAAATATAGTTTAAATTTTCTTAACATTGTACATAAATGGGTCAAAATATTAAAGACGGTGTTCTTATGAGTCATAAAGACATATGCAAAGACTGCAAAACTTAGCACTGGTCTACACTACAAACGTATGTCAGTATAACTACATTGCTCAGGGGTGTGGAAAATCCACACGCAGATGTGACAGTTATACCGAATGAACTCCTGGTGTAGACAGTGCTATGTCCACAGGAGGGCTTTTCCCTTCACCATAGCTACTGCCTCTCGCGGAGGTGGAGTATCTATGCCAATGAGAGAAGCTCTCCTGTTGGCATAGGTAACATCTTCACTAAGTGATACAGTGTAGACAAGCCCTTAGTGAACTAGTGTAGCTGAGTACGTTGGAAGTGGGATCATTATGAGACAACTACCCTCTGGGGTAAGGAATCGAAACGACAAATGTGGCAGCTGGGTGGGTTGAAGGGACAAATGGATCTGGCCCTTCCATTTAATTTGAACAACGATCTCCTAAAGCCTTCTGCATGCATAAGCCCAAAGAGATACTTTAGATGTTCCAGGGCAAGGACAATTACTGGAAATAAATACGGGCTGTCTTACAGAAACACTGTATACTTCTCTCTTCAGTCCTTTTAATCTGCTCTATAGTGGTTTGTTGTTTAACTTTTCTACACAAGTAACTTTTCTCCCACAATGAAATGAGTTGTTTGGCCAGTGAAGCCCATACGATATTTTACTGCACTCCCCTGTCACTAATCTTAGGGAATGGGGAAAACTTATTTACAGGATGTACATTCTTTACATTGAACATCAGTTACCACTGTTGATTATAAAATACTTTTCTTGAATTACTAGTTCTCCATCACTAGTAATTAAGTCATTTCATACTCCAAAAAAACTTTCATGCTGGGCAAGGTATAGGGACTTCGGAGAGGCAGGCGTTTTGCAATTGTAGAAGGACATGTTGATCTGTCTGCTTGAATAAGAAAGAACAGATTACCTGAATAATTCTGAAAATAACACACTTCTAAATTTGTATATAAACCACTGATTTCCTCCTACTAACTTAACCTATCCTCTAGCAGGATTTTTCAAAACAGTTTTTACTAGTTTGTTTTGTTTTATTTTATGTTTTGTTTATTGTCAAATAGCAAGGCTAATATTTACATAAATGATATCTTCACTGGACAAGTAGGAAAGCAGTCTCTTTTTATTAGTTTCTCCATTAAGTGTTTAACATTTTAATATAATCTGCAGTATAATGAATAACACTGTTTAATGTGCATGAATACGGAACTAACTGGATCTTTGTGTTCACTGAATGCATAACCTTGTATTAAATTAATTACTCAGGACTTAAAATGCTGTCTTTAAGGAGTGAAACTTGTTAAGAGTCACTGATTTTTAGTTAAACAAAATTGCTTATCTGTGCTATTGCAAGTGCTTTAGATTTTTAAAAATCGTTTAAAAATGATCCATTTTACATGATAAAAGCTACAGTATTACAGTTAATTTTTTTGCATTTCAGTGAAGGTGGAGAATGAGCATAATTAGTCACTTCCATGTTCGGATCCCTGTTGTTCAGTCTCAAGCATGTGGCTGCAATGTTTAGGTTGCAAAAAAAAAATGCAGGGAATATTTTAAATGCAAATCAACATACTGCATTAGCCCTTTTTGACTAATATGTTGAATGTTCCTGGGTCTAGTTGTAAATTCCATCCCCCCCCTTTTTGGCACGTTGCCAACTTTTTTCCTGACAAGTGCAAGTGAGAGTTGATAACCCTCAAACCAGGAGAATTTCCTGGTGGCAAAGAAAAGGTACTTCTCTATCCCGTGGGCTTTCTGCTGCTGAATTTCAAAGACCTGCTGCAAATAGTGGAGAAGAGTTGGAGATTCTCAAAGACAGGTCACAAAAGTATTTTATTGTGGATAACTTTTAAATCTAAATGTTGGGGTCACAACCAGCTCCTTCTATAATTACTAGAACTTCTGATAATAGCTGGGTGAAATTTTTCATTCAAGACTTTTTCTGGCAAAAAATACAAATTTGGCAACACTGAAAATTTTGAAAATTCATGTTGGTTTTCCTGAATTGTTGGGGAGCGGGGGGATTAAGAAAGTCAAAACATTTTGTTTTGGCAGTTTCGGAATAAGACTTTGATTTTTGGGGAGAGGGGTTGTTTTTGTTTTTTGGGGTTTTTTTGTTAGAAACAATTTTTTATTCAAAATTTCCCCAAATTGTTTTAAAACAAAAATTTCAAAAATGTTTAAAAATGGACAAAATCAAAATGAATCTTTTTGTTTGACATGAAAAGAGTTTATTTTACTCTTCAAAATTGCCAGGGAACCAAAAAATCCATTATTTGGCCAGCTCCTCTCCTGATATGCTATCCACTGTCCTGAGTTAAACCTTACTGTGCTTTGGGTATTTTAATGTTTTCAAACATTGTACTACATTAGATAGACAAGAGCAAGTGAGAGATGGCTTTTAGCTTTGAGTTTATGTGACACGTCAGAGGCATCTCTTGTGGGAAAGCAGTGGTATGAATGTTAGATGCAGTGCTCTTTATTACATAAGAACAACAATTTGCAGAGCACTCTGAAGATGTTGGTTGCTAGAACCTGCTATAATCAAGGTTATCAAACATGTTCTATTATAATCCCCTTTTTCACATTTATCATCTTCTGAAACCATTTGACTTCTAGGAGCTGAAATTCATGAAGTTCATGATATTGACATTAAAATAGAGACCAAGCTGAATATTTTATTTCCTCCTCAATAAGGAGGAAAGATCAGAGCTTGCCTGGTTTGGGGGAACATGTTTAAAAATAGTATGCAATTAAAAATTCATCTCTCTGTACACTCAGTGGGCATCTTCTAAGAGAGAGAGCGCCAACTAAACTCCACCCTTTGACTTCACTATATATTATCTGTACATGGGCACACCAAGAAGCTTAGTGTAGGGATTAAGCTATCTGATCTTGGGACATTTAGCAGGGGGCATATATACCTACAAACAAACAAAAGTCCTCATTCTCTCCCTCCCCCTCCCCCGAGCTCCCAAAATCCCAAACAAAATTAAATCCTCTTAGTGCCTGGAGAAAGTCTGATACAAAAGATAATGGATCACAGCCCAGAGGCACAGAGTTTAATGCCAGAAGGAACCACCAGATCATCTAGTCTGACCTCTGGCCACCAACATGACCCAGCACAATCACACTAAACCCATCAACCAAAATTAGACCAAAGTATTACAGCCCACAGAAGACTTAACTGTTATGTGCCAGAGACGGACAATAGGAGGGACTGAGATGCACCAGTGCCCGAGGCCCCTCCAAGGGCAGGGAAATGGTTCAGTGAGAAATACCCAGATGATCCCAGTAAGTGACCCATACCCACACACTGCCAAAGAAGACAAAAACCTCTGACCTGGTGGGAAATTCCTTCCCGACCTCGCATACAGTGATCATTTAGACCCTGCATATGAGAGCATGAGCCAGCCAACCTGAGAGAGAGAATGCTTTCCTGCTGCCATCCCATCTCAAGCTCTGGCCATCTCTGATGATTCAGAGAAAGGAGACAACTCCCCCTCACCCCCAAAAAAGACCCAGAATACATTGGGGGAAATAATCCCTTCCTGATCCCTGTAGGTGACTGGCTGAAATCCCGACACATGAGAACATCAGACATGAACCAGAAGGCATCCCCAGGACTGCTGAGCTGTGACCCTCGCCATTACAAGCAACCCCATTATATAATCCCATAAATTGGTCCAGGGCTCTCTTAAAACTAATCAAGTTGTTTGCCCCCACAACTCCTATTGAGAGGCTGTTCCAGAAGCTCATTCCTCTGATGGTTAGAAACCTTCTTCTGATTTCCAGCCTGAATTTGTTCACAGCCAGTTTACCCATTTGTTCTTGTGCCAGCATTGCCCTTTAGCTTAAATAGCTCTTCACCTCCCTGGTATTTACCCCCCAGATGTATTTATAGAGAGCCATCATATCCCTGCACAGCCTTCATCATGTTAGGCTAAATGAGCTAAGCTCTTCTAGCCTCTTCTCATAAAATAGGCTCCCCCATTCCTCTGACCATCCAACTAATGCTTCTCCGCACCTGTTCCGGTCTGAATTCATCATTCTTGAACATGGGTGACCAGAATTGTACCCAGTGTTCCAGATGAGCGCTTACCCGTGCCTGGGACAATGGCATTCAACTTCGCCCTCTCTTCTGGAAATGCCTCCTAGGATACATTCTAGGATTACATTTGCCTCTTTTCCAACCCCATCACATTGATGTCTCACAGTCCTCCTGTGATCGACCAACACACAGAAGTCGTTCTCCTCTGTTGCTTCCAACTGTAGAGCCACCTGCTTATAGCAGGAGTTCTTATGATTAGATCCTAAGTGCATGACTATGCACTTTGTACTATTGAACATTTTAGAGTCTCTGCAGATACTGCAGAATTTTGTAACTTAAACTCACTTTAAAAAGACACTGTTCTGCTACCCTGTTATCCTAGCCTGGCAGAAAGTTCCTCAGCTAAACAAATGGTGGCAACAAAGGTTGAAACTTCAAAACCTAAATGGGACATTTTAGCCTTGACTTTCATGAAGCATAAACTTACTACTGAACAAATGAAAACCCTCCATATCAACTCCCAACTATTTCAATACAACATTGAGGTGAAAAGTTGAAATTGCAGGTGGAAAATGCAAAAGTGTATGTTCCAACAATGTTAACTATGTCATGTTGCACGTGTCAATGTATTTTCCTGTTTCTAGCTTTTTTGGTTGAGTGGTTGCTCTCAAAGTAATCATTTGTTGTATCTCTACTTACCCCCAAATTACTAATAACAGATTAATAATACTATAATTTAAATAATTAAAAGTGAAAACTTTTAAAATCCAATTTACTTGCCATTCTTTGTTTTTTACTTTGCATATTTCTCAACCTGGGTAATGAAAACAAAGTTTTTCAAGTTTTTAGTGCTACAATATTTGGGCTCTAAATACTGCAATGGAATGTTTGTGAATTGATGAACTGTTTTCATTGAAATTTTAAAATTGTGCAAACATTGCCATTGGTTTCAGGTTTGTAACTTTATTATTCTTATAATAAAATTTAGATGGGGGCCACAGTTAAGTTGACAGAACTTTAATATGGTTAGTAGTGTCGGCCAAATCACTTAGCAGATCATGGGAGATGTGCAATGCAGAAGAATTAACATTACTGGTGGAAACTTTTTCTATTTCCTGACTCTTTGTGACTGTAAATATGCAGCCTTATTGTTGAGTTAATGTAAATTTTTGGATATAATTCACTTACTGGTGAGAACATCTATTCCTATGGAATAGACTCCCCAAGTGAAGTTCTGGTAGCCCTTATCACTTTGTATAATGAATTCACCAGTTTTAAATATCAGTGTGCTATTGGGAGAATTCTGCATTTGCAAGGAGATGGACTAGATAATAGGTTTTATCCATCTCTAACTTCTATTATTTTTATGACTCTGTGAAGAAAATAGACAGCTAAATATTCAAAATACTTAAAGTGTATTTCAAATTATAGGATTCTATGAGGGAATAAAAAACTTCTCATTTCACACTTTATCCCATCAGTAGAATGGCATGCACGGTTAATGCATAAGACAGAAAGTATGTGACTTAGTAGCATGGGGTAAACAATGCTTGAATACTGCTTGATATTAGATCTAGTATAAAAGTATCTTTGTTCATATAACCTGCATTTGTTGAACTCTCTGGGTAATGGGTCAAAGGGCAGAGTGTCTATCATGATAATACTTTATCATGAGAAAAACCCATGTCCATTTCCAAAACAGATGTGCGCCATAAAACTCACATCTTCAAGAATGATCCTCCTTATCATGGTAGCATGTGGCTACCACTTGTCACTTTGCCTCTCCATTATGGTGGAATACTGTCCAGAAAGCAGCAGACTTCATCCGTGAAAGAGAGGTCTCAAGTCAGTGTCCACAACATGATAGGTGTGAGGGGAAACCCACCATGGATTATTGATATTACATAAAAGTGAGTGTGAATCTAGGATGAGATCGTGTCTAGGAGCAGTTTCTTTATGTAAGACTATTACCTGTGTAATGCTGACCTTGTTAGAAAGACTGGATTATATGATGCAGAAGGCGCAGCCAAACTAAATTTGTCCAGGGACAAATCTAAATTAAGAAACTTAATTTATTTTGCCCATTCTTTGGGCAGTGTTTATTTTAGTTGGTGAACCTCATTGTATAAATGTTATGTTTAACATAAGGCTGAGTAGCAGAATGTTTACTTCATCTCCAAGTACTATGAAGCAGCGCTTCTCAATATGTGGTCCGTGGCCTACAATGAGATAGTAGTACATGATCTTATTCTCCATAACTTGTTCAGTAAATAAAACCATACATTCAAACGGAAGGGGGGCAGACACATGAGGGGCTCTGCAACTTTAAAATAAGCCAGTTTAGAGATGCATTGGTGTGAGGAGGGAAACTCTCAGACAGGAAGAACAGATTAATCCTCCATGATAATAACTGGCTGTGTTGGAGTTGTGTACAAACAATGCTGAAGTGTGGGTGAAAGCAGAGGCCACCCATCCTTCTCTATTACTCTGCCCCACAAGAAACCTTTCAGCCTAGTTGGGGACCGCAGTCTCTTACTCCAATCCCAAATCTGCTTTGGATAGTAGTAGTGCTCAAAACTCTCCTCTTTCCTCCTTCATGGAGGTTGAGGAGGAGCCAGCTGTAGTGCAACTTCCTGCCTCTAGGGGCACTCTGTCCGCTTCCCACAGTTTCTAATCCATCCCATTGATCGTTTCATGGTGAGCGTGACATGTAATTTAGCATAACATCCAGTTAAGAATCCATCCTAGCTACACTGATGAGAATTAGAAGCTGACCTGCTGAGTGCTTTGGAGTCTTTAGGTGTGACAAACTAGGTCTTAAAATCTGCATCTGTTGCTTTAAAGACTTTTGAAGCTGGAAATAGAGCTAGAATTGGCCATTACTCTGGTCTGGGATTCCTTATTGCCTCTAGGAATCGTGGGAGTTTGTTCTGGAGATGTTATGGCTTGTGCCCAGATATTGTGGTAATGGGTGCTGTAAAGATGCCTTTTGTAATACATGCAAAGTGTTCTTAATATTTTATCAAACTGATAAGTGATCACTAACCTGAAAAAGTGGTACAAATGTTTCTCTGAACTTTAACAAACGCTGCATTTCACAAGTAAATGACAGAAAATACCATGTGCATTTCAACCCCCAAAACATTTCTAATTTACGCATTTTAATTTTTTAGCTTCATTGAGATGCAAATGCTTGAAGATTGGCGATATATTGTGTCAGGGAGTATTAGCTATTGCAGACTGAAAATGGTATTTTTCTGTGAAAATATTTGTAGGGTGGGGAGGAGGTCTAAAGTTAACTATTTCTGATATTCCGTCTAAATGTAATAATCTACTGCACTAGTAATTTCAGCAAGTAATGTAGATACTACTTGCAGCTCATTTAAAGATGATTGTGTTAAACAACACACAGTTTTACATAGGAACGCTGTATAGTTTTGCTTAGATTAATGTTCACATCCTGAAAACATCTCTATATACAATATGTCTCTGTCACTTCAGTTCTAGTTGCCATAATACTGGGTCTGCTCTTTCTCCTTCTCTTTACCCTAGTGATGTTGTTGGAAAAAAATCTTACAGATTCCTGCTGGAGGAGGATGGGGACTTGTAGTGAACAAAATATGTTTTCAAGTCAGTATGAAATGTGAGAAACTGATAGTGGATTATTGGTGTTTCTCTTTTCATAGTGGTGTCTCTTGACTTTGAAATCTTAAGGATGTGCCATTTTTTCCCCTGTAAAATGTCCTGCTATTTATGAACTTTATTTTTAAATCCCTTTTGAGTGTTAAGAAAAGTGATCGAACAATAACAAAGGAAAAGTAAATAAAGAGGTTGATAGTAAGTAATTCCAATTTTTGGACTTTAAAAGTTGACAGTTAATGTCTTTAGTTGCTAACTAGAGAAGAACCACCACAATGATAAATGAGTTGGAGGAACTGACTCAGAAAAGATTCACGTAACAATGTGTGCACTGTATCTGAGGGAGAAGTATTTGTAAACTTGTATCCTCTCTCCCAGGCATTGCTTACTGAGGAATAGGATGCAAGTTTATAAATACTTCTCCCTCATTATTTACAAACTAAAATAAACCTAACTTCTCCTTTTCAAAGTTTAATTTTAACTTTTTCCTGATATTTGATGGACGATTGTGAAGCTGTTATTGCTGGGAGAAAATGGGAGGATTTATTCCTAGAAACATTTAAAACTAGACTGAACACAACACTAGAGTACACAGGGAACGGTTCTTCCTGGCAGGGTAGGTATAGTGGTGTTCTCCATCCTAACACAAAGGGAGCTTCTGTTAAACAAGTTCCTTTACTTGTAACTTTACATCCACCTAAGAGCACACAACCCAAAGCCTGCTCCTAGCTGCAACTGGCAGCTCTCCCTTCTGATTAGCATTCAGAGCCCAGAACTTCTATGTCAGGGTGATCATCTTCCACACTGTTACATAACCATCACAGCTGCTCCATACAGGTGTGCACTAGATTACTAATAGATCTTTCCAATTTGTTAGTTATTTTGAAAGCCTTTCTGAAACTGGTAACATATTTATTGGGGAGGAGAAAGTGAATCATCAGTGTAACAGTACAGTATTTCATCACATAGCAGTTAGCTTTTACTTTGGTTCACCTGACAGTCCTGGTGAATGAGGCCTCTGTTGTGCAGAGGAGCAGCAAAGCAAACTTCCCACGTACATTGCCTTGCTAATATGCTTCTACTGTGACCAGTTGAGGGTGGGAGGCTTCCTCTGGGAGCTGAAGAAATGGTTCAGCCACTGATGCTCGTTCAGTTTTTGGCCTCTGTTGACACTGTCAATTACTTCAAAGTATGGTGGTGAGTTTGTAATGTGGGAGCTGTGCAGGGGCCTACCAAACTTCCATTAAAAGGGAACAACTTTTAATACCTACTGAACTAAACTGGATTAAAACTTATTCCAGATGAAAGGTCCATAGTTCATTAGCAATACCCTGAAGCTCCCAGTCTCCCCAAATGTTAAGGTTTCCGCCTTCAAGGAGGACAGTTGTCTGACATTCTTAAAATGTACACAGCCAGGGTTCTCTCTGGACAAATAGGTAAAATCTCTTTACACGCTTTGCAATCAAGTGCTTTGCCCTGTTAAATGAACAGCTCCCATTAACTAAGACTGTGTCTACACTGCCACTTTCAGCGCTAAAATTTCAGTCGTTCAGGGGTGTGAGAAAACACACCCCTGAGCGACAAAAATTTTAGCACTGAAAATCACCAGTATAGACAGTATATCTCCAGCGATAAAGCTACCACGGCTCATTCGGGGTGTGTTTTTTGGTTTTTTTTTTATCGCTGGGAGAGCTCTCCTCTGGCGATAAAGTGTGTCTACACTGCCCACATCACAGCACTGCTGCGGCCACACTGTAACATGGGAAGTGTAGACTTACCCTTAAATACAAACAAGAATAAAATTTAACTACATCCAAATTCACTTTTAAATGTTTTTCAATATAAAATCCATGTAAGTAATTATAATTCCTGGGCCCTCCCACTAAAGATGGGGAATCTTATAAAATTACAGAAAAACACCCTTGCAAGGTCAAGTACTTTACGTTTCCATGTGTAAAGATATGGGGAATTTTTTTTAAAAAAAATACCTAAGTCACTTATCAGAGGGGTAGCCATGTTAGTCTAGATCTGTAAAAAGCGACAAAGAGTCCTGTGGCACCTTATAGACTAACAGACATATTGGAGCATAAGCTTTTGTGGATGAATACCCACTTCATCAGATGCATGTCACTTAGGAACTTTTGAGAACTTTACTCTGCTTTTAATTAGGGTTGGGTTTTTTTTCCACTGTGTAGATAGTTAGCAGAGTTGGAACCCAAGTCCTGCAGTTCCAGAGCACAGATCTCTACCATTTGAGATGTAGTGGCAATGGCGCTAGTTTGGAATTTTTAGATGGAAATTCCACAAAATCAAAATTTTTTTTATTTTTCTAATTTTTTTATTTTTTTACTTTGTCAGGAAAATCAAAACAAAATATTTAGTTTCTGGTTGAGTCAACCCTCACTGAAATGCTTTGGCTTGTTGAACTGAAACATTTTGCTTTGAGATAGTTCAACATTAAATTGTATCTAGCTAGGATGCAGCAGTACCTCATGGTAGTTGTAGTTTGGGTGCTTTATGCCCCAGTTCTCTCCTGTGGGCTGGGCTCGGCTCCTTGGCTGGTTTATACCTCCCTTGATGTACCGCAATCTCCCCTCTGACCAAGCTGCATGGGGTATCGTAGAAGTCACATGACTGCCGTTCATACCATCAGTCTGGCCAAAGAATGAGAACACGAGGCAGGCACCTGAACTACATTTCCCATAAGCCACTGCAGTATCTGAGGCAGATAAAGTTGAATGTTTTGAAACAAAATGTTCAACATCTCCAAACTGATATTTTTTGGAACTTTGTTCCCTAAAAAATTAGGTATTTTGCACAAAAATGTCAAAATATCAGAATTTCCGTGGGATGGAAATTCCAGTTTTCACCTAGCTCTAAGAATCAACCAGTAGCAGAAGTAGATTGTTATTCTGTAGCTGAACTAGCCCTTAAATGATGTGACAGACATTTGGCCAGTGCATTATGCAACTGGTTGAGAGACAATGGTGGGAATTGGGTTTCCTGGGTTCTCTTCATGGCTCTGGGAACAGCATGTGGTCTACAGGTTAGAGCAGTGGTTACAGAAGGCATGTGGATTTGGCACATTCATTCTAAAAGGCAGTGTGACTGAGACTTGCTTCTGTCATATTAGATACCTGACTTCTCGTCTCTGCTCTGCCTGATGGGACCTTGTGCAACCTCTGTTATCTTATTTGGAAAATGGGTGAAGGTTACTTGCTTATCTCCTAAGGTAGGGGTATGAGGCCTTGGTTATTAAGGATTGTGAATTATATAGAAATATTAACACTCAGTTTATGAGGAGACCAGAACTTGTGGCTTCCAGGTCAGTGAATGTCCTTTTGGTCTAAGGGTAGCTAACAAGGAGTCTTTCCTACTATACGGGCAGGCATGACACGGCTGCCAAATGCTTAGATGTCATACAAGTTGGTGGTTAAATGCTCCTTGAGCCATGGTTACATCTTAAGGCTGAGAAGAATACGTTGAACATTCTGTTTTAAACTAAGGCTTTCTTCAGTTTCTTAGGAGAACTTTATAGTTAATTGTTTAAATAACAGTATCTGCATCACAGCCTGAGTTCAGTCACTAGCAGAGTTGTGTTTAGTTTGTCCTAAGTTAGCACAACTCTTCAAGTTGTCATGGTAGCTGTTTTTAATTAAAATGACACTCAAAATACATTGTGCAGGAGTATTTCAGTGCATCTCCAGGTTCCTGTGCTGAAACACCCCATCTTTCTACTTTGAGACACAGCTATTATAATTACCGTATGTTTGATAATATGATAAGTGGTAGTTCTTAAATGGATACATAGCATTATTAAACTGGAACTGAGCTAAAGTAAATATTTTGGATAAGTTATTTAGATCTTTTGTTTACCTTTAGTCCACTCCACTGGATAAGAGTTGCAGTGAGTATAAATTGGAGACCTATAGTTTATTCCCAAATCTGTGAATGACTCACAATGATCTTGGGCAAGTCACTTAAACTTTCTGTGGCACAGTTTTCCCATCTGTAAAAAGTGGATAATATGCCCACTTGTTTATATAGTGCTTTGATATATACGGAATTCTTATGATCATATTCATTTTCTAGGATAAGTATTAGACAGATACAGATAGGAACTCAATTTCACCATTGGATAATCTTTCTTTGGAAATTTTCCAAGGGCTCAGAATAAAGCGCTCTCCTGTTCCTGTATGACGTGTGAGGACTTTAGTCAGAGCTTATGTGTTCCAGATGAAGGAGATACTAGCAAAACAGGTTTCCTACTGTTAATTGGGGTGTCATTCTGAGAAATCTAATATATAAGGCTCAGCCTGTCCTTTAATTTTATTAATGGGGTTTCGGTACTAATTCCAACCATAGCCAGTGTTCAGCACTAGGAAATTTCGTGACGGTGAACATTATGTTGGCAAAGAGGGAGCCTGATTGGTGTGAAAGTTATTAGATTAGCCAGCATGATTGTCTGGGAGGAGGAGAGAGTAACTTATGTGTTCCAGATGAGTGTCTGACTTTCACAAATCCAATTTACAAACAGGAAATGCAATTTAATTTTGTTTCCTACCTCAAACTTCATTTTGTCTAAGGCCTGGTCTACACTACGGGTTTAGGTCGACTTTAGCAGCGTTAAACCGAATTAAGCCTGGACACGTCCACACAACGAGGCCCTTTCTTTCGACTTAAAGGGCCCTTTAAACCGGTTTCTTTACACCACCTCCGACGAGGGGATTAGCGATAAAACCGGCCTTTGCGGGTCGGAATTGGGGGTAGTGTGGACGGAATTCGATGTTATTGGCCTCCGGGAGCTATCCCACAGTGCTTCATTGTGACCGCTCTGGACAGCGCTCTCAACTCAGATGCACTGACCAGGTAGACAGGAAAAGACCCGCGAAGGTTTGAATTTCATTTCCTGTTTGCCCAGCGTGGAGAGCACAGGTGACCACGCAGAGCTCATCAGCACAGGTAACCGTCATGGAGTCCTCCCAGGATCGCAAAAGAGCTCCAGCATGGACCGAACGGGAGGTACGAGATCTGCTCGCCATATGGGGAGATGAAGCAGTGATAGCTGAACTCCGTAGCAGTAAAAGAAATGGAAAAGTATTAGAAAAGATCTCCAAGGCCATGAAGGACCGAGGCCATAACAGGGACACACAGCAGTGCCGCGTGAAAATTAAGGAGCTAAGGCAAGCCTACCACAAAGCCAGAGAAGCAAACGGAAGGTCCGGGGCAGAGCCGCAAACTTGCCGCTACTACGCGGAGCTGCATGCGATCCTAGGGGGTGCAGCCACCACTACCCCAACCGTGTGCTATGACTCTCTCACTGGAGAAACACACAGGGAAGACGGTTCGGGGAACGAGGAAGATGACGATGGAGGTACTGTAGGTAGCTCACAGCAGCAAGGAAGCGGAGAAACCGGTTTCCCCAACAGCCAGGATCTGTTTGTTACCCTGGACCTGGAACCAGTAACCTCCGAACTCACCCAAGACCCTCAGGGCACACAGGAGACCTCTGGTGAGTGTACCTTTGTAAATATTTGTAAACATTACACATGGTTTAAAAGCAAGCGTGTTTAATGATTAATTTGCCCTGGCAATCGCGGCCAGTACATCTACTGGAAAAGTCTGTTAACGTGTATGGGGATGGAGCGGAAATCCTCCAGGGACATCTCCAGAAAGCTCTCCTTTATGTACTCCCAAAGCCTTTGCAAAAGGTTTCTGGGGAGGGCTGCCTTATCCCGTCCGCCATGGTAGGACACTTTACCACGCCAGGCCAGTAGCACGTAGTCTGGAATCATTGCATAACAAAGCATGGCAGCGTATGGTCCCGGTGTTTGCTGGCATGCAGACAATATCCATTCCTTGTCTCTCTTTGTTATCCTCAGGAGAGTGATATCATTCACGGTCACCTGGTTGAAATGGGGTGATTTTATTAAGGGGACATTCAGAGGCGCCCGTTCCTGCTCTTCTGAACAGAAATGTTCCCCGCTGTTAACCATGCGGTGGAGGGGAGGGGTGAAGTGATCATCCCAGAGAATCGTGTGTGTGTGTGGGGGGGGGGGGGTTTACTTGTGTTTGTGCCGCATGTTAACCGGGAAACTGCAGCCCCCTCCTTTTACATTGAAACCCCATTTTAAATGGACAACCCAATTCATCCTTGAGATGGGAAATGCGCTGCTGTTTGCAACCTTTCCCGCATGTTAAGAAGGTTAAATAAGCCAAAACACTGTGGCCTACGATGGCTGCCTGCAAGCCGAAATATGCGACCTTGTAATGAAAGAGTGTACCCATTGTTCCCTAAAATGTGTCTTTTTTAACCACCTCTCCCTTCTCCTCCACCAGCTGCAAATGTTTCTCCTTCGCAGAGGCTCGTGAACATTAGAAAGAGAAAACGTAAGACGAGGGACGAGATGTTCACGGAGCTGCAGATGTCCTCCCACGCTGATAGAGCACAGCAGAATGCGTGGAGGCAGTCAATGTCGGAGATGAGAAAAGTCCAACATGAACGAGAGGAGAGGTGGCGGGCTGAAGACGATAGGTGGCGTCAGCTTGCAGACAGACGGCAAGAGGCAATGCTCCGTCTGCTGGAGCATCAAAGTGATATGCTCGAGCGTATGGTTGAGTTGCAGGAAAGGCAGCAGGAGCAGAGACCGCCGCTACAGCCCCTGTGTAACCAACAGCCCTCCTCCCCAAGTTCCATAGCCTCGTCACCCAGACGCCCAAGAACACGGTGGGGGGGCCTCCGTCCACCCAGTCACTCCACCCCAGATGATCGCCCAAGCATCAGAAGGCTGGGCTTCAATAAGAGTTAAAGTTTTAAAATGCAGTGTGTCCTTTTCCATCCCTCCTCCCCCACCCATCCCTGCTACCTTGGCAATTATCCCCCTACCTCTGTAAGGAACTAATAAAGAATGCATGAATGTGAAAAAACAATGACTTTATTGCCTCTGCAAGCGGGAGGGGAGGGGAGGGTGGGGTGGGGTGGTTGGTTTACAGGGAGGTAGAGTGAGTCGACGGGGGCGGGGGGGGGGGTTGGAGGGTTCATCAAGGAGAAACAAACAGAAGTTTCACACAGTAGCCTGGCCAGTCACAAAACTCGTTTTCAAAGCTTCTCTGATGCGCACCGCGCCCTGCTGTGCTTCTCTAACCGCCCTGGTGTCTGGCTGCGCGTAATCAGCGGCCAGGCGAGTTGCCTCAACCTCCCACCCCGCCATAAATGTCTCCCCCTTACTCTCACAGATATTGTGGAGCGCACAGCAAGCAGCAATAACAATGGGGATATTCTTTTCGCTGAGGTCTGAGCGAGTCAGTAAGCTGCGCCAGCGCGCTTTTAAACGTCCAAATGCACATTCCACCACCATTCGGCACTTGCTCAGCCTGTAGTTGAACAAGTCCTGACTACTGTCCAGGCTGCCTGTGTATGGCTTCATGAGCCATGGCATTAAGGGGTAGGCTGGGTCCCCAAGGATCACGATAGGCATTTCAACATCCCCAATGGTCACTTTCTGGTCCGGGAAGAAAGTCCCTTCCTCCAGCTTTCGAAACAGAGCAGAGTTCCTGAAGACGCGAGCATCATGTACCTTTCCCGGCCATCCCACGTTGATGTTGGTGAAACGTCCCTTGTGATCCACCAGGGCTTGCAGCAGCATTGAAAAGTACCCCTTGCGGTTTATGTAGTTGGTGGCTTGGTGCTCCGGTGACAAGATAGGGATATGGGTTCCGTCTATGGCCCCGCCACAGTTTGGGAATCCCATTTCAGCAAAACCATCCACTATTGACTGCACGTTGCCCAGAGTCACTACCCTTGCTATCACCAGGTCTTTCATTGCCCTGGCAAATTGGATCACAGCAGCCCCCACAGTAGATTTGCCCACTCCAAATTGATTCCCGACTGACCGGTAGCTGTCTGGCGTTGCAAGCTTCCACAGGGCTATTGCCACTCGCTTCTCAACTGTGAGGGCTGCTCTCATCTTGGTATCCTGGCGTTTCAGGGCAGGGGAAAGCAAGTCACAAAGTTCCATGAAAGTGCCCTTACGCATGCGAAAGTTTCGCAGCCACTGGGAATCGTCCCATACCTGCAGCACAATGCGGTCCCACCAGTCTGTGCTTGTTTCCCGGGCCCAGAATCGGCGTTCCATGGTATCAACCTGCCCCAGTAACACCATGATTTCCACATTGCTGGGGCCTGTGCCTTGTGAGAGGTCTATGGCCATGTCAATTTCCTCATCACTCTCGTCGCCGCGCTGCAATCGCCTCCTCGCCTGGTCCGGGTTTCGCCTTGGCATGTTCTGGCTCTGCATGTACTCCAGGACAATGCGCGTGGTGTTCATAGTGCTCATAATTGCCGCGGTGATCTGAGCGGGCTCCATGATCCCAGTGCTAGCTATGGCGCCTGGTCAGAAAAAAGGCGCGAAAGTAGTATCTGATGGACCAGGAGAAGGAGGGCGGGAGGGAGGGAGGGCCGAGTGACGACATGGCGTACAGGTACAGGAACAGGGAGAAACACAAACAACTGTCACACAGAATGGTCCCCCCAAAGATTAAACTGGAAACCCTGGGCTTAGCAGGCCGTTGATTTCACGGAGGAAGGGGAAGCAAATGAACACAGAACAAATCTATTTTTTACATCTTAAGGTGGCAGCCGACGCTGCAGCATGAGTGACAGCCATACCAGTATGACGATGACGGATACCAATCATAATATGCCATCATCTGCCAAAAGGCAAGGGGCTGCTGCTGTGTAGCAATGCAGCCCCACGTCTGCCAGCCCCACGTCCGCCAGCACCCAGCATCGCCCTCGGCCTCTTCTGGGTGCTTAGCAGACAATATTGGGCAATTGGCAGAAAATAGTATATTATGACTGGTAACCGTCATCATCGAAACAGTAGCATGTCTGCCCAGGTGGCCATGATTGACAGCCATACCAGTACGACGACGACGGGTACCAGTCATAATATACCATCGCCTGCAAGGGGCTGGTGCAATGCAGCACTACGGCTGCCAGCCCCACGGCTATCACTCATGCTACACCGTCTACCGCCAAAAGGCAGTTAGCAGCTGCTGCTGTGTAGCAATGCAGTCCCACGTCTGCCGGCACCCAGAGGACATATGGTGACGGTGAGCTCAGCTGAGCTGAGCGGGCTCCATGCTTGCCGTGGTATGTTGTCTGCACAGGTAACCCAGGTAAAAAGGCGCGAATCTATTGTCTGCCGTTGCTGTGACGAGGGGGGAGGGGCCTGACGACATGTACCCAGAACCGCCCGCGACACTGTTTTGCATCATCCGGGCATTGGGATCTCAACCCAGAATTCAAAGAAAAGGCGCGAACCGCTTCTCGGCTCGAGCTGTGGCGCAAACGTAGTATCTGACGGCCTAGGGGAAGGAGGGAGGGGGGCCGAGTGACGACATGGCGTACAGGCACAGGGAATTAAAATAAAGAACGGTTGCTGTGCATCAGGGAGAGACACAAACAACTGTCACAGACTGGTCCCCCCCAAAGATTAAACTGAAAACCCTGTTGACGGAGGGAGGGGGAAGCAAATGAATACAGAGAAAATCTATTTTTTACATCTTAAGACGACGGTGCAGCGTGACTGATAGCCCTCGGCATCTTTCTGGGTGCTTGGCAGCAAATACTGGGCGGTGTATGACGATGGTCTTCAGGCCTATTGCACGAGCTGCTGCTCAGGGAAGACTCTGCTAACGTGCGATGACCCGACTTGTAATAGGCCGGCTAACAGTCATAATACACCATTTACTGCCAAAAGGCAAGCCCCACGGCTGCCAGCACCCAGATCGCCGATGAAGGCTACCAGTCTACTGCACCGTCTACCGCCAAAAGGCAGTTAGCAGCTGCTGCTGTGTAGCAATGCAGTCCCACGTCTGCCGGCACCCAGAGGACATATGGTGATGGTGAGCTCAGCTGTGCTGAGCGGGCTCCATGTTGTCTGCACAGGTAACCCAGGTAACCCAGATAAAAAGGCGCGAATCTATTGTCTGCCGTTGCTGTGACGGGGGAGGGAGGGGCCTGACGACATGTACCCAGAACCGCCCGCGACACTGTTTTGCATCATCCGGGCATTGGGATCTCAACCCAGAATTCCAAGGGGCGGCAGAGACTGCGGGAACTGTGGGATAGCTGTGGGATAGCTACCCATAGTGCAATGCTCCGGAAGTCGACGCTAGCCTCGTACTGTGGACGAGGTCTGCCGACTAGAGCACCTAGAGCATTTTATTGTGTGGACATACACAATCGGCTGTATACAACCGATTTCAATAAAACCGGCTTCTATAAATTCGAACTAATTTCGTAGTGTAGACATACCCTAACTCCCTGATAGCCTACTCTGAAACAGCGCATACTCTGGCAAGTGCAACATGAGAAATAAAATAATAATTTGGGTATTTTATCAGAAATGTAAATAACTATCACTTGTTCAGTTGTATACCTTGCCAATGTAAATGCATTTGGTATATTCAGAATTAAAGGGAAAAGGGAAAAAAGAGGAATGAGAAAATGAATAGGGAAAAAGGTATTTATAACTTTTCCTTTCTAACTTTCTAACTTTTATTTTCTGCCTGCTAGGAACTATCTTTCATAGTGGAAGGATACATTGCATAACTCTAAAACCATTCGCTTAAAAAAAATGTAAAATTTATGAGCGTACTCTAATAACAACAAACCACACTAGATCGTGTAGGCTCTTGTATCATGGCTGAGTGATTGTAGACACTGCACCTGAGATATTCTAATAGCCTACTATGCACACCGCGTCATGGCTTACTGCTGTAGTGGCACTCCATAAATACTTATCAGCAGCAAACTAGAGTAATAATAAAAATGTATAATTTAAAATTAATACAAATTGTGAACACCGGGTAGGGTAGATGGTTATGGATTATTGTGACATCACTTGCAAAGATGTCTTAAATGATCCTGTACAATGGAATTTTGTATTTGTTTCCATCAACATGTCTGCTAAAAGTATAAATTTGCTTTTGCCTTGTGTTTTATAAGGCTGAGTATCTTCAGTGCAATTACCAGTTGTGGTCTTGGAGTCATGGTGGATTTATTAAAACACAGCAAACTTATTTCAAGATGGTGCATTTAGGATTTATTTTAAAACAGAGACGTCTTATATTATATGTGCAGGAAAACTTACTATCCTTCAGAAAACAGATAATTTGTCTTATATCTGCTCTTGCTATGATACTGTAGCTCTGATCATGTAAACAAATTCTACTCTGAATCATTTTAAGTTTACCATTTAAAATAATCTGCTGGTAAATATGGGCGAAATGCCTCTCTTTAAGGCGTTCTTTATAGCCTATGAAAGAGAAGAAGCTAGCCAAGTCCTTTTTAAAAGAAATCTACAGTGAGCAGCTCTCTTACATCATTTTGCTTTATTGGTTCTGTTTAAATTTAAATTTTGTCTAGAAATGTTGAACCAAGGTTTACGCTATGCAATAGCTTTGAACTTTTGATGGTTAAAGTTATTTTAGAAACATTAGTGCTATGCAGGAGTGTTGAAAGGCTTAAACATCTGTCCTGCAGAGCCAAGATTTTTTGTCCCAGTAAAGTGAGATTCAAAGGAGCCAAGAAGCTCGGACACCTTATAAGGAGATGAAGTGTGTAGTCATTTGCAAAGTCATATTCGTGTCTCCCAGTTCACACTGTAAACACTTTTTCAAAGTATTTTTGAGTCTCACGATTTGGTGGAAACTCAGTGCAAATCTATAGGATAAAACCAATAAAGTGAAAATTGACTAAGCAGTGAGCTTGTATGTTAACTCAGAATGACTCTTCTATTTTGTTTGGTAAGCGCGGACTGGCAGACAGCTGCTTGTCTCTCCACAGCACAGTGCCTTGTCAGTACAGTGATTGTGGCAGCTGATGCTAAAGAAGTGAGCAGGAGGAGAAGGGATTTGAATAAAATGAAGCAAAGGGGAAATGGAGGGGCACATCCAGTTGCCTCACTTGTGTCTGCAGAGGATCCCTTTGGAAGATGAACTGGGGTGCAAGGAGAGGCTGGCAGTATGGGATGGCCATGCACCCCCTGTGCAGCGGTGCCGGGGCAGCGGAAGAGTGAGACTGACCCTTACCTTGCAGTTAAAGGGGCACTTTGTAAGGGCCTGCTGAGGCCATTGCTGCTATTGGGCTGAAGTAGTGACTGCCGTCAGAGCGACTCCGAGGCTGATCCGTGGTTTGGGGAGAAGGATTCCCCCCTGGCCTCTCTGCTCAGCATTCTGCCCACCAGCTTGGGCTGTGCGCTGGGCAGAGGGTTCCCCTAAAGACAGGATTGCAGTCTGGGAGGAAGTGCTGCATAGTCGTTAAATGTGAGGCTCCTAGGTAGGAATAGACTATAACAAACTCATTGGCTAACCCTGGCTTAGTCACTTTACACCCAAATTGTCATAAATTCCCCCTGATTTTGGGCACCCAACTTGAGAGACCACAGGCATGATATTCCAGGGTTCCGTTAGCTTTTGTGATTTCCAAACACTTATTTTGTGGAATTGGTTTGCTCCGGTGTCAACTCAGCATAGGCTCTCCTGGCCTCCTAACATATGACTTTATCTTCATCTTAAAGCTTTGCCTTGTGTGCATTATACAGTCTGAGAATATGTGCTTACAACCTTAGTAAAGATTTTTGGTTTCCAAATGAACGTTGAGTGAGTTGTGTAGTTAAAACAGCAACCAGGATAGGTTTTTTCCTGCCTCAAAGCAGAAAACAGATTAATTTTTAAGCCCTCTTAAAAAGAGCCTATGCTTTGGCCAGCAATTTGTGGGTCAGGTTGAACCTGATGGAATTTGAGCAGCTTGGTTGTAAACTCTGACAAAGACTGTACACAATATCAGTTTGACTCTTTTGAAGTTTGCACAGTGGGACTGGTTGACCCAGACCTGGAACGTACTTTACCTACCCCTATGCTCGTCATTCAAGTGTTGGCAATTGGCGCTGGCTCTCTTCTGAGGCTGATGCTCATTCTGTAAGCAGAAGAAACTGTGTTGCTGTTCTTTAGAACTTATTTATAGGTATTCTTTTGATTTAAAAATATGTTCCCTAAAGAAGTGGGTATGAAAAATGAAGCTGGTTTGAAGGGGGGGAGGAGGTGTCAGGTTCTGTTGTCCAATCCAAAATGTGTGTGGTTTTTGTTGTCATCCATTCCTGGATACTTTTGAGTCTTCAGTCCCAGTACACTTGGGCACATAATCTGCAGCCAGGGATATAGAATATAATTTGCCTATTGTATATTTGCTTAACACTTTTAAAGTTACTCAAGAACTACGGGTGGAAAATTCCCCAAGATGTTCAGAAACCTAAAAGTTCGAATCAAAGAGCACTGTGATATATTTTTTTAAAATTTAGAACATTTTGTAAAATTGCCCACTTTATTGTTGTCTCTTTCCTGCTCCTGTCTTGACTCCCCTCTTTCCCCCCCCCCAACAGTATGCTTTTCCCGACTCTCACAGGGAATTTCTCCCTTTCCTCTTTAATTGGAGTGTGTCTGATTTATTCCACAGGGCTTAAATTAAAAGGAAACTCAGCATTAGGGGAAGGACTGATGGGGTTGAAAGCAGTTGTCAGACTCGTCAGTGCAGGCTCATTGGGCACCGTTTTTTAGCTTTCTTAAAAGTGGTTTGATATAGAACAGCAGCAGTGGTGCCTTGTTACTGCCAATTGTAGTTACTGCCGTAGATGTCTGCCTGTGACTGGTAGAACGGCTGCAAGTGTATTGCTGCAAGCCTTGCCTTGTAATACGGGATCTGCCCCCAACAAGGCAAGCAGCTGCTCAGATGGAGAAGAGTGTTGCTGTTGCCCTGGGCAACCTTAGTATGAGTAGTAACGTTGCTGCTGCTCAGTAAAATGTAGAGAGAACTGAAAATTGCTGCTGAGCAGCAAAGCTGGCACGTCTAGCAATCCTTGGAAAACTTAAATGTCGCCTCCTTCCCCCTCACACCCCCCTCGAGGGTAGACTTTCTTCCCTCTAAGGCGATAAATATGAGTTAAAACATGTAGCAAATTTCGGCCTGGATTTTCTGAAAAATCTCTACCAATATAAAGCCAGTTTGTCTCCCGCCATGAGAATTCTTATTACCATGTGGAATTCTTTTCACTGCAGATGCAGGGAGGCCGTATCAATATGGCAATAGCATTATCTCCTTCAGAGTCTCAGTTAAAAATAAGCCAAGTGACAATTTAATTTGCTAAGTGGCTATTATTATCTACATCCCTCTAAGGTTGCTGAGAAAAGTAAAATGTCTGAGTTTGAAAAATGAACTAATTTTGGACCTGATAAATGCATGTATTCCAAGTGATTTGTTAGCTCTGAGTTTGGTCAGTAAGAAACAGCTCTGCCTTTTAAAGAGCTAAGGAGCTTTATTTGTAGGGCAGTGGACTGGAGTGATCTTAATCTGCTTTACTGTCCATGGGAGAGAGATTGACCACAGGTTATCATACAGTATTAAATGGATTCTCCTAATGAGAGTAAATATTTAGGCTTGTGGCTTTTCTATGATTTATGAAGAAGGCTTGAGGGATTTTTAAGGGCTTCTGTGACTGACCTTTGGGTGCATGGGAGCCAGTGGGTTCCCTCACCAACTGGCCAGTCAGGTAGGATGATGCTTCTCCTCTTCCCTCCCCTCCCTCCCCCCCCCCCCCCCCAGCTATCCATATCCCAAGACTCATGAGGGAGCTGGACTCCTGCAATGGGAGGTGGGGGGGGGGGAAGATGGGTATCCTTAAAGGAGCCACAGCCCTCTTCCCCTACCAATCCAGCCAAATCCCATCTGCCTCTAAGGCTGCAGGAGTGCATTTTTCCCCAACAGATTTTTCTTTAAACCTTTTTTCATTGTACTTCTACTCTCTGGAAACTGGAAGGTTGACTGAAGAACTAGTGGGTTGACACCATCCCAAGAGTCAAGAGGGGGACAATTGAAAGGAAAAGATTTTAAGTCATTCCTTTAAACTCTTGCACCTGTCTATCTTCAGGGTCTAAACATTTGCTTATGATTAAACACCCTTGCCTCTTCAATTAAGGTGCAAGAGTTTAAATATCCCTGAGACCTTTCAGAGATTCTCCAGGAAAACCAGGAAGATGGAATTTGTCATTCCCGATATTTCTGATCTTAAAATCAGGCAAGAAACATTTTCAGGATGCCTTTTTACATCCTAGAGAAGACCAAAGCACAAAGTCAATTTTTAAATCTTTTTTTGGGGTCGAATTTACTGTAAAATAGCTTGGAAGAACAGGCAGAATTGTAAATGAGCAGAAAAATTGGCACATTCTTTTTTGAGGTGGCATTGTCTAGATTGTTTCCATAGCAATGGAAAAGGCCATCCACGTAAGGAGGAGCTTACCCTTTATTCAGTAACGTGCAGCTTACAGGCCTGATCTGTTGAAGTGTTGAGCGTCCTCAATTGTAAATGATATCCACAGGCATTGTGGGGTACTCAGCACACCTGAAAATCAGGTCCTGCATTTGTTTTTTCAGTCTTTCCTGTTAACTGTACTTTCAAGACCAAAAATGGTTCAAAACTAATCTAATGAAATCATTTAGATATATGTGAATGCACCAAACCATTGACATGGTTCAATTGTGGGATTTTAGTGATGTCTCAGAAAGTGAAAATGGATACAGGGCTACTTTCAGCTCAGCTCAGAGACACAACTTAATGATGACCAGAACTAAATTTGAGGCTAGTGCCCCTGTGAAGTTCTTGTTCCTCCACATTACTCATTTTTTATATAAGTAGTTTTTATAATAATCATGCTTGACCCGATCTTAAAAGAAAACTAGTACAGTCAAAACCATAGTAAATGATTTACAAAGTAATAAAAAAAAAATTTTTTTATTCAATACTAATAATGCTTATTTTGGATTACAGGACAGAAAATTGACAAAAGTAGAGAGACAGAGATTTAAGGAGGAAGCAGAAATGTTGAAAGGTCTTCAGCATCCAAACATTGTTAGATTTTACGACTTCTGGGAGTCCTGTGTAAAAGGAAAAAAATGTATAGTGCTGGTTACTGAATTGATGACCTCTGGAACGCTAAAAACGTAAGTACTGTGCTCCTGGTGACGCATCTCAGAATAGCTGCAGAAATTCTTAGAAAAATACTAGTTATAGACTCTGTGGGGGAAAAAAGGCATCTCAGGACCAAAAAAATGATCTGTTCTCTCCCTTCAGTCATTGTCCCCATGTTTGAACTCTGTTGATTTGAAAGCAGAATTTCAGCACCTTTTGCTTTTTCCCCTGAGCTACTGTTTCAGTTATATAACTGTCAGCAGTTCTCGCCTTTGTTTTCTATTCTGCACATGAAGCTCTGTCTGAATTTGTCGGGTTGTTGTTGGTAGTGGTTTTATTTGCTTGTTTTGGTTTGTTTTTTTGGGGCGGTGGTTGGATTTGTGCTTTGCATTACAAAACTGCAATAAAATAGTTCTTTAGCTGGAGGGGTTCATTTTTTGATGCAAGGACTGCTCCAGGTTATCTCCTAAACAGCACTAATTAATAGCTTATGGTACTGACACTTGTTCAGTTGGTTATAAAGCAGTTGGCACAAACTTCGGAACAGATTTTCATCCCTGATGGGAGTAATACACATCACTGCACATCTCCAACGTGCCATTCTGCAAGTGCAAGAAGCAGGTTTTGAGTTCCTCCAAAACATACCCTCCATATCTACAGTCAAGATATGTGTGTTAGGCTAACGGTATAAATGCAGGTCTGCAGTACAGAGATCAAAAGACTTCCATATTGTGCTAATCTGAATACATAAAACATTTATGTTCTAGCATAGGTCTCTGATAAAATAAATTGCTTTATTATTAAACTTCCATGCGTCTGAATATTGGTGGTATTTGTACCAGGGAAGCCTGATACAATAACTAACTTCCTCCCAAAAAAATGAAATGTCTCAGTGCTTTCTTTAGAGAGCACAATTTACTTTCACCATGATGCTGTCTCTGAGCTGCTTGTGGTATGGGGCGGGGGGGGGGGAGGAGTATTCAAAACAAGGTCATAGTTTTGCCCATTGTAAAACCTTTAGAGTTTTATATAACGCTTTTTTTCTTTATGCCTATTGCTCTGTGTGTTTTTGCGGCAGGTATCTGAAAAGATTTAAAGTGATGAAACCAAAAGTTCTTCGTAGCTGGTGCCGACAAATCCTGAAAGGTCTGCTGTTCTTGCACACGAGAACTCCACCAATCATTCACAGAGACCTAAAATGTGACAATATTTTTATTACGGGACCGACTGGATCTGTGAAAATAGGAGACTTAGGTCTGGCAACCCTCAAAAGAGCTTCATTTGCCAAAAGTGTAATAGGTAATCATTCTGTTCTGCATTGTTGCCCTTCTTGTCCTGCTTTGGTGGTGAGCTGTTCTTATTCGCATTGTTTGTTTCATTTTAGTGTTTATATCCTTGTAGTTTGGCTGCAGAAATGAAGGTGGCTGTGTGTGGCTAAATCCTCTATACTGCTTAGGAAAATCTCAGTCTATGGTCCTATCTAGAAAATGTTACCATGGCCATGGTAAATTCTCTTCTAAATCAAAACAGTAGAGGCCTCCCTATTTCTTCTTAAATGATTTTTAATGTCTTCTCCCCATATCCTCAGTATAGGTAATGTTTGACTAAACCTTAATTATGTATGTCCTTTTCATTTCTCATCCTAAAAAAATGAGTTGCTAGTTAAGCATTTATTTTTGCCTTCAGAGACATACTCATTTGCTGCGGGCCTACATTAGCAGCACCCTTGCACTGCAGCTGTCTTTCACTTTACAGTGAGTAGGTGTCTTTAAAAAAAAAAAAAAAAAAAAAAACCCCACATAACCCAAGTACTCTGTATCCCAGGACTGCTATTTTACTGAAACCTAATAACACTTTAAAATCAAACCGATTTTCACCAGAACATTCAAAGGCCTTCTCCTCAGGAAAGCCCCAATTCAAGGAAGCATTCCTAGGGCAGACAGCAATTTTTATCTCCATTTTCAGTGGAATTTCAGCACATGCTTAAGTGCTTTCCTGAATCGAGGCCTAAGGGCAGTATTTCCCTGCCAAATGTTAACTTTTTAGCCCCAGCCACTTTGGCACCGACGAAGTTGTTGCAACACTTCTTTGAGTGGAGAAAGTGTGTGTGATGCCCCTTTTCCTCAATTCTAAATCAGTTCAACCCCTTTCACTCAAACTTCCCAAGCAAATTTACCCTTTGGAGACTTAAGACCATGAAAATTTCAGTTTTCTAGGTGAAAGTTTTAGAACGTTGTGATTTGAAAATGAAGTAGCAAAGATGAGGGAAGTTATCATGGCAATGCTCATGTTCCAGCTATAGTATTTAAATACTCTAAAATTCAATTTCTATTCATAAAGAAGCTTTTAGGCTTCTGGAGGAGTGGATAATATCTTATCATAGCAAACTAATCCTGGTAACACCTATTCCCCAGTCAGCAAAACAGTATGCTCTTTTGAAAAGTAATTGCTTAAGGAATTCTTTTGCATCCTAAAGCTTAATAAAAAAATACCTTTATTTATACTGGTATATTTCAGTAACACCAGCATATAGGTGTTAGACTGATATCATTGAGATTAAAGTGGCTGAAATTTTGTGGCCAGATCCTCCACTCATGTAAATCTGTCTAGCTCCATTGATTTTAATGAACCCATGCTGATTTACACCAGCTGAGGATCTGGCCCTGGATTTTGATATTTGAAGGTTCTGTCCACTCTAGGAGGCAAGTTTTCCATTCAAAAATTTTCCATCCTCACTATCACCACTAATACCAGTAATGTAGTTGAGGCTTTTGTGGCTGTTAGAATTTTTACCACTGAGCTATCAAACCTGCTCAGAGCAGATCTAGACAAGACGTTAGCAAAAATACTGGTGGCTGTTGGCAACTTATCTGCTCTAGTGATGGTAGTAGTAGAGGGAAACTGTTGGGAAAAATCCTAGAGTAGGCAAGGCTTAATGGAAGTTGAGAAAACCCCTTTATAGACTTGGCTACCTTTTGTAATTCTCTTCAGAAAAGTGCTTACAAAAAAGAGCAATGGATTGAGTAGCATTGGGCAGATCAGTGGTTCTGTGAATGAATACTGAGCCCATAGTTATTCCAGTTTTTAAGGACTATTAAGCATACAGAAAATCTTTTGAATCTGAGTAGTTAAAAATGAATTCATACACAGACCAAATGAGATTCTTGCCCCTTGGACAATATTTTTGGAATGCTACTATAGTATCTCCTGCTTTTTAGATTGTTCCCTCCTCAGGTTGGAGACCAAGTTACTTCAAATCCTGCATAATTCACCAGTTTTTCTTTGTTCTAGGCGGAATGGGATTCAGTGGCAATGTAGTGGCTCTGTAGAGCATAGTTCACATCTGACACAGCCATGAACCATTTCGTAGTTGCAATGTAAGGTTCTGTCACAGGTGGCAGATAAAGGTCCAGTATCACAATGCAGCACTTTTCTGTCAAGTCACCCTAAGCCAAGGTGTTAAAACTCTTTATCAAGATTCAGGGTAATTACAGCTGAGTCTTGCTGACAGGTGGGTCCAACTAGGATATAAAGGGAGTGGCTTTGAGGCAGTGGCAACAAGAACAGAGGAGGGCCCGAGAGAGGCCCTCGGAATATCAAACCTGGGAAAAGATTAGGCTGAGGCTTATTTTGTGTCTTAGGCCAGGTCTGTACCAGAAAAGGTATAGATATCCTGGCAAACCCTCCTACTGCAGATGCAGCTTATACCAGCAGAAAAGTGCTTTTACTGATACAGTTGATACCTGTTCCCCAGCAAAAGCACTTACGACTGTGTCTACCCTAGGCTTTCTACCAGTATAGAAATATTTTAAAAAATCATACTCCTAACCAACATTGCTATACAGTAACTCCTCACTTAAAGTCATCCCGGTTAACGTTGTTTCGTTGTTATGTTGCTGATCAATTAGGGAATATGCTCATTTGAAGTTGAGCAATGCTCCCTTATAACGTTGTTTGGCAGCCACCTGCTTGCAGAAAGAGCAGCCTGTTGCAGCTAGCTGGTGGGGGCTTGGAACCAGGTGGACCGACAGCCCCCCATCAGCTCCCCACTCCCCTAAGTTCCCTGTGTGGCAACTGCCCAGCAGGCTACCAATTGCCAGCAGTTCAGCTGTCCCTCCTCCCACTGCCATGTGCTGCTCCTGCCCCCTGCCTTGGAGCTGCACCCAGGAGCCTCCTGCTTGCTGTGCAGGAGAGGGGAAAAGAGGGGGGTTAATGTCAGGGTGTCCCCCTCCCCACTACTCCTGCCCCCCCGCTTACCTAGGGTTACCATATTTAAAAAAAACAAAAAGAGGACACTCGACGGGGCCCCGGCCCCGCCCCAACTCCGCCCCAGCCCCACCCAACTCTGTCCCTTCCCAAAAATCCCCACCCCAACTCCGCCTCCTCCCCTGAATGCTCCACCCCCCTGCTCCTCCCCTTCCCCTGCTTCCCGCAAATCAAATGTTCGCGGGAAGCCTGAAACAGGCAGGCAGCAGGTAGGCTGGGGCTGTGGCAGGAGGGGTGCGAGGAGGTGCGGACCAGTCCAGCCCCCCAGGCCGAGTGGCTTGGCCCCGGCGTCTCTGGCCCGGCTTGGCTCGGGCCCTGGGGCACTGGCTCCGGTTCCGGCCGAGCGGCTCCAGCCCACCCCGACCCCAGTGGCTCCAGCCCCGGCAACTCCAGCTCGGCTCAGGCTCCGGCTCGGGCCCCGGGGCTCCGGTCCCGGCCGAGTGGCTCCAGCCCTGGCCGAGTGGCGCCGGCTGGCGGCCGAGCACCACCAGCCCCAGCGGCTCCGGCTCCGGCGGCTCCAGCCTGGATCCAAGCCTCACGACCCCTCCCTATTTTCCCGGACATGGCCGGCTTTTTGGAATTTCCTCCCAGACGGGGATTTGAGGACCAAAAAGCCGGACATGTCCGGGAAAATCCGGACGTATGGTAACCCTAGCTTACCCCTTCTCCATATAGAGCAGGGTTGGGACAGGACAGGGCTCAGGATGGAGAGAGCTTGCTGGCAGCAGCTGCTGCCTCAACTTCCAGGTCTTTTTAAAGGCAATGAACTTAGTGGAGTCAGCACACTTAAAGGGGCAATACGCATCTCTCTCTCTCTCCCACACACAGCGTGTGTGTCTCTGTCTGTGTCTCTGTCTGCCATGCTGTCTCCCCTCCCTCCATTCATGCTGCCTTGTAGAGTGTGAGGCTACATTAACAAAATGTTAACCCTTGAGGGCTCAGCTGAATGCTAGTTCATCATTTAGCAGTAAGGCATTCCCCAGGAAATATCCCACCCTTTTCCACCCTCTAACTTCACCACCTCAACCAAGTTTCACAATCATTGCTGTGTACAATATTAAATTGTTTGTTTAAGACATATACTCTGTGTGTGTCTGTGTGTGTGTCTGTGTGTGTGTATATAGTTTTTTGTCTGGTGAAAAACATTTCCCTGGAACCTATCTCTCCCCCCGCCCCCAATTAACATTAATTCTTATGGGAAAATTGGATTTGCTTAATATCATTTTGCTTAAAGTTGCATTTTTCAGGAACATAACTACAACGTTAAGCGAGGAGTTACTGTACTGGCAAAAGTTTCTAATGTAGACTTGGCCTGAGATGCCAATAAAGCCAAATCCCAAGAAGGAAGTGAGTTTGGTTACTAACCCATAATCCATGCTTTGTTGAAGACTAGGGAATGACATGGGCCACTAGGAGTCCTTCAGAAACCAAAATCATTACTGTTAATGTAGCTAGAGAAAACAAATGTCCCTTTTTGCACCCTCTCATTGATATCCTAGCTGGTGGAAATACTCTTTCTTCCTTTAAGATCTGTGATGAGATCTAGATAATTCATGTTCAGCTTAAGCACTGCCTTATTCACTTCTCTTGCATCTTTCCTGGCATTCATTTGATAAGAACATTATATTTTATGTATAGACTCCCACCATCCAAGCATAAACCATTCCATGACTAGATGCAGTTCCTTGAATAAATTGTTTGAAGCAAGCACCAGTGCTAAAAGTATCAGTTCAGCTCTGTAGACCTCACTATTCAAAGTAATTGTTTTTCAGAGGCTCTTTGACAAGAGTTAAACAACTGTTGTGACTGAATTTCCGAGTTTTGGCGCTTAGCGTGGGAGTTACTCATATCAGTGATGTCATTACTACTTCTATTTGTTCTTGATTTGCTGTATAGAAAAGGGAACTTTTGAAGGGATTCTAGGTAGCGATTTGTAATGAGCTGCTAGTTCCAGTTATGATGGAGTTTTATTTCAGGTTTACCACAGTGTGTCCAATTTCTGCTACCCTAGCCCCCACTGAGAAGGACCTTACTCTGAGTAGTTCTGTTGATTTCTACTCACTGCAATGATGGTAAAATCAGTCTTAATGCTAGTGCTTTTCATGCATGACTTCATATAAGAACTTGGACTACCACACATCCCATCAAAAGTGCAACTTGCTAAGTAATTACTACTTGTATTGCTGGAAACAATCTGTAAACTGTCTAGACCAAACATGAAGCCCTATACTGTGTTTGTGACAGGTTTGGTCACAGAGTCCCCCTTGGGACTGTCACCTGATGTGCTGAGCTAACCTCCGAGCCTGTTTTCCCTGCCAGCTTGGGACTCCAGAACCCTGTCTTGCTGAGCCAGATATGCTATCCTGCTGCAACACAGACCCAGGTCTGGTCCATGTGCCCAAAGCTGCAGACTTTAACCAAAAATCGCTCAGCAGGTCACCTATCTCCGGCACCCAGACATCCAGCTCCCAATGGGATCCAAACCCCAAATAAATCCGTTTTACTCTGTATAAAGCTTATACAGGGTAAACTCATAAATTATCTGCCCTCTATAACACTGATAGAGAGATACACACAGCTGTTTGCTCCCCCAGGTATTAATCACTTACTCTGGGTTTACTAATAAACAAAAGTGATTTTATTAAGTATAAAAGGTAGGCTTTAAATGGATTCAAGTAATAACAGGTAGAACAAAGTAAGTTGCCAAACGAAATAAAACAAAAACATGCAAGTCTAAGCCTAATACATTAAGAAACTGATTACAGGTAAATCTCACCCTAAGAGATGTTCCAATAAGCTTCTTTCACAGACTAGACTCCTTCCTAGTCTGGGCCCAATCCTTTCCCCAGTACAGTCCTCGTTAGTTCCAGCAGGCATCTTAGGTGAAAAGCAGGGGCTTTCTCATGACTGGGGCCCCTTTGTCCTGCTCCACTCCCTTTTATAGCTTTGGTACAAGGCGGGAATCCTTTGTCTCTCTGGGTCCCCACCCCTCCTTCTGAATGGAAAAGTACCAGATTTAAAATGGATTCCAGTATCGGGTGACATGTTCACATGTCCTGTTAGACCCCTAGTCTCCATTCTTCTAGGGCTGGCCCGCACGTATCCAGGAAGGTTTGCAAGTAAACAAATCCATTTATAGGTCATTGATTCTGAAGCACTCTTAATGGCTTCCACTTAATATGTTAACATCAGTAATACAAGTTTATATCTAATTCTCCTAACTCCAAACATAGAAATAATACATACAAACAAATGGGATTAACACACTCAGTAGATCAGAAGCTTTGTAATGATACCTTACAAGAGATCTTTTGCATAAAGCATATTCCAGTTACATTATATTTACACTTATAAACATATTTCCATAAAACATTATGGAGTGCAATGTCACAGTGTTTCACTTCAGGATTTGCTATTCACTTCTGGAATTCTTACACACAGCTGCATTTCTCACAACGTTACTGATGAGGGTAGGGGCAGTTATGTGTGGGGTTGTTTTTTTGTTGGGGAGCGTTATTTTAGTTAACTTCGTTGTTTTAAAATAATCTTGCATTTACACAGACTCAGCTGAAATGGGTACATTTTTATAGATCAGGAAAAAACTGCAGTGAAACATATTTACTGTTTGTGTCTAACTTAAATACTTCCCTTTTGTGTCTAGGTACTCCAGAATTTATGGCCCCAGAAATGTACGAAGAACACTATGATGAATCAGTTGACGTATATGCTTTTGGAATGTGCATGTTGGAAATGGCTACCTCAGAATACCCCTACTCAGAATGCCAGAATGCTGCTCAGATTTACCGGAAAGTAACCTGTGTAAGTGAGCTTTAATAGGTGTACTTACATTTTTCTTCAGATTTTTTTTTTAGCATGGGTCTTTATAATCTGAAGCCAGTTGAAGTACTTTCTTAACCTTTTAAACAATATGCTGTTTTGGACTCTGAATTGGTATGTATGTTGTGGTGGGATACTAGTCGGGTAGAAATTACATGTCTCCTTTCTCCTCTTTGGGGAGGTAGAAGATGCTTGCAGGTTTATTTGGAATGTCTAAAATTCCACAGTTGCTTTACTACTATCTGGCATTTGGTTTTATTATAGCTGCATAAGGCGAATTTTAATAATCTCTCTCTGTGGTCTTGGGTGTTTTTATTATTGAATTTTATCTACAGAAGTCAAAGTAGATGGGATTGGGGAGCGCTGTTCTTTTTGCAAATGGGGGCCTCCCAGTTCAGCCGGGCTTCCCACAGTTCAGAATTGTTCCACACATGTTATAGTGGAAGAAAAAGGTTAATTCCTACATTGCAGCCTCTAGATACTCTCTTAATGTTCCTACATTGTGGCATAGATATAATCTGATTCAGACCTCTGGCACTAGAACCTCCTGTCCTATAGCTTCCTCTGTGACAGCTTATCTGTGTAACAAGTTATCTGAAGGTCACTTGAGAGGAAGGAGTCCATGATTAATAGTGTTATAACTGCATTTGGGAACTCTGTAGGGTCTACGAATACACAACTGGGGAATGGCTCCACTGTATCTACAAGAGGGAGACTAGGTTGGAGGAGAAGGTGGTCTGAAAGGGAGCCTGGAGTGATCGCTTATACCACTGTATATGATCTTGTGCTGGAGAACAAATTCCAAGTGTCCTTGTCTATGTGAGTTGATCTGGAACCTACCTAGGAAAGCTCTGTGGCTTTAATGGAGACCTAGAGATCAGTGGAAAATCACAACCTGCATGGAAACTGAAGTTGCCACTCTACCAGTTTTTTTATGCTGGGATGTTACCATTAGGTGAAACCACTATCATAATACTTTCTTCAGATTGTTGTTTACACTGTTCGTTGTAGCTGAGGTGGTCCCAGGATATTAGAGAGACAAGGTGGGTGAGGTAGTATCTTTTATTGAACCAACTTCTGTTGCGGGGGAGAGAGGTGCTTTTGAGTAGGGTCCCTTCCAGTTCTGAGATAGGTGTATCTCCATATATTTATATTACTAGCGGTAAATATGCCCAATGGCTTGTGATGGAATGTTAGATGGGGTGGGAGCTGAGTTACTACAGAGAATTCTTTCCTAGGTGTCTGGCTGGTGAGTCTTGCCCACATGCTCAGGGTTTAGCTGATCGCCATATTTGGGGTCGGGAAGGAATTTTCCTCCAGGGCAGATTGGCAGAAGCCCTGGGTTTTTTTCGCCTTCCTCTGCAGCGTGGGGCACGGGTCACTTGCTGGAAGATTCTCTGCACCTTGAAGTCTTTAAACCATGATTTGAGGACTTCAATGGCTCAGACGCAGGTTTGATACGGGAGTGGGTGGGTGAGATTCTGTGGCCTGCATTGTGCATGAGGTCAGACTAGATGATCATAATGGTCCCTTCTGATCTTAAAGTCTATGATTCTATGGTACACAGAGTTCTTTTGGAGAACTCTGTAAACTCCAAAGCTTGTCTCTTTCACCAACAGAAATTGGTCCAATAAAAGATACTGTCTCACCCACCATGACGTTCTTCACAGTGACACACTTCAAACACACTGGCACATGAAACACCCCAGGCCTTTCTAGTCAGTTTACTCCCCCTGGGAATTGATGAGGTGGGTTCTGTTGTCTCCCTGAGACAGGTGCTTCACCTAGGTATAAAAAAGGTGGGAGTGGCTATGCACACCTCCTCTCAAGGACCTAGAATGGAGCTGCGAGGAAAAAGCAGCTACGCCTAGAGAGACAGCTCGAGCTGACCTACGGATAATGTTGCTTTGATTTCTAACGCCAGACCCAAGCAAGGTGGTGAGTGTCTAACGCTACGTGGGATATGGAAGGGGTGGCCAACCTGCAGCTTTGGAGCCACATGCGGCTCTTCAGAAGTTAATATGCGGCTCCTTGCATAGGTGCTGACTCCGGAGCAAAAGCTAAAAGTGCCAACTTTCCACTGCTCAACCCCAGGCCCTGCCCCCACTCCACCCCTTACCAGAAGGCCCCCGCCCATTCCTGCACTCCCCCCTGAGCCTGCTGCACTCTTGCTCCTCCCCCCTCCATCCCAGAGCCTCCTGTACACTGCAAAACAGCTGATCGCAGCGGGCAGGAGGCGCGGGGAGGAAGGGGAAAGTGCTGATCGGCAGGGCTCCCAGCAGGCAGTAGGTGCTGGGGGTGGCAGGGCTGGTGGGAGGGGTGATGGGGGCTGCTGATGTATTACTGTGGGTCTTTGGCAATGTACATTGATTAAATAACTCCTTCTCAGGCTCAGGTTGGCCACCCCTGGTATACGGACTGAGAAGATTGCTCACACCTTCTAAAGCAAGGTCCTGAAAGCACAACTAGTCTCTCTCCATTTTCCTCTGATGAGAGGAGTATCCTGTCAGTCACAGCCGCCCCAGTATAGTGACAGTTCATCCATTTGGCCAGGTCTTGGAAAGGCAGTTGGGGTCAGTAGCCTTATCCAAGAGGCTGTGGAGGATGTAGGTTTCAGTACAGTCCCATCAATGTGACGGTCACAGCCAATGAAGCTGGAGACCAAAATGGCAAATCAGGAGATGCCATCTAATAACCATATTGCTCCACTTTCCTTAATCCCTGCCAGAGCAGAGGAGGCCTTCATCTGGTACCCAGCTACGCACCCTGTCCTGATAAAACTGTAGTGCTTGTATGGGCCTTTATAACTGAATCTCATAAAGCTCAGTAACACAGAGCACCAGTCCCTAACTATTCCCCTGCCATTGCTGTCAGACTGGCAGGCAGAGACCCAGGTACTTCTGCTAGAGGGCCTTGTGTTTATAGACCTATTTCTGCTCAGCTGGGTTGATGATAACCACAGAGGCATTATGGATGAGCCAGAATTCCTTGGTTGAAAAGTTGGCATTGGTGTCACCATAAGCAAAGTGGTGATGGAGCTGTCTGTGGAATCCATGGCAATATGCTGACAGTCTGAGGCCACCACTGAATAGTGAAGTAGTTCTTACTCACTCCTGTGTATTTATAACTTAGCAAAGTGGGACCTCTGCTACTTGGACTCCTGGCCCAAAGTAGCTTAGAAACACCTTTTTCCTTACAGAGGGCTGCATCCCGTCCTCTGCTCTGCGGGAGGAGTATAATGGAGCTGCTTTGCAGTGCGAGCAGCAGAACAAAATCTCTAGCTAATGTTCTAATGGCAGGAGCAGGACCAGCACATTTTAGCACCAAACAGTAGGGGGTATGTGCAGCCACACAATCATTTAGCCCATCAGCTACTGTCTGGTCATCTTAACATGCTCCTTAGCTGGCGGTGCATATTACCCCTTTCCAAAGAAGCAAAGTGCATCTGGTAGCTCACTGAAGCTGCTTGCCCTAAGTCCTAATGCTGGGAGTCCCTTGTACCTCAAACACAGCTAGCCTGGGAAGAACTTCCAGAAGGGTTAGCAAGGACTAGGTGCAGCTGGCATGATGTGATGGCCTATATGTACTTCTCAGCGCTGCTGGAAGCGATAGTAGCCGCTGAGGGAGTGTGAATGTATCAGAATTCCTTAGCTGAAAAAATGGACATCGGTGTCACCATGAGGAAGGGATTAGCTAACTGCTTGGGGAGGGAAAGAAAAGCCTTGCCAAACCCTGGAGGCTGTGTGCAAACTGTCACAGAGGGAGGAGCAAGGAGCTGGTCCTCGTAATGTAAGGATATAAGAGAGAGGAATAAGAGCCTTAGGAAGGGCTCTTGTTCCCACCCAGGTGAATCTTGCTCTCAGCCTAGACTTCCCCTGGAGAATAGCTGCTTCTGCAGCCCAGGGGGCTACCACAAAGGGCAACACATTGGCTTATCTTTGTGAGTAACCAGACAGGACTGCAGTTTGTTCTCTAGACAGGATGTTACTCCTGTAAGACTGGGGCTTGCTCTGGGAACTCTGGGAGGCAGGCAGCGGAACCCTGAGATTCCCCCCTCACATGAGGCCTTTACAGATGGGTTTGACAACCTGAGCAGAAAAAGTTAATTATTTAAAGATTCACCTCATTAAAAAAATCCATAAAAACAAACTCTGTTGATTATACAGGCTTTCCACAGTTAGTGCAGCTGGCATTTTCATTTGTCTCGTTAGATCAAAGTAGCTAAGAATGTGTAGAGAAATGAAGAGGCCAAATTCTACTCAGTTTTGCTCCTTACAGGGGCCTCAATAGGGCAGAATGTGTCCATAAACTTCTCAAATAAAGAACAAATTATGTAAATGTGGTTTGTTCATGAACACTACTAAATATTTCAACTTAGAACTGACATGGTTTCAACAACACTGCATACAGATATTTACAGAAGATTTGTATGAAACATTGGTTTGCAGGGCAGGGACCACTTTTTGTATTCTGTGTTTGTAGAGTACACGTCAGGTCCTGGCCTCTGACTAGGGCTCCTAAGTGCTGTGCTAATACAAATAATAATAGGAAAAACAATGCACCAGAAATATAACTGCATTCCTGTGTCCTTTAAATTGGAAGAGTATGTCATTAATGATCTAGCCTTAGTGGACCATAGTGCATAGGAGAGTAACACGTTGATTACACTGTTTTTAATTCCTTATTCATATTTCTCGCCTCCTCAAGCAGATGTTAAACTCTAACAGCAAAACAATATGTTGAGCTCTTCTCTGTTAAGAGTGTGTAAGATGCTGCTGAAATAACCTGTTTTACCGTTGCTCATAGTGATAGGAACTGTTGGCAAGCAAAACTGTTAAATTACTTTCTGAAACTTTCCTCTTTTCACTCTTTTGTTTTTAGAGGATTGTGCAGCCCTAGATTACTATATTTTTGCAATTAAGGCCCTTTCCCCTCTCTAAGCTGCTTGACCCAACTCACCCATGGTGCAGTTCCATTTTCTTTAATCATTCTCTGTTTGTCCTTCATGTGCGGAGATGTGAGCATGTTGTCTAGAGCAATATCGCACTATGATTCCTTGAGTTATTTTCTCTTTCTTAGGCCTTTACAGAGTAGGTTGAAGATTCTTTGTGAGATTAGACGACTACTAGCCCATGCCCCTACCTGTACAGCCTTAACATCTGAGTTAATCTAGAGAATAAAATGGCACTCTTCCATTTATAACTTTTTCCCCCCAAGGACTCTCATGATGACTTTTTTTAGGCTTCTTGCCACAACCAAAAGAACAACGGAAAGACCAGAAACATGTCTGTGATCCTGTCTGTAGTGACAAAGTTAAATTCTCAGATTTTGCACTGGGGATCCAAAGCCTCAGTATGCTGGTAATCAGAGTGCTAAGTCTAAACGAGGAGGGGAGGGCTAATGAAAATGGTAAAGTAAATTCTGGGCTTGGTTCAGTTTAATGATGCACGATGCAAAAAGAAATAGGGGGAAATATAAAACGCACCTTATTGCAGCGAACATTAACATTATTTTGTGGTCAGCATATTTCTGATTGCTTTAGTTCTGATGCTGTAATCTCATTTTTCATGCATAGCTTGTTTTTTTCCCCCCATAGTCAGATTTTCTTTGTGCTTAATCATTCTGCCAAGTAATTTTGATGTAGACAGTGGAGCATATTTTGTGATAAAATATCTGACTTGCTGCTCTTCCCTTGTAAATCCAATCCAAATATTTGTTTTACTGGTGCACTGCAGAATTCACAGCAGACAAACTTCAGTTCCTGAATCCATTGGGATTTAATAGATTCCTTATTGGCTTTAGAGGCAGGAGCCTAAAGATCACAAACCTATCATTTGAAAACATCCCTCTGTGGAAGTCACTTTGTTCACATCCTTTCCCTTTTATGAGTCTTAATGGGTTTAATGTTCTTCCTGTATTTGCATTTGGTTTATACAAAGTAAAGTAACCCATCTTTTGCAAGAGACTTGTGAAACAGACAAGTCGTGTTATAAATCTCATTAAATAGATTGTTCCTGTATATCAGAGACCTTCTTAGATCTGCAGATTAGCAGAATTGTCAACTGTTGTGCTTTGAAACAGAGATGAGTTTGTGATTGCATAGGTTCTCACTGCTTAAAATCCTGGGATGAAATTTGTCCTGATTGGGAATTTTTGTCATTCTCTTCAATGGGGGCCATGATTTCACCCCCCCCTTCCCCCCCCCCCCCCCTCCAGTCTTGACATTTCATCTGTTCTGCATGAAGAGAGTATTTCCTTTTGCAGAAACTCTAACTCCATGCAATTCACCCTGCTGGAAAGGTGGGATTTTAGTGCGCCAGCACCATATTCCCTACCTGTTTTTTATTTTGGGGGGCCAAGTAAAATAAAGTGCAGGCTTCAGTTGGCCCTGGATATGATTCTCAGACAGTACCCAACATATGGGCAAATCATATTTTTTTTTCTCAGTATCAAAATGAAAGCACCTCTTTCTGTTGGGAGACAAAGCAAGTTACCTTGTGCAGACAGCCTTTGCTTGCAACATGTAATGGGCCAACGTGAGATTAATAGTGCAGAACATACCCTCTATATTGGGATATCACTTCCATTGCTCTGCAAAGTGAAAGGTGGTTTTTTTTTTTTTGCTTGTGTTTTTATTCCCAAACTCTTAATTATGCCACCACTAACCTACAGTAAACAAAATAACTAAAGCAGCCTTCTAGCCCAAGGAAAAGATTGTAGAAAAGGTACAGACTTTCAGGCTGATATGGTTTAGGTTTAACTTTGATTTGTCTGGCATCAGTTGTACATTTCTTAAAGTAGACTGTTATTGTTTCAGTAGAGTGATTCCTTCCCCTGGTGTAAAAATTGTATCTCTTTTTAGAGACAAGAAGCCATTTCTACATCTCTTAGAGTCTGGCTTGGAGATTCAATCTTCAATGCCCGAAATATGCATGGCTATGCAGGCTCAAAGACATTTCGCTGGAGTCCAGTGCATTTTCTTCTTCAAATCTGACCTGTGTTTGAAGAATATGAGGAGGCTCTTTAAAAATTTCTCATTTTTCTTGTGTGTAGTCATAAGGCCTTGTGAAGTTTAGCAGCGGAGAACATCATTAGGAAATATCCCTATCCAGGAGGTAAAAAAACCTAACTCTCTTAGAGGTGGAGGAGCTAGGTCTGCTTTCGTTGACAAAAGCAGCTGTTCAGGTTTCATGCTGCTGTCTATAATGAGGAGTTCTCTAGTCGGTATACTTAAAACTTTGCTGCAGTGTTTCCTTGGAAAGACGCAGAAAAGACAGATGGCTTTTATACAGTGATGAATGAGAGGGACCTTTTGATGTCAAATAAGAACGTGAACAGCAGTGTTTCAAGTGACTCTTATAGTAAAAGAAGCAAAAATAAGAGCAGAACTAGATGTGAGGAGGCTTTATATTTAACATTAATTATATGTAGCCCTGTTATGAAATGTGATTGATTACTTACTTCCCCAAATGCCTTCTCTTTTGTAGATTTACAGAAACTCAATTGATCTGGTCGAAAAAATCAAAGAATGTTAAACATGGATGAAACTATAGATTCTGTCCACAATCTTTGTCTAAATGTTTTGTTAGATAAAAATTTAACTCTTAAGAGGGAAAAATCAGGCACACTTCAGCCTAGGAAAAGAACATGAAAATACACCTCATTTAAGAAACAATCTACTAATTTTAATAACAGGGCCATTAGCAGAAATCTGGACTCAAAAAAACCCTACAGGTTTGACTGTAACTGTATACTAGAAGACATGGGCTGGGGGGTGGGGAATGAAACGAAACAATAGAGTAGTAGTATACAAGCAAACAAAAATATTAGGAAGATTACTGCTTTTTTAAAACTGCACCAGGCATTGCACTGTGCTGTAATCCCTGCATGTTATAAGACAGGGGTCGGCAACCTTTCAGAAGTGGTGTGCCAAGTCTTCATTTATTCACTTTAATTTAAGGTTTCGCGTGCCAGTGATACATTTTAACGTTTTGTAGAAGGTCTCTCTCTATGTCTATATTCTGTAACTAAACTATTGATGTATGTAAAGTAAACAAGATTTTCAAAATCTTTAAGAAGCTTCATTTAAAATTAAATTAAAATGCTGATCTTACGCCGCCAGCCTGCTCAGCCCGCTTCCAGCCTGAGGTTCTGTTAGGGTTACCATTCATCCAGATTCTCCCGGACATGTCCAGCTTTTCTGAGTTAAAAATAGCATCCGGGGGGAATTTGTACATGTCCGGATTTCCCCCCCATGCAGAGCGCATGCGGCTGACAGGGCAGCCGGCTGGATCGTGCCACTCGCACGGGGCTCCGGCAGCCAGAGCCCCTCTTCCGCTTCCCCCTCTTCTCCCCTGCTGCTTGAGATCACTCCCCTCCTCCCCCTTCCCCTCCCTGCATTCGCAGCTCGCTGGACGTTCGCAACGGGCCTCCGGCAGTCTGGAGCTCCTCCCCCTGCTCCCCCTCCCCTGCTGCCCAGCGTGCCGCTCCGCAGCACTCTGTAAGGGCGGGAACCGGGCTGTGTGCTCCACTGGGGAGCGCGGAAGCATATCGAGCTCCGCATGGAGCCCGACACACTGTTCTGAGCAGCACGGTAAGAGGGCCAGGGGGTCGGAGAAGGGGCAGGGGGGTTCTGGAGGGAGGAGTCAAGAGACAGGGAGCAGGGGGAGGGTTGGATGGGTCAGGAGTTCTGGGGGGGCCTGTCTGGGGGTGAGGGTGTGGATAAGGTTTTGGGCAGTCAGGGTACAGGTAGGGGATAGGGTCTCAGGAGGGGGCAGTCAGGGACAAGAAACAGGGAGGCTTAGGTAGAGGGTGGGGTTCTGGAGGGCAGTTAGGAGCAGGGGTCCCAGGAGGGGTAGTCAGGGGACAAGGAGCGGGGGGGGGGG
>NC_048304.1:29011578-29140955 GCF_013100865.1 Trachemys scripta elegans
TCCATTGCAAACAAGTATCCTAACAGGGTTTGAGCCAGCTTGACACAGATCTAAAGAGAAGGGAGGAAAACAGCATGTGAAGTGTAAAGTTAATTAAAATTTAGGGTTACCATACGTCCTCTTTTTCCCGGACACGTCCGGCTTTTCGGCAGTCAAACCCCCGTCCAGGGGGAATTGCCAAAAAGCCGAACATGTCCGGGAAAATGGCGGCTCTGCTCCTCCCCGACTCTGTTTAAGAGCCGGGCTGCCTGAGCACTACTGGCTTCGGGCAGCCCCCGTGCCTCCAGACCCTGTGCCCCCAGCCGGGCACTTCCCCTCCCGGGCTCCGGCGGCGCAGGGTCTGGAGGCACGGGGCTGCCCGAAGCCGGTAGCGCTCGGGCAGCCCAGCTCTTAAACAGAGTCGGGGAGGAGCAGAGCCGCCATTTTCCCGGACATGTTCGGCTTTTTGGCAATTCCCCCCGGACGAGGGTTTGACTGCCGAAAAGCCGGACATGTCCGGGGAAAAAGAGGACGTATGGTAACCCTACCCTGTCTATACCCTGTTGAGATGTATGGTAGTTGAGTTATGAGTTGTCAGGCTGTCTGGAGATACTCAGTTTGAGCTCTGTTCACACACTGAAGGATTTCTTAACAGTCTTAAGAGCTGGAGAATTAAGTTTGGTATAACAAAAGTTTAGATTCTGGAGCTTGAGTTGGCATACGCCACAAAAAAGTACTGCCTCACTGAACCACAGTAAACCGGCCAACTTTCATCCATGCCCCTCCTCCCCCTCTTTTGGCCTTACTGCCAAAGGGACAGCACGCAGGTTGAGAGCTCTTTGGGGGCCCCACACTGTTATTCAAGGCCCTGATCTTGATATGGGTCTGGTCAAAGGGGCACATTTGACAAATAGCAACAAGAGTTGTTCTAGCACTTCTCGTTCAGCTGGAACTTGCACTGACACACTATGCGGGTGGTGGTGATTTAATATTCCCAGTACAAGTCTCTTCTCATTAGCAGAGAACATAAACAAAATACTACTTCAGGGTGCTTCCCATTATGAAATACTAGTTGAATACCGTCTAGATAGCAGCATACTGTAACGAGACACTATTCTATCTGAAAAAGTGTTTCTCCCATAGATAGTTAAGACCATTCAGAAGCCACAACACTTAAAGATATTTGACATGTAGCTCTGTGTCTTGAGGGTTTGGTAATAGAAGAGACATTTTAAAGGAACACAGTCAACTTTGAACAAAACTTTTTCTCTGTTTTTTACCTTTTATTGTTGAAAGTAACATTGGACATTACTGTAACTAAGAGATTAGAATATCTTTTAAAAATTCATTTGGTGTATTTAGCAGCACTTTCCTTTAGCCAGTTTCTCTCTTCCTTTGTATAGTCAGCTATTTTCCTCTGTTTGGGTCTCCCAATACACCCCAGTAGAGGGGAGAGGAAACACTCCTGAAGTTATGGTGTAACCACAAAATTGACAGAAGGAGTTAGGGGTAGATGCAGTAACTGTACAGATACTTTCAAACTCATTTATTTTAAAAATGAACTAGACATCAAGTTGAACAATGTCTCTCTTAATCTCCAGGTTACTGGTTCCAACAGTCCTCAGACCAGTTGTCACAGAGTTGTAGAAATAAAGAGTATTTATTAGATCTTCCAGCCCATCTTCTTCCCAATGCAAAATTTTTCCCTAAAGTAAACTTTCTAGTGTATTGCTCAATCTAGTTTTCATTGTTCCAATAATTCTACCACTTCATTTGGAAGCCTATTGAATACCCCATTACAGTATTGCCAACCGAAAGAGTTCAAAAATGGAGTCAGGCCCCCAGAATAATGAAATTAAATATTATATATAAATATATACTACTGGATTCATTTTATTTGCCTTCTGGTTTTTGAAGCTTTAGGACACACCAGGGAAACATTTTCAAGAATTTGTCCAATAACCATGAAGCCTTTTTTTTTTTTTGGTTTGGTTTGCTTTTTTAAAGGAAAGCTGAGATTTTTTTTAAAAAAAACAGGAGCTGGAGCTTTAAGAGCACCAAATGTCATGAGGCATACAGTAAAATTGCAGGAGTTGCTAACACTGTTATTGACTGACTTGCCAAAAGTCTTTCCAGATATTCAACCTAATCTTTGTTCGCTTGCAGCATATTAAATAATTCCTATCTTTAGTATTGACACATTTTAAGATGCATGTCTAGGCTGTTAAGTTTCTTCCTTCCTCCTCCCCAGCTCCTGATTATTATACTGTAGTCAAGTATCTTCACCCTCTGTGCTGTATCTACTATAATAAACTGTGTCTCGTGTTGTTAAGCTGCTACTCCTGTAGCCAGTGATTACTGATCCAGGGAGTTGGTACAGTTGCAGGCAGCTGTCTGGAAGGGAGCTTATAGCTGCCCATTATGGTTGTGTGGCTAGAACCACCCCTCAGCTCCAAATTGGTCTGGGGTCTTTCTAAAAACCAGTAGCCCTATTATCATAGTGTTCGGTTCTCCAAAGCCAGCCCTCAGGCAGGACCATGAATATGTGACACACAAAGGGGGAGGGGGAGGGAAAGGGAAGATATCAAAGGTTGACAATCGGTTAGTCATTTTACACTGGTTGTCAAGGTTATCCTCACAAGAAAGTCTAGAAATGACTTGTACTTAACATAAGAGCGGATGATTGCTTAATATAAGGATTTTCGGGCATAGAGGATTAATACTAAAAAAAATTTAGATTACTTTAAATTTTCTTTTATTGCCCAGTTGGAGCTCCTTCCAGGGAAAGTCGGCAGAGATGCAGTAGTTTTTTTGTTTGTTTGTTTTTAAGTCAACTTTGACCCTTGATCAGATCAAATATTGCATATCATTTTGGCACTTGCTTTTATTATGCAAAAAAAAAGGATCCCTAGTCTAATAATTTAAATTCAGATGTGATTAATCAAAGAGTGCGTTCATCCAGTCTATCCTTGTTTTGTTTTACGGTTGCCTCTAGAATGTTTTCCTTTCACCCGAATAGAAAATTCTTTCTCCTTTCTGTCTGGGCAAAGCTCTGGGAGGCTCGGTCTCATTGTATGTCCACTCCGTGATTTCTCAACATTCATAAATTACATGTCTGAATCTTTTGAGCTGAAGGTGAAAGTGAAGTAGCCAGGCTGAGCACAAAGGCAAGTCACAACCTGAATTTAAGGCTGACATGCTATCAGACCTTTAATATAACTTCAAAATGAAGTCTAAGGCTGGGATTTTCATAGGCGTTTAAGGGAGATAGAGGCCCAGCTCCCACTGAAATTCTATCAGACAGTACATTTATTGAAGGCCCTAATTTAGCAACATACTTAAAAATGCTTAAGTCCTATTGAAGTTGTGCACGCTTGCTTGCTTTGCTGTATCGGGGTTTAGGTGCAGAACTTTTCTGAAGAGCTGTACTGCTAATCTCAAAGGCAGCATAGTCTTGGATGGAGCCTGAAGTCCAATGTACTGTTTTTCTTGTCTAGCACAGTATTATCGTTCTTTTAGCATGAGATTTTAAAAGAAGCTGAAGGGGGTTAGGTGTCAACTCCACCGAATTTTGGGCTTCATGAGATGCTGTCTTTTAGGTAAATGGTATGATATGTAAGGACACGAGTTCTCCCATTGACTTCATTGGGAGTACTCACGTCCTTCAGTACCTTACTGAAGTGGGGCCGAAATGCAGAAAACTTGCTTTCCTGAAATCTCCTTTGGCCCAATTTTATTCAGTAGACACCTTTTATGTATATATTTCATTGGCAGGCTTTTTTGTGTACACTGAGTCTAAGTGGAAGGGGTAAATAGAACTTCTTGTCTAGAACTGTAGACTTCTTATAACTGTTCTACTACCATCTTGCACTTGAAATAGTGATTATAGGAAAGCTTTTAATTGTGCTGCATGGGGAGAAATGGGCAGTGTCATAAATCCTGAGGGCCTGTTAGAACAGTCTGCTTGATTTGACAAGGACATTAGAAGGGTGGGCTGTTATTTACTGGATCATTAGAAATGAGTCATATAAACAAGAATTAAAACATAATTTTTCTTACCTTTTTGTAGCCTCTTCTCTATATCAGAAATGCCTGTCTACGCAGGTATTGGAAATGCATTGCTCTGTGTTACATATCACCTGTCCAGTTTTTCTTCTAATTATCTTGTTCCCACTTGGGACAGCAAGGAAAGACACAAGAGCATACAAACTATACTGTAGCTTGCGACTTAGACATTCTGCTTGTATGAGAAAATTCTATATGTAGGAAGATATAAAAGTCTTGTGAAGTGTGCATCCCATAAAGAGTGTTGCTTGACTAGAGACAGGTACCTGTGTTATCAGCAAGCAGGTGGAGATGATCTTTGACTGTCCTGGTATTTTTTTCACCATGCTCTCTTCCTGCCACAACTCATACTGTTAAGCCTCTCTATTATCTCTCTCCAGTTTTTAGAGCTCTCTGTGTGTAGTAGCTTGCATCTCAGCTTTTACTGCCCTCTGTAGAGGCAGGGATTACATTAGCAATTTTTCTCCTAACTTGTCAACAGATGTTTTTTCATGAAGGCAGTTGTTTCTGCTCAGATATTCTATATCCATAAGAGTGAAGGGCATTCCTGAAAGGAATGTAAAATGTTTGAAGCTAATGAAGTTTATCCTGCATCAGGTTACAGTAGAGATTACACCCTTTCCCCCGAATGTCTCCACCGAGTTTCTACAGGGCACTGGATTTTCTCAACAGCTGGGAAATGTGTGAACAATTTGGAGCTATTTGAGCAGATTCTCATTCTGCTGCCCTCCCTTTTTTATTTTATTTTCCAGCTAACCCCCCATCCCACCCCTCCGCAATCTGAAAGATTACATGGAGAATAGCTTTCAGAATATTGTATTGATGTTTCATGTTTGCTGCTGCAATATTGTACCTATGTGAGAAAACACATTTTGTGACTCATCTTGCAAATGATCACCTGAAAAAAATGACTATTTTGTATCCATTTAGTGTTTAAAAAGTTAATGAAAACCTCCTTTTAAAAACTTACATTAAAACCAAATCTTTTCAAGGAAAAAAAACTGAGAATTGAAACACTGTCATTCCTTAAATGTTGGCTGCAGAGTCCATCCAGGGTAAAAAAGCAAGGCTGCCAAGTGTTGGTCATAAAGACAAAGGAGATTTGCATGATGAATTGCAGAGTGACACACACAAACTAATCAGCTTGTTCCAAAGCACAGTGATACTTAGTTTTGGAAGTTGTTGAATTTCTTATTTCAGTTCCAAATTAATCCTTAAAACCTAAACAAGTGGTTATCTTGGGTTTTAGTACAATTTTTCCACAATTAACATTCCTATAGACTTACTGCAATTTTCTATTGAGTAATTACCTTTTCCCCCTTTTTAGGGTGTCAAGCCAGCAAGTTTTGAGAAAGTTACTGATCCTGAAATTAAGGAGATAATTGGAGAGTGTATTTGCAAAAATAAAGAAGAAAGGTTTGTTTCAAATGGCCAAGTTTTGTATGAAAATTTAATTTTATGTTTAGATTTATTAAAGCTTCTCTGGGTGTTCATTATATAGAAGAAAGTACACAATGCTGTACACAATATGAAACATAAAGGACGACTTCCACCACCACCAGTAAAGTTGAAGATAATAAAATAAACCCAACCTTCCCTCCCCTTTATAGACTAAGGTCCAAAATGACCATTCTGATCTTGTCTGACCTCCAGCCTAACATGTTCCATAAAATTTCATCCAGCAATTCCTACAATGAGCGCAATAATTTATGGTGAAACTAGAGGATGTCTTTCTAAAAAAGACATCCAGTGTTGCTTTAAATGCTTCATGTGATGGCGAATCCACCCCACACCTTGATAAGCTGTTCCAGTGATTATTTAGAGACTCTGTTTAAAAATACAAACAAACCACACCTTATTTGAATTTGTCTAGCTTCAGAGTCCAGTCTCAGGTCAGACTAGGTGATCACAGTGGTCCCTTCTGGCCTTATAATCTATGAATCCTATAGACCATAACTGTCTCCTTGATGTGAGGGGCCCCCTCTCACCTGTGTCGTATTGAATCTCAGATTTGTAAGCAGTCTTGGGAAGGGACTGCATTTCTGTTTCCCTCTGCACTTTGGAGCACTTGGTGCATAAATGAATAATGCTGAAGCTCTGCCAAATAGCAAATGTCTAATTCCCAAGGATTCCTAAAAATACTAGACATACTACTTCTATCTACTAAGAATACAGATTTCTTATGACTGAATGCAAAGCGTACTGTTGTTGTTAGCCTTGCCTTTAGAGGGCCTTTCTATTTATGTTAATAAATACTTAATTGCAAGTGTTTAAATTATGCAGTATTTGATAATCTTTTTGGACATCTTCTGTTCCAGATATGAAATTAAAGACTTATTAAGCCATGCCTTTTTTGCTGAAGATACTGGGGTAAGAGTGGAACTTGCAGAAGAAGACCATGGTAGGAAATCCTCTATTGCCTTAAGACTCTGGGTAGAAGATCCTAAGAAACTGAAAGGAAAACCCAAAGATAATGGAGCCATTGAGTTTACTTTTGATCTGGAGAAGGAAACTCCTGATGATGTTGCACAAGAAATGGTAAAATAAACTTCTCCTGACAAAAATATGTATATAAGTAGTACATAAATCTCAAAGGACAGCAGGAGCAAATCTGGTAAAGTAAATTCCACTCAAAAGGGTCAGGCTATCTAGTTTAAATAGGATGACATTATTTTTAGAATGAATGCTGGAAGAAAACTCAAGTAGTAAAAGAGGAAGAACTAATAATCTGGCAAAACATGTTGTTTAATCCCAGGAACAGACAAAAGAAAACTATGTAACCCGTCTCTATCTGTTTTATGTCTTCAGAGATGATTGGAGACTTGCTTAAATCAAGGATAATTTCAGACTACAAGTGGAGTTGCTTGGAAGAGTTCAAAATTGCAAACAAAAATTAAAAAACATTTTCCATTATGCTTTTCACAAACACTTTTTCCATCTTTTCAAAAACTTCTTCTTGTATTGAAAAATTAGGAAGAATTTAGATAAGAAAAATGGTCTATAAAGAGCCATTGAGCTGATAAAATTAAGCAGGTAGCTGATATCAAAGTATAGTATAAAGAGTGATGGAAGAGGGTTTTTTTAATAGCGTTGGATATATCTGACTTAATGAATTTTTATATCTTCCTTTGTAAGATGTTTTCTGGTCTTTGTTTTAGAAAATCTTTATCTTCTAATGTCACTATGTTATTTTGAAAGAGTAATATTATTCAGGACCATACTTTAATGCAATTGATTTTTTTCCCCATCAAAAGTTTACTTTTAGATAAGATTGATGAGACCAAGAAAGTTGCTAACAAATGTGATCTGAAGTTAGACCAGTTAATTAGACACACAGTTAGTAAGTATTAGGTGGTTGTGTCTGTTGGCCAACGTATAGTATAAAGCTGCATAGGGGAAAACAATCTTAAATTAATAATAAATATGTATCCTAATAGTAACAGTATCTTAAAACTAAAGCAACTTTTTTCTTGGACAAAAACATGGAAATAATTAAAAGTATGAGTTATTTATCTCATTTTGTAATAGGTTCAGAGGAGCAGATGATAAAACACGTTTATGTAATGCTTCATGAAAACAGGATGAGCAAAGAACACTTCATCTGGACTCTGAATTACTTTTATTTTTCCCCGTGGGATTTTATTTAGTGACAGTATCACCATCACTTCTGTTCTGCCGAGAAGGCAACCATTTTCAGAGTGTAATTTTTGCTTAGTTTTCACTTCTATCCATTACTTAGCATTCCAAAATACATTGAAGGAAGAAAGTTGGCCTGCTGTATCTTCCTAACTCTGACATGAAATTGATATATAATGTTTCATGCAATATATTGTGACACAACTCACCTTATTAAAATTTGGCGCGATAGTTACCATGTTTTTGTAACCATATTTAAACATTTATGAAAATTGTTGACATTTAAAGTTCTGCAACTTACTTGTACTATCTATGCTAAATTTCTTTTAAGAGGGAAGGTGGTTTTGTTTTGTTTAGGCAGAATTACCCCAAAAGGATCACATCTAAATTGCTATAATATCTTTACCTCCTCCAGACTGTATAAAAAATGTGTTTTATTCAAAACGATTAACAGATTTATATAAACACTATCTATTCCTAAACCATTTTTAAAAAAAGGAACATGTATTCCTGAAGTAAGTGGCTTTTTTGACCATTCTAAATTTTTGGCAAATGCGGAAACCCTATGCTTTGCCAATGTGTGTTGCCGTAGATGCTTGTGGAGAAGATAGTGTTGGGCATATGAAATTTGATGATAGTTAAGAGGTTTCAAAACTCATGAAGTTAAGTAACAAACCCATTTAAAGTATCTGTGTAGGCAAAGAAGGAAAGATCTGAAATAAGGCACATTCACAAGTGGGCTGACAACCTGTGGTTAAATTTCACAAATGATGGTATTGAAAGAAATCATGCCTTTATTATAAGTTTAGCATTCTTTAGATGAAAGTGTGAAGTAGGAATGAATATAATTTTAGAACTTGTTAACATGACAGATTTTCAGTTCTCTTCCCGTCTGGACTTGAATAGAAGAATTGACTTTACTTTTTGCCATAGAAGGTTCTCTGTGAGCTGATGTGACTCATCACCTGAGCACGTTGTTAACTAGCTCCCCAGAAGCTACTATTTTCACCATAAGGTTTTTACAAGAAGCACTTTCTACATCCCTACTCCAGGGACATCAATTTATGGGCTGGGAGTCCATCAGAATGTCTGCAAGTGCCTAACCTTACACGGCACCTATCTTCAGCTATCCTCCATGCTGCGTTGTGCCTTTTTTCAAACAAGCAGCAAAAAAGTAAACTGCCAACCATCTTGTGGTTGGGTGGGAGGGAAAAGGAATATGTCCAGGGTGCCTTTCTGAGGGTACAGGGCAAGCAATTTAGTATTTTTAAATACTTCAGTGGCAGATGTTTAACTCAAAACTGTATTGAATTCCTGATTCTGTGAGGAATAGCTGCACGGTTCATGTTATTTCAAACCCATCCTTTCTTTGCTATGAAGAGATGCCAATTAAAATGCACATGTACATGCGCTTGATAAGTTTATATGCCTTCCCTGCAGGTTGACTCTGGATTTTTTCATGAAAGTGATGTCAAGATAGTTGCAAAGTCAATACGTGACAGAGTAGCATTAATACAGTGGAGAAGAGAGAGAATTTGGCCTATGATACAATCAGAGGACCATCAAGTTTCTGAATGTTTGGAGAAATTGAAGGTGCCACAAGCGCAACAGGTTCAAGTAACACACCTTTCACACACTGGTCAACAAACTCTGGCAGAGCTCGAGGAGTCAGAAGCTGACCAGCATCTGTTTCAGCATAACCTCCCCACCAGCGTTACATCTGTTGCATGTAAGTCTCATGTTTGCATTGCTTCTTGTGTGAGCAGTTATGATTCTCCTAGCATAAAATGGATGAAATCCACAACTGTCAGTGCTCTGAGCTATACATTCAAAGCGTTGCATACAGTTTTGCCCACTAGAGGAAAGTCTAAATACTAGAGATATTCTGAATTCAAGAGAGAAAACTTCTCCAGAATCTACATTATCTATCAGTCATTGACTAACGTTACAGATATAGGGGGAGTAAACATATGAAAGGTTAAGGTATGATAAATTAGTGAATAAAATAGCAAGAAAATTGAAAGTACTTTTAACTGCATTAAAATACATTTTTTTAAATAATCCAATATTAAAAATAAAACTTTCCGTATTGATTCACGAGAAGGAAATTAATGTTATTTTGGAGAGGGGGCTGGGTTGAGTGTGTTTTTGTTTTGCTTTTTAATTTTTAGAAATCCCAACAAAATCAGTGTTGGAGGTCTTATACGTACTTAGGCGCTGACAAAGAGGTACTGGTTCCTAAATACGGACTTTTTTAAAGAGTCCTACAAGGTTCAAAAAGAGAATTCTTACAGTAATTCATGTAAGTTTGTATGAGGTTTGCAAAAAGAGGCCAAGACTTCAGTTATGGAAAAGAGTGTCTGAATGCTGTCTAGTCACATTGCCTATTAGATGTGAATCCAAAAATAATGTTTATTCAGAATAGTTTTAATGTTACCCTTTCTCTGTGGCATGATAAAGTCAACCTGATCTGCTCTTCAATACCACTTCTAAAATTAACTGTAAAATTTAACTTTTAAAAACAAACATGAAGATATTAGAAGTGCTCTCTGTGAAGCACACATGACGTGGCGACATGAATGTGCGCAGGAGGGAGTGACACTCTCCCTTAAGAGAGAGCAAGTGTAAGTTACCCTTTCATGGCTGGTTTTTAAGGAAAGCCAATTAAATGTTCTATTGGGGTCCCTTGCCCTACTCCAGAGCTGAGTGGGGTTGGCTGATACCATGTTGTCAGGTAAGCTAACCCTTCTTGCAACCTAGGGTGACCAGATGTCCCTCATCTAGTCACCCTATTGCAACCCCTACAACTGTGCCCCTGTTGAGAGGACCAGGGTAAAATAATGTACACGAGTTTGCAATTTGTGATAAAGGTACAATAGTCCTTTAATATACTCAAAATAATATCAATGCTCCTTTTTCACTTTGTTATATTTTCCGAAAACAGGGCTAACGTATACATTATGGAACTTCATACTTGATAGCATACACTTGTCCAAAATAGGGTTGCTAACTTTCTGATTTCAGAAAACCGAACACCCTTGCCCCGCCACCCCCACTCACTCCATCCCCCCTCCCTCGGTCACTCGCTCTCCACCACCTTCGCTCGCTCTCTCACTCATTTTGATCGGGCTGGGACAGGGGGTTGGGGTGTGGAAGGGGGTGAGGGCTCCGGCTGGAGGTGTGGGTTCTGGGATGCGGCCGGGGATAAAGGATTTGAGGTGCCGGAGAGGATTGGGGGGTGGGGCCGGAGATGAGAGGGCTGGGGTGCAGGAGGGGGCTTTGGATGGGGGCAGAGGGTTGGGGTGAGGACTCCGGCTGGAGGTGCAGGCTCTGAGGTGGGGCTGGGGATGAGGGGTTTGAGGTGCGGGAAGGAGTTTGGGTGCGGGAGGGGGTTCAGGGCTGGGACAGGGGGTTGGGGTGTTGGAGAGGAGGGGGTGAAGGCTCCAGGCAGCGCTTATCTCAGGTGGCTCCCGGAAGCAGCTGGCATGTCTGGCTCCTAGGCGGAAGCGTCAGGGAGCTCTGTGCACTGCCCTCACCTGCAGTCGCCGCCCCCACAGCTCCCATTGGCCACAGTTCCTGGCCAATGGGATCGGAACTGTCGCTCGGGGCGGGGGTAGTGCACAAGCCCCCCTGGCTGCCCCTGCGCCTAGGAGCCAGACGTGCTGGCCACTTCCAGGAGCTATGCAGAGGCAGGGCAGGCAGGGAGCCTGCCATAGCCCCGCTGTGTTGCTAACCAGACCTTTAGTGGCCCAGTCAGCAGCGCTGACCGGAGCCACAGGGTCCATTTTCGACCAGGCTTTCTGGTCAAAAACCGGATGCCTGACAACCCTAGTCCAAAACAATATATAAATATAAATTTTATATATATTTATATATATATATATAAAATGAATTTTTTGTAGTCACTGCATTTTTCTGAAATTTTTGTCTAGTCCAGGAGCCACTTTCATGGTTATCCTTAAGGGAAAAAACATAAAGCCAGGAAGATGCAATACTTGCTATAACTTTATCAACAAAAGAATAGTACAATACAGCTGCATTAATGGCAAATCATTTTTATAGGGTAATTGGAGGATTTTCAAGTCTTGTTGAGCCCTCTTCTTTGATATACTTTAACTTTACTAGAGATGTAATCATTTTCTACATCACTTCTGCATTTTTGTAGTTCAGGGTTTCGCAATCTCTGGTTTGCATAGGATATTTAGGGTTTTGCAGGAGATCATGCAGAAAATGTGGAGGAGAAGGATATTGAGGGGGGGGAATTCAGTTCAGCTAAAAAAATATAAAAATAGATACACAACATAAACCCTTTAATTATTTGTTCCTTTATGGCCACCACATTGTTGTAACCTGAGATACCCAGATAGTAGCTTACTATAGACTACTGCAGAACATGAGAATGTGTATCCGGCTGCTAGAGACTCTGTTAACAAAATAGCATTGAATCTGTACCTTTGTATGTGCCTGAATTTAATTTCATACAGAACAGCACATATCTATTTTTTTTAAATTATGTACCACGTGAAATGAAAATATCCAAGCAAAATGTCATGACAAAAAGTCATTGAATTTGAACACTCAAGGTATTAGTTGTTGAATGTATTTACTATGACATGAAGCCACTGCTTGAGCCTCTTGTGACATTATTGCCCAGTTCACTTCTGCCCTGTGACATCATGTGACTTGAAAGCATGTCAGGTAGCATGTCCCGAAGCGCTCGCCGGGACACTTTTAGATGCCAAACATCAGTTACTGAAAGATGAACTTGAGGCTTTTATTTCTGGAGTCAATGTCATGTCTTGAAAAAAGCAATGAGACTTGATTACTCAAACTGGCAGTGTCAGCACAAATGCTCTTCAGGCATCTTATTTGGCATTGACAAGAATGGCCCAGCAGTGAAAATTGTATAACATTGCAGAAGGTTGTTTCCTTCCCTGTGCATCTGATGTGATTTCAAAAGTTGCAGGGCTTGATTCAGCTACCAAACTGAACAGGGTGGCTTGTCTGTTGTCACTGCTTCTCGCTCCATTAGTGACACAGATGAGTTTGTCCAAGAGCAACTGTTCTGAAAACAAAGGTGTGGTGGTTTCTAGCAGTTTGTGTGTGATGTGTTTGATGGCTCTACTGAAGGCTTGTTCTTTTGTAAAGCTGTGCCGGGATGTACAACAGAAGAGAGCCGATACTGGACACATCAGGAACAGTCAAAGATTTCCACATTTAGTGGGAGTGGTGTATTGCAGTTGTCATGGAAGGTGCCAAGGAAATGACAGCTTAAGGTAGTGGCTTGGTCACATGGATCCTGAACATTACATCTAAAACCTCATGGCCCAACTGTTTCAGACCCAGACAAGTTCTTGCTACTAAGAAAATGCCTGAAGACCTATGCCAGGTTCTTCATGATGCCGTTACGTTGTGAAGTTCATTTAAATGCCATCCAAAGAATTCTTGACTTCTTTCATTGCTCTGTGATGACACAGGTTTCCTTCACCTGCAGCCTTCTTTAAACTCAGTATGGAAGTGGCTCTCATAGTGAGGTGCTAACTCAACTCTTCTAATGAAGAGCAGAAGTGCAGGATTTCCCTTGCTGACTCTAATAACTTGTCGTGGGAGGCACACTGAGCCTCCCTTGCTGACATTTGGGCACTAAGGCCTGGTTACACTATGAGTTGAGTTTGAATTTAGCAGCGTTAAATCAAATTAACCCTGCACCCGTCCACACAATGAAGCCATTTACTTCGACATAAAGGGCTCTTAAAATCGATTTCTGTACTCCTCCCCAACGAGGGGAGTAGCGCCGAAATCGACATTGCCATTTTGAATTAGGGTTAGTATGGCCGCAATTCGACAGTATTGGCCTCCGGGAGCTATCCCACAGTGCACCATTGTGACCGCTCTAGTCAGCAATCTAAACTTGGATGCACTGGCCAGGTAGACAGGAAAAGCCCTGCGAACTTTTGAATTTCATTTCCTGTTTGCCCAGCGTGGAGCGCTGATCAGCACAGGTGACCATGCAGAGCTCATCAGCACAGCCAGAATCAAGAGAGAGCTCCAGCATGGAACGTACGGGAGATACTGAATCTTTGTATGGGGAGATGAATCTGTTCTATCAGAACTCCGTTCCAAAAGACGAAATGCCAAAACATTTGAAAAAATCTCCAAGGCCATGATGGACAGAGGCCACAACAGGGACTCAACACAGTGGTGCCTGAAACTTAAGGAGCTGAGACAAACATAACAGAAAGCTAAAGAATCAAATGGACGCTCACGGAGGGAGGGGCGACTGACGACTGTAGCTATCCTGCATTCTTTGAATTCTGGGTTGAGGTCCCAGTGCCTGAAGGGTCAAAAACATTGTCGCGGGTGGCTCAGGGTATATGTCGTCAGGTGCCACTCCTCCCACCCCACAACCCCCCGTGAAAGCAAAGGAGAAAAAATGGTTTCTCGCCTTTTTTCACTGTCACCGTACGTCTACTGGATGCTGCTGGCAGACACGGTGCTGCAGCGCTACACAGCAGCATCCCCTTGCCTTGCGGACGGCAGACAGTGCAGTATGACTGGTAACCGTCATCGTTGTCCCGTGGGTGCTCTTGGCTGGTGAGGTCGGTCGGGGGCATCTGGGCAGACATGGGTGCTCCTGGCTGGCCTTGGTGAGGTCGGTCAGGGGCGCCTGGACAAAAAAGGGAATGACTCCAGGTCATTCTCTTCTTTAAGTTTTGTGTAATGGAGATTCAGTCCTGTGTGGAATATCATGCCAGCTGGAAGCTTCTGCCTCAGGCTGTTCTCCCAGTCGGCAGCACCGCACGGTCTCACCTACCCCAGCCTACCCCTTGCTCTCAGGGCTCACAATCAGATACTTAGACCTCTACATTTTGCTGCAAATAAAAAAATAAAGCTGCCGTTTAGAACTGTCCCCCAACATACATATCCTGGGACATTTTGTATTTTACCGGTGTCAGCCGAAGGCCCACACACAAATGGAGATTCAGTCCTGCCTGTGCGTCTATCCTAGTGCTTATCACAGATTCCAATTTTCAGCTATAGGCTGAGCAAGTGCAGAATGGTGGTTCACTCGACTTTGCTGTAAGCCAACCGCCCTCCCCTCCCCCCTTTGATCTCTGCTTGCAGAGGCAATAAAGTCAGTGTTGTTTCAAATTCATGCATTCTTTATTACTTCATCACACAAAAGGGGGGATAACTACCAAGGTAGCCTGAGAGGGGTGGGGGAGGAGGGAAGCAACGGATCGGGTGGTTGTAGGGGCACCCCCTAGAATGGCATGCAGCTCATCATTTCTGCGGAATGTCTGGGGCTCTGACCCGGAGCGGCTGTTTGCCTCTCTGGTTCTTTAGTAGGCTTGCCTGATATTCTAGGCAGGACTGACTCTCCATTAGACAAAACTTAAAGAAGAGAATGACCTGGGGAGTCATTCCCATTTTTGTCCGGGCGCTCCCGACCGACCTCACCGAGGCCGGCCAGGAGCACCCATAGCAGCAGACGGTACAGTATGAATGGTAACCGTCTTTGCTAACTTGCAAAGGCAAGGGGATGCTGCTGTGTAGCGCTGGAGTACCAAGGGACCTTTGAGCTGGCAATTTACTGGCTGTAAATATATATATTAAATACCCAATTTGTTTCCTGGTTCCTACTCGTCAGCAGCATCCAGTAGACATACGGTGACAGTGAAAAAAGGCTGAACAGGCTCCATGGTTGCCGTGCTATGGCGTCTGCCCGGGCAATCCAGGGAAAAGGGCGTGAAATGATTGTCTGCCGTTGCTTTCCTGGGGGGAGGATTGACTGACGACATTTACCCATAACCACCCGCGACAAATTTTTGGCCCCATCAGGCATTGGGATCTCAACCCAGAATTCCAATGGGCGGGGGAGACTGCGGGAACTATGGGATAGCTACCCACAGTGCAATGCTCTGGAAGTTAACGCTAGCCTCAGTACATGGACGCACACCACCAAATTAATGTGCTTAGTGTGGCCTCATGCACTCAACTTTATACAATCGGTTGCCAAAAATCGAATTCTGTAAATTCGGATTCAGAGTAGCAGCCGTGTTAGTCTGTATCCGCAAAAAGAACAGGAGTACTTGTGGCACCTTAGAGACTAACAAATTTATTAGAGCATAAGCTTTTGTGGGCTACAGCCCAGTTCTTCGGATGATGTTCTTTTTTTGTAAATTCGGAGTAATCCCGTAGTGTAGACATACCCTAAGACAAGCTGAACTCTTTTCCCAAAGGGCGGAATATGAATGTCCTGTCCATGCAGATCAGGGTGGAAGCATTCATCAGAAAACTTGGCAAATGGTCTTCCTGAGGATGGAAAGGAGATGCTCTCTTCTCTTTGTTTTAGATTTTAGAATCTGAGGAGCCAGTTGGGGACTCTCAGGAGCTCATAATGTCAGCATCTGAAGAAACTTCAGACCCAGCTGTATTACTGTTTTACTTGCTGACCCTGGTTATAGGGGGGAAAGGTGGACCAGTAACCCTTCAACCAAGGTGCTGTTGGCTCAACAGCACTCACTGGTCCATTGTAAGATGAAATTGTGAGACATGTCACAAGTCCATGCAACTGATTTTCTCTAATAGAAACTCAGCTGGTTTTTGGCTGTTGCTAAACGAGAAGGTACCCAGCTTTAGTTGCAGAGCCTTGGGAGTTCTTCATCCCATTTTAATTTTCCTATTTCTGAGCCTCAGGTTTTTTTTCAGTGTGATGGGGGGGGGAAGGGGGGGGGAATTGCAGTCTCGTAGTGATCGAAAATAATTTAAGACCATGTCCCCCTTTCCCCACCCCAGATCAACCTTCAGAACAAATTTTTCAGCAAGACAGGCTCCCATATCACACTGAATTGTGAGTGTATTTACAATTTTGTTGGTGTACTTTTAAGTATTAGTGGTCTTCAGGTTGATATTGCAAAATATTTTAGACTGGAAGCTCAGAAAAAGTTTGGAGCAACCCTGTTCTAGCCTGTTTCACTAAGGGCTTCTCTATGCCGAAGAGCAATGTGCTATGTGGGGGGTGTGATTTCTAAAGTACACTAATGAATTGTGCATTAATTGGTCCATGTAGACCCTGCTGGTGCGTGCTAATGGTTCATAGCCCACTTTAATGTAGTATTATTCAAAATCTTTAGTGTGCACCAGCAGGGTTTATACAGACCAATTAATGCATGAGACATTAATGTGCTTGAAAAATCACATCCCCGTAGGGTGCATTATCCCTTGGTTTAGACAAGGATCTATCCCAACGTATACCCTTAGACAAACTGATGTACAGATTCTCCTACTAAACTGTTAAGCCAATGCTATCTTTTTGTTGTTTTGGAATTTTATTATAGACATTATTTGGTTTAAATAGATATTATTTGGAGCACAGAGACGGCTTATTCCTTAATTCGGGTATTTTATAAATAAGAATACAAAATCCTTACCCATTTTGTAGTTCATGCATTGTGCTTGAGTTAGCTTTTGAGTATTGAAATAATAATAATTCAACAAGCTTAGCACAAAACATCAAACTTTCAGATGATATAAAATTGTCTTACTGTTACAATATCTTCAAAACTTTACAGAATGTTTATAGTACTTTCAAAACTTTTAGAAGATGATGATTTGGTCTGAGCTTATATTTTTTTCTGACTACATACTTAACTCATATAAGCTGACTCCTTTGAGGAACCTTTTACAAAAGACACGAAGTTAGTTAAAAATAATAGCTAACAGATATTAACTGTGCCTTTCTGTGACCTTTGAGCTGGCAATTTACTGGCTGTAAATATATATATTAAATACCCAATTTGTTTCCTGGTTCCTACTCGTAATTTATTTCTTGCTTTATTTTAGCAATTCCATGTCCCATGTCTTTGGATGCTTCTTTAGTGCTATTGAGTCTAAAAGCTCTATAAATCACTTTCCTATCTCTTCATGTGATATTGAGAGAGAGGATGCAGAGATGATATTAATAATTTATATCTATGTGCAACATGGTGTGCCAAGAAAATCTAGGTTTGACTCTCAGCTTCTGCTGTAGCTCTGTTCACTTACACTCTGTCTTCCTTTGTGGTCTTGAATAATTATTTATAATAAGATGAAACTCCATTTTCTATAAAAACACCTACATTGTTATAATAGGCAGCATCGGATTTTTAAACTGGCAATGCGGAAAATTAGAGGTGGGTTTTAGTTTTTTCAAAACCTAATCGGGAGGTTAGTTTCTGAAAACTGAGTGGGGCTCACATCTGGGTCCCATTTTATTCAAACCTCTGTAGAGCAAGCCCTGTGGGGAGGTGGGGGGATGGGAAGGTGGAGGGTTTTAGATAAAGATATGATAAAATCATACTCCTTTAATTTAAAATCCTTTTAACAATTATGGTTCAAGTCTGCTACAGTCCACTTTCAGTCCAGTTTGTTAACTCCTCCCTGTTGTGACAAGGTATTTTAACTTCACTACTACTGCTGCCTTGGTTATTTCAAGGGTAAAAACAACAGCTATAGAAAAAGAAGCTAGTTAACGGTGCAGATATATTTTATTGGCTTCAGTAAACTTGAAAAGGCCTTTTTTTTTTTCAAGCCTTTAATATTTAACAATGCCATTATAAGCCTTATTTCCGTTTGACAAAGATGTCACTCTTGCCCAGTTCCCAGAGTTGTGCAATTTTTCAGATTAATCAGGCTAACTCTCCGTATTATGAACACTGACAAAGCGGTGAATTGTGCTCCTAATCATTAAAAACTTGGATCAAGATGACTGCTTATATAAAGCAGTTTTATTTCATCCAGTTATTATGGTGTTGAGTCTAGGTATGTTGAGGCTTTCTGTTCGTAATAACAAAACCAGGAAAGAGTAAGAGGTATTAAAATTGCTTAGAATTCAGTTGTAATTTCAGTGGATGTGTTCTTGTGTAGCTTTACTGTGCCTCAATGGCAAGCAATGTCTAAAATTGCAGGGCAAGTCAAAATCAAGTTAATGATTTAGAGCGGTTTTTTAGGTATGCCTACTGTTTTACTCACTGTCTTGCACCAATTAATATACAGCTGTCAAAAAGCCATGATTTGTTTTTCTACAGTTTCTCCATTGTACATTTGCCCCTATTTTTTTCTTGCTTTATTAGTATTCCTCAACTAAGGTGGTACTACTTAGTGAAGCTGATTATACATTTTATATTGGCTAATACATAGTAAATAATGTAATGTTTCATAACTTATTTGAAATTAAAATTTGCAACACTACTAACAAAAAGGGAATTAAAATAATCATTAAACCACTATATCTCCAAAGGAATTCATCCTGCAGGTGGCTGAGATCCCTCATCTCCCATTGAAGTCACGATCAGCTCACTGTTCTTTCATGCTATAAAATCCATAGAAGGTCTGCAATTCTTAACATCAATGTTGTGACCTCTAAAGGGAATATCAATGTGCCTAGCTCTGCACAAAATCCATAGGAGACTGTCTTCATTTCTGGCTTCGGGGAGGAATGATGAACCATTCACAGAAAATAGCATTTGTATTATATAACTTATGTATATGGTAGAAATAGCTAGGGTAGTAAAAATGCCAATTGCATAAACCGCACTTAGGCCTCCCCATTAAGTCACTACTTGAACATTTTGTTTGATTTGTTAAGCTCTTAATAAAAAAGATTGTTCTTTCAGCTGACAGCACATTTGACAGCGGTCAGGGGTCCACAGTTTATTCAGACTCCCAGAGCAGCCAGCAAAGTGTCATCTACTCATCTCTGCCTGATTCAATACCTCCTGCTATTCAACGGGTTTACAGTCCACCTCTAAGTGAGAGCCAGGCTTTGCCCCAAAGCCTTCAGCAGCTGGGGCACTACCAGCAGCCTTCAGTAGTAAGTCTCATTTTTTTTCAACAATGTTGAATATACTAGATCATGTTTAATGACTCGCCTTATATTCTGCCTTCAGTGAGTGTAGATCCCACGGCTCACTCTTTTTCTTCTCTGCCCATTTCTACCAATACTGATTTATTTAATATGTGTATTCATACTTTCACCCAAAAATGTGTTTGTTTTGCTATCAAAAGATAGGACATTTATAATTGTACTTCCTGTGCTCAAGGAAATGCTTTACTGCTTGCTATAGTACTTTAATTTAAACATCATAAAGTGAGCATTCATCTTTTTCATTTCACTGAGTTGTTTTTAATAGCTTTGCCATGATTAGACTTAACCTCACGAGCACATTCATTTGAGAATTATTTTTTTGTTTTTTGTTTGTTATTAATATAGCCACATATTGTTCCTTCATTTGTTCAAGAGCCTCTTGGGTCCGATGTGTCTTCCTGTTGTGCTAAAGGTCAAGCGTCTATTGAATGCCTTTCTAGCTCTTTGCTTAGATTTAATGTTGCACAGAGGCGAAGAAGCACTTCTGTTATTGAGGCTCCAAAACCCAACACTGGTAACCCAGACAGATATTCACACTTACTCTTGTGTTCATGTTACAATGACCTTGGCCAGCAAGAATTAATGGACTCGTCACTGCAAGAACAATTGTGTGCAATCGAACATAAACCTTCCGATCTCTCCAATGAAAGAATCAATATAGGCCTAGTGTGTCCTTCAGAAATTCCAGTGGCACACTGCTCCTGTGTTAGCCAATACTTGTTACCCATGATTCACAGCACTCTCAGCAATTATCGTCGCCATAGCGATTCAGTAGTGGCTTTGACTCCAAATGTTACATCCTCTCTTCCAACAGAACTAATAGAGGAAAGCATAAAAATATCACCTGATACAGAAGAGGAAGCAAGTAAATCACAGTTAGTTGCATTAGAAATCTCTGCAAGTACCACTGAGTTAATGATCATTAAACACAATTGTCAGGCATGCTTTGCCCATCTGCTTCATTCTGGAGAAGATCCAAAAAAGTCAGTGCCCCTTACATGTGCTACAGATACTCCTTGCTGCCTCTGTAACAAACTAAAGAAAAACTCAGTATCCCTACCTCTTCCTCAAGCGAGCAGGCCTTGCGGCAGAAGTTTAGACCTGCCTTTATTACATGAATCTCTGCAGCACATAATTAGCCAAAAGACCAGTTCTACTCCTGTGAGAACTGCAAGAGTCACAGAAAAAGGCCTGCATTCTGAGTCCTTCAATTATGGGGAAGCCAACATGCCTGGACTACCTCCGCCCTTCTATAAAGTTTGCACTGGCAAAACATCACTAACAGAGAAGACCAATCCAGTGACTCCATCTGTGCAGAGCAGTAGAAACAGCCTAGCTAGTAAAAACATCACCAGTGATGTGGTAGGTGGAATCCACCATTTCATTCCCTTAGAAGAAGAGAAACCAAATCCAAGAATGACAAGTGTCTCCTGTTTGATCCAAAATTTCCCCAGATGCTTCAGAAATGCCACACTTACCCTGTTTCCCCCTTGTTTTCCAAAATGCCTGCGACAGAATGTAAAGTGTATTTAGTTGGAATGATCCTGTGAATGGCTTGAATCACCATCCTGTTTAACTTGGGCCTCTGTAACAAACTCCCTCAGTTGTTGAAACCATCTGCCCTGTGAATGTAGTGGTGTGGTTGCATCCTTTCTCCTGTATTTTTCACATGAAGAAATAACAGCTATGATTGAGTGTAGTAATACCTCTTCTGCAGAAAACATAAAATTGAGCAGTGCAGTATAGTGCCTTAGAGCAGACACACTCTTTTTATTGATTTCATTGGTACAGTCTCAGTAACTGGACTTAAGTGTGATCTGTTTTTTTTAACTAGGGGCTGTGAAGGGTAAAACAGCAGAAAGTATTTCACTTGTTTGTTTATTTTGTCATAAGCAATATTTTTTCCTTGATATTTCATGTCAACTTAATTTTTGACTGCATTTTCATCTAACATAGGTAGATACTGTTACAAACTTTAAAAGAACACTTGATTTTTAAGCAAAGAAAACTTCCTGACATATTTAAGTAGGAAATTGCTAAATATATTATTGCGGGTAGGATAGCATCATGCAGCAAGAGGTGTAATTGGTGTTCCTTGTAGGTAAATAGGGTTTTAAGTCTATTGGCCCTTTCTTTAATATACATACCTATCCTTTTTCTTGAACAGGAGTTTGAGACTTTGCTTATTAAGAACCTTATTTCATTTTACTTCCATTTTCTGTTGCTGGGTTGTTGGTTTTTTTTAAATCCTATATCAATCTCCTGGCCTCCAATTTAGGAAAATCACCTGGCAATAGAAGTTGTTTGTTTTTAAGTTACCAACTGGAGTTTACCCAGCTAATTGTTGTTTTTTAATGTATTTTGTGTGCGTGAGAGCGGGTGGAGGGAGGAAGAGAGAGAGAGCACTTTCAATGACAGAGGATGGAGCTTATATGGTCCGTGTCCAATAAAGAGAAATGCAATACAGTTTTTTTTGTTTTGTTTTTTTTTAAATCTCCCCTGGGAAAGCTCTCTTCCTGGAGATGTTACCTTCCTTTCCTTGTGTTTTTCATTTCTCTTTCCTTGTTTTGAATTGAATATTTCATATCAAGCATGTTCTTAAAAATCAGTTGTAGACAACTTTTTATTGATGTTTCTTCTAAAGTAATTTATTTTCCACTCCTCCAGCCTGGACTAACAGTGGCTCAGGCTCCACCTGCTGTTATCTCTCAGCGACCGCAACATTACCAAGAGCCAGCAATGACATTCCCAGTCATACAGCCAATCACAGTTGCTTCATCGCAGATGGGGCAATCTCAGCCTGTTTTAGCCAGCCAGCAGGTGAGAAGCTAAACTATCTGACCCCATCTCTTCCCTTTCTTTTCTTGTAAATGGTCTTTTTGCTAGCAAAACCACTGTCCGAGGTCAGTTCGAGGACTTCTGAGATATCAGGTCTGCTTATTGAATAGAACTACTGTACTGAGAACCTGTTAAACCACCATTTAAATGCATTAGTTAGTTTTGAAACCTTGCTTTTGAACACAAGTAATAATATTCAGAAAGAAGTTACATTTATGAATAATTATACATCAATGTTTCCACTTTCTTTCCCTGGCTCATCAGTGACTTAGTGGTTGGATGCTTTTCAGAGTAGACAGAACTTTGACATAAACTCTTTATCCAGAGTAATGGAGAGAATCGCAGTTTAATATTTGCTCTTAAATCACACGGTAGTTTGGCTTGCTAAATAGAAAAACTGATCACTCTTCCTTGATGCTGGTGGCTCTCAACCTTTTCATCATTGCAACCCCATGTTGCTCAGAGCAAATGATACCGAGCCCCACTTCCACATGTGCTAGAGACAACATTCACATTAATGAAATACTGTAGAAAACACGTGCAATTATAACTGCCTTTTTGTGACTATAGTTCATTGAGGTAGATGAGCTTGTTCCCAGATGCCTGGCTTAGAGTCCTTGTCCTCTTCACCTCCTTACCAGGAGGCCCTGAGGCAATTGGTGGTTGCTATCCATCTCCCCTGTTGTCTCCTCCCAGGCAGCTCTGGGCTGGCTGAGCACTAGCAGAAGGGTTGTTGGGCAGAGGAAGAGAGAGAGTCTGTGTCAGCAACCCAACAGGCCTCTGTAGTCTGGAAGGGTCACTGATGGGGAAACTCTGCTCAGCCTCTGCAGCCTGGGTCGCTGTGGGAGAGTTGAACTGGAGCTGAAGTAGGCACGCAGGAAACCCCAGGGAAAACCCAGATGGCCATTTGTATTATTTAATTTTCAAGACAGCAAGCAAATAAATAAATAAATAAAACTAGCTTGACTCAGTCAGAGTCCTAGCCCCATAGTTTGAGACCCTGTCATATCCTGTTGTACAGTTTCTCTACCACCATGTATTAACATGCTAGTTGCTTTAGTACCTGCTCTGATACCTGCTTTAGTACCTACAGGGGGATGCAGGTCTGAGAAAAGCATAACTTTGAAAAAAGCTAAGTGAGTGAACAACTTCGTTTTCTTGTTTTCATTTTATTGTTAGCACTTGAGATGTGCATGACTTGCTAATAAATTAATGTCGGAAAAACAAACTTTTGTCTATTCTAAACTGCACTCAGATCCTCAGGAGGATTTTAGAGTGTTTTTTCCAAGGGCGCATGGGGGTCAGAAGCCCACTTTGAATTTAGGAATAATATATATATATTTTTAAAACATAGTACAGTGTGTTCTTGATCCACCAAGTAACACTCTTCTAAAGGAAGAATCTGGCTGTCTCTAGACAGTCTCCAAAATGCTGATTCCTCCAATGTCTGTCTGGGATGCTCAGATAATTCTCTGAAATCTCCTGCATAGTAAAGGTATTTACAAAGCATTTATTGTATGCTGGAAAGTTGAGAGAGTCTCAAATGCTTCATTGCTTGGACAAGAATCCAGTAGTAACTGGTAGGAAAAAATTTATCTCAGGCCAACACAAATGTCATAAAGACCTGTCCTGATTCTGTGTTTCTACCAAAAACTCCGCTTCTGTGAGCGCAAGCTATGGTTTAAATGGGCTGAGGAGTGTTATGCTCTCTGTGCACAGGGCAGAGGAATGTAGTGCCTTACTAACAGATGTCTTTTTGTCTCACCAGCTCCCTCACACCATTTAGGCTGTCAAAATATGCTATATTTCTAACACTAGCATAGCTGGCATAAATGGATGCTTATTTTTCTCTTGAACTTAGAGCTATCAAGATGAATTTCAAAATCTCTTAAGTCTTAGTAATATTCAGTGCTGGAATAGCTCAAGTTGTGTTATTGGATGAAGTATTCTCTTCTTTCTGAAAGCACTCTCATAGAAACAGCATAATCTGATCTGCCTGTTTAAAACCTATGATGTCTTGAACTATTGTCTCGTATCCCCGTTTTTCTAATGGGCAAAATAGTCTCATGTTCTCTCATTCAGCCAGAAATGTTACTGCCTCTTGGACAGAATTGGGACAAGCTCCAATTGCAGGAAACTGTATTGGCCTCATGGGCTTTCTGCTGACACATCAGAATTTGCAGATTTTTCCATGTGCCAGATGCTGCTTTTACTTTTCTGGATTAGAGTCTTTTTTCACTTCCTAGCTCCTTTTCCTCTCTTTCTCCTCCTTTCATGGAGGTATGGCTGTTGTTTGAAATACTAGTGTCACAGATGGAGCATGGGACTAAAATATAGTCAATATTTGTTTTTCTGATTAATCAGACACACAGTTTACTTCTCTTCACGTCTGTAGGTACATCAGCAATTCATTTTGCATATTATTTTAGGGTACAACATACTATTGTAACATGCACTCTAGATGTATAGGGCAAAGTCTATGGCAGGGGCATTTGTTCACTCAAATGGAACTGCTCCAGGCCTGGATTTGGACCAAAGAATGCAATTCGAGGTCAAAGTTACACTTGTAAAAACCTATTTTTGAAACTCAGAAACCTAGTTCGGCTAAGCAGTGCCATGTGAAGATGAGGTAGCCGGTTTGTAGCTTTCACTGTAGAAACACTAGACCTTCACACCAGGCAGCTGGAAGATTCAGTTTAATGGCTGTTTAGCATTATGTAATTGCAATTTACCAATTATAAGAACACTTAAGTTAAGTGTCTTTGTCCTGATTCCCTCTGTTCAATAACCTTCTATACAGTTCATAATATGAATTAGATAAGTTATGTGAATAATGATTCCAACTGTATGACAGTAGACCCAAGACTTGCTCTTTAAGCCTGCAAATCAATAAAGCAAATAAGCATATGTTTTACGTGGGCTTAAGTTCTTCGCTGAATCAGGACCTAAATTGCCAGCAAGCTGCGCACTAAATGAGATACCTGTCATGTTTAGGTTAGAATGCTAAAAGCTATTTGAGTGGAATTTTCAAAAGCACCTAAGTCACTTGAGAGAGCAAATCTTATTGAAAGTCAATGGGACATGTGCCTCAAAGTCATTTAGACCAGATTGAAAATCACTCATCTTGTCCATTTCAAAGCAACTGCTACAGGTACGTGAATATACATGAATATATGAAATCAATATTAGGGCTGTCAAGCGATTTAAAAAATTAATCGTGCGATTAAACAATAATGAATACCATTTAATTATTTTTGATGTCTACATTTTCAAATATATTGATTTCAAATACAACAGAATACAAAGTGTATAGTGCTCAATTTAGATTGATTTTTATTACAAATATTTGCACTGTAAAAAATAAAAGAAATAGTATTTTTCAAATAAACTAATATAAGTACTGTAGTGCAATCTCTTTATCATGGAAGTTGAACTTACAAATGTAGAATTATGTACAAAAAAAACTGCATTCAAAAATAAAACAATGTAAAATTTTAGAGCCTGCAATTCCACTCAGTCCTACTTCTTGTTCAGTCAGTCACTCAAACAAGTTTGTTTACATTTCCAGGAGGTAATGCTACCTGCTTCTTGTTTACAGTGTCACCTGAAAGTGAGAACAAGTATTCTCATGGCACTTGTAGCCGGTGTCGCAAGATATTTACGTGCCAGATGCACTGAAGATTCATATGTCTCTTTATGCGTCAACCACCATTCCAGGGGACATGCATCCATGCTGATGACGGGTTCTGCTCCATAACAATCCAAAGCAGTGCGGACCGACGCATATTCATTTTCATTATCTGAGTCAGATGCCACTAGCAGAAGGTTGACTTTCTCTTTTGGTGGTTTGGGTTCTGTAGTTTCCGCCTCAGAGTGTTGCTCTTTTAGGACTTCTGAAAATATGCTCCACACCTCGTCCCTCTCAGATTTTGGAAGGCACTTCAGATTCTTAAGCCTTGGGTCGAGTGCTGTAGCTATCTTTAGAAATTTCATATTGGTATCTTCTTTGCATTTTGTCAAATTTGCAGTGAAAGTGTTCTTAAAATGAACATGTGCTGGGTCATCATCCAAGACTGCTATAACATGAAATACCTGGTAGAATACATGTAAAACAGAGCAGGAGACATACAATTCCCCCCCAAAGAATTCAGTCACAAATTTAATTACTGTATTATCTTTTTAATGAGCGCCATCAGCATGGAAGCATGTCCTCTGGAAGATGGCCAAAGCATGAAGAGGCATATGAATCTTTTAGTGCATCTGGCACGTAAATAGCTTGCAACGCCAGCTACAACAGTGCCATACGAACGCCAGTTATCACTTACAGGTGACATTGTAAATAAGAAGCCTGCAGCATTATCTCCCGTAAATGTAAACAAACTTGTTTCTCTTAGCGATTGGCTGACCAAGAAGTAGGACTGAGTGAACTTGTAGGCTCTAAAGTTTTACTTTGTTTTGTTTTTGAGTGCAGTTATGTAACAAAAAAAAACCATTTGTAAATTGCACTTCCATGATAAAGATTGCACTCAGTATTTGTATGAAAAATTGAAAAATACTACTCCTTTTGTTTATCATTTTTACAGTGCAAATATTTGTAATAAAAAATAATATAAAGCAAGCACTGTACACTTTGTATTCTGTGTTGTAATTGAAATCAATATATTTGAAAATACAGAAAAACATTCAACATATTTTAAAATTTTCAATTGGTATTCTGTTGTTTAACAGTGCAATTAATCGCAAATCATTTTTTTTTTAGTTAATCGTCTGAGTTAACTGCGATTAATCAACAGCCCTAATCAGTATATTTGAAAATGTAGAAAACATCCAAAAATATTTAAATAAATGGTATTCTGTTATTGTGTAACAGTGTGATTCATTGCGATTAATTTTTTTTAATCGCTTGACAGCCCTACTTGTTACTTTGAGACTTGCTGAGTAACCTGTGCTACCAGATGCAAGTAGCCAAACACACACCTGTTCACCGTGTTTGGAAGCCACCAAGCTGCTTCAGTCTTAATTGTTTCTAGATGGGCAAGCCCCTTGATCCCTTAATCCATTTCATCCCCGTTCTTGTGTTTATATATTTTAAAAAAGGAAATAAGGGTTCTTGTTGAAGCATTCTGTCACTGAAAACACACAAGATCAAACAGTGTAGAGCTGTCATTCCTCAGAAGCAGCAAAGATGAAAAGCAATGCTTACATTTCACTATTCATTTATTTTTATCTTTAAGGTTTTAACATCAAGCATATTACCTCTTAAATTACATCCAGCATTCACTGAGACCCCTGAAGCAGGACAGATGTTAGAGGTGAAAACGTGCTTATTAAGTCAGCCATGGAACAGTTGTCTCGTTCTAATCAAATTTTCAGTAGTATGGCAGGCCAATGTAGCAGTGCCTCCCCTGTGCCTGTGAACCCGGAGCTTGGTTTCCGGGGCTGTCGCTATAGAATCTCTTGCGAGATCCAAAATTACTTACTGGGAGGGGTGCAGTAATGTTAGATTTGTGCCAGTCTGTTTGCTCACCAGCTGCTCTCCAATTGAACAAAATGGTAATCGTGTAAAACTTAATGAAAGGAACTGGGCAGAGTTCAGCTGAACTGAAAGAGGCTCAACATTTAGTCACATTTTGCTGTTAAATTATTGTCTTATACTGTGAATGTTTACAAAATTAGGTTATAATTTAGAAACTGTCACTTTTTGTATATGCTGTAGTGTAAACTTACAGCCAAAAAAGGTGGGGGCAAGAGGCATTTCATATGGAAGATGGTGTAATTGTCTATTTCCTCTATCCAAAGAAAAGTTCTAAAACTGTTGTCACAACAACTAAACTTTCAACTCTAGAGTGTGGTCCCTGCAGGCGAGAGTTGAGATCATTCACAAAGATGAGTTGTCACTTGATCAAAGCTTCCCAGAATGTTTAAAACAGGATTGCAAAACAAAAATATTGAACAAAAAACTTTGTTTTGCCCTTCAATGATTATTTAAAACATTCTCAAAGGGTCTTTTAAAGTGCTGCTTTTTATATAAGAAGTCAGGTCTTTACTTTCCCCTCTTGGCAAGTTTACTGGAGAATGCAAATTGTGATGTTACCTGAGTTTGTGAGCTTTTTGCTATCCAACCTCCTGACCAACAGAGAAGGGATGCTGAATATTCACTTATAATTAATTGGAATCCCATTCGCTTCATTTGGAAGCAGGGAGAGAGCCAGCTCTGGTCACATACTCTTTTGACATCACTGTTCAATTCTGAGAAGTGTCTTTATACATCACAAAAAGCATAAACGTGGGGAAGAGGGTTGCCTTTGTTTTGTAGTTCACTTTCAGATATTAAAGGGTTATGGGGTGGTCAGCATAAGATAGGGGTTCTCAAACTGGGAGTTGTAACCCCTCAGGGGGTCACGAGGTTATTATATGGAGGGGTCACAAGCTGTCAGCCTGCACCCCAAACCCCTCTTTGCCTCCAGCATTTATAATGGTATTAAATATATGTAAAAGTGTTTTTAATTTATAAGGGGGGTCGCACTCAGAGGCTTGCTGTGTGAAAGGGGTCACCAGTACAAAAGTTTGAGAACCACTGGCATAAGACATGAGTTTCTTATGCTGTCAGTTCCCTATCCTTTGCTTACATTCAGATCTGCCAGGATAGAGGGAAATACTCTTAGAATCTAGCTTTTGTAGCTTTATTGCAATAAGAATGGTATATTCCTTGATTGGCCAGAGAGACGCATTATAAATTTGCAGTATATTTGAATGTCTAGGCTCTTTTATAGAGTGAATTTTTGAATGACAATATTGCCTTGGTTTGCTCTACATATAGCAATATTTGGGTCCATAGTTGGAAGATTTTGCAGGGCTGGCTAGAAAATAGAGGTTCTTTTGTCCTTTGCCAAGTTTTAAAGAGCCTGCATGATTCATTAAAAATATCCTTTCCAAACAGCTCGAATCTGCCTTTTGTGGTGATGTAGGTTTTATTTAAATAAGACTTCAGTCTAGGCTCTTGTACAATGTTTGAACTGGAAGTGTCAGTCTTTTTTACCAGTGCTGCTCAATATGAGTGACAGTTCTGTTTTGAGCGTGCAGCTTTAATTGGGAAGAAAACAAGACTGGTGTCCAGTGAACTGATTCTTTCTTAATATGCAATTTTTTTTATTCTCTATCAGCAATCCATACCACAGCAAGCTCCTTTGCAGCAGGTTCTAGCCAGCCAGCCAGTTTGTCCATTGCAGCCCGCTGCCCATCTGCTGCCCCAATATCAAACCCAGACTTCTCAGGTGGCAGCTACCAGTACACAGCTAACACCACTACAGATTTCCACTGTGCAGCAACTTCCTCATGTCCCACCCTCCCAGGTAAAGTGTTGTGAGAATTCAGTGGTGTTTTAAATCATTTTAAAGGCACGTCCATTCAAGTAACATTTTCTAGCCAGTGATCGCTGTCCGAATCGTAGAATATCAGGGATGGAAGGGACCTCAGGAGATCATCTAGTCCAACCCCCTGCTCAAAGCAGGACCAATCCCTAACTAAATCATCCCAGCCAGGGCTTTGTCAAGCCTGACCTTAAAAACCTCCAAGGAAAGAGATTCCACCACCTCCCTAGGTAACCCATTCCAGTGCTTTACCACCCTCCTAGTGAAAAAGTTTTTCCTAATATCCAACCTAAACCTCCCCCACTGCAACTTGAGACCATTACTCCTTGTTCTGTCATCTGCTACCACTGAGAACAGTTTAGATCCATCCTCTTTGGAACCCCCTTTCCGGTAGTTGTAAGCAGCTATCAAATCCCCCCTCATTCTTTTCTTCTGCAGTCTGAACAATCCCAGTTCCCTCAGCCTCTCCTCATAAATCATGTGCTCCAGCCCCCTAATCATTTTTGTTGCCCTCCTCTGGACTCTTTCCAATTTTTCCACATCCTTCTTGTAGTGTGGGGCCCAAAACTGGACACAGTACTCCAGATGAGACCTCACAATGTCGAATAGAGGGGAATGATCATATCCCTCGATCTGCTGGCAATGCCCCTACTTATACAGCCCAAAATGCTGTTAGCCTCCTTGGCAACAAGGGCACACTGTTGACTCATATCTTCTATAGGTCCTATACTGCAGAACTGCTGCCTAGCCATTTGGTCCCTAGTCTGTAGCAGTGCATGGGATTCTTCCGTCCTAAGTGCAGGACTCTGCACTTGTCCTTGTTGAACCTCATCAGATTTCTTTTGGCCAAATCCTCTAATATGTCTAGGTCCTTCTGTATCCTATCCCTACCCTCCAGCATATCAACCACTCCTCCCAGTTTAGTGTCATCTGCAAACTTACTGAGGGTGCAGTCCACACCATGTCATGTGCCCTGAAGTTTTCACGTGGCTACTGGGAATCCACACCAGTGTATTTTAATTCATAAGAATGTAACTATTAAATGCTCTCTAGATTGTTTTCATTAATTTTTAGTGAGCTAAAAAAAATCCTGTTTGAATAATCCTGGGTTTTCCCTAGTTAATCCTGTTAATGCTAGTCACTGAATTGCAATAACTGTAATTCTGCATTTTTTTTCCCCCTTCGTGGTGGACCCTCTTCCCCATCCCAGGCTTAAGAGCATGAGCAATTGCCCACTTTAATGTTCTTGAGCTCTTATCTTCACCTTCCATCCCAATGCCTTCCCCCCTCCATCTCCCTTTCCGGATCTCTGGGCCCTTTCCATTAGCAGTAGCAGAGATGGAACCTTTTCTTTGGCCTGTAGTAGTAAAGCTCTTATTAGCACCATTTGGTAGATTGGCTGGTGAGGGTTTTTAAGATGTGAAACAGCTTAAACGAAGGGGAAAAGAGCAAGCTGCTTCTGTGATGTATTCCTCTTCTGAAGTCAGTACCAAAGCAGATAGTGGGAGTCAGTGAAGAAAATTCTCAACATCTGCTTCTAAAAAATTGTCCAACCTCCAAATAAAATCCTTTCACTTCCAAAAGCCAAGTATCTGCCTAAATTTCCTCTGAAGATTAAAAGTGCGTTTACTGTAAAAAATGTCTAGTGACTTAAACGCAATATATTGCTGCTACTTGTTAACCTGATACATTATTTTAGCATGGCTATCGATAAAATTACTGAAGTATCCAGTTTTTACACTTTTTCTTCTGGATTTTTATGCAAGATAAAGTGTTCTTTAGTAAAAGCGTGTATTGTGATCCACTTTTTCAGTCAGCACTGCCATTGACTTCATGAGAACTTACCCTGCAATTCCTTTGTGCATGTATTAAAAAGGAAACTGTGAGATTACAGGAATTTAAAATGTAGGCCCTGAGCCTGCAAATACTTGTGCATAGAGTTGTACGTATGCCTGTGAACAGGGGAACTGCTCACATATTTCCATATTTGCAGGAGCAGAGCCTTAGTATATAAGATCCCTATTGGCACGTCAGAAAGCCTCGAGGCATGTTCTGTTTTCGGCATTTGAGGAAAATGTTAAACTGCAGACTGGCAAAGCAGGGTAGTTATGGTCTATCATGTCATTGGGAGTTTGTGTGTCTAAACACTGTTCTGACAAATTTTTCTATCCTGCATGTTTGCGGTATGAATTATTAAAATTGTCTCAACTCATTTTGCATGCCCAGTGGTTACTTTTTGAAGCCTCTATCTCGTATGATTTTTAATTTGTTTCAAAATCAAAGTCATGATTATTTTTTTATTATTAGGCTGCTATATGGCTGCTAAATAGTTTTGGAAACCGTTGTGAATTCTTTGGCCTTAAAAATGGCCAGAAACTTTAAAATTCTTCTTTTGTATTCAATAAATCGATTGATCCAAGTGTTGCTATTTATAAAACCCTGGAAATGGAAGGAAGTGACTAATAAATAGACATAATTAGCATGGCACCAATAAGTTAATAGATGGCAGATGAAATTAATTTGTACCATCAATGAAAACATTTGCAATTTATGTGATATTATATTTTTTTCAGATTCCTCAGCTTCCTGTCATTCCTGCAGTTACTCCTCTGGCAGGACTTGATAATCTTCCTCCAAGCCTCTCTGATTTACCTGCTGCAAATGCGCCCCCCATACCTGCTTCTTCCCAGTATTTCACTCCAGCTGTGATTATACCAAGCCTTCCCATGAACCCTGCTCTGCCTCTGGCATCCAATCCCCCTGCCCTATCCATGCAGGCAGTCAACCTTCCTCACACTACCATGGCTTCTTTGGTCTTGCCCTGCCAAACAATAGTGCCAAATATGTCGGCTGCTACGATACCATTACTTGCTGTGGCTCCACCAGGAGTGTCGGCTTTGCCAACACATCACGCAATATCCCATCTCTCCCAGCAACAGATGTACCAGCCTACCTTCCAGCAGATAATTCAGAGTGATGCTCCCTCACCCCATCACACTCAGAGCATGCAAGCAGTTTCGCAGCAGCAGCTGCCTCCACTTCCTCAGTCACTGCAACCAAGCATAATTCATCCTTCAGAACAGACTATGTCTGCATCTGGAGTTGGTAACCAGGTAATCCTTTTGATGTTGGACTGTATCAGTACTATCGGTAGTAGATCTTGTACCTTGTTCCATTATAAACATGCAGGTGGGGTTTTTGTTCCTTGCACTTCAGATGTTTTACTCGTGCATATTGATGTCGGCCCAGTAATGCAGTATTAGTAGGGCAAATTCACGGCCCATTTTGGTCAATTTGACGGTCATAGGAGTTTAAAAATCATAGATTTCATTATTTCATCTATTTAAATCTGAAATTTCACAGTGTTGTAATTGATGGGGTCCTGACCCAAAAAGGAGTTGTGGGGGGGTCGCAAGGTTATTGTAGGGGGGGTTGCAGTACTGCTACCCTTACTTCTGCACTGCTGCTGGCAGCGGTGCTGCCTTCAGAGCTGGGCAGCTGGAGAGCGGTGGCTTCTGGCCAAGAGCCCAGCTCCGAAGGCAGCGCTGCTGCCAGCAGCGGTGCGGAAGTAAGGATGGCATGGTATTGCCACCCTAACTTCTGTGCTGCTGCCTACAGAGCTGAGCCCTCAATCAGCAGCTGCCACTCTCTGGCTGCCCAGCTCTGAAGGCAACAGCGCAAAAGTAAGGGCGGGATGCTATGGTATTGCCGCCCTTACTTCTGCGGTGCTGCTACTGGTGGGGCGCTGCCTTCAGAGCTGGGCACCCAGCTAACAGCTGCCCCTCTCCAGCAGCCCAGCTCTTAAGTCAGCCAAGAAGTAAGGGTGGAAATACCGCAACCGCCCTAAAATAACCTTGTGACCCCCCTGCAACTCCCTTTTGGGTCAGGACCCCCAATTTGAGAAACGCTGGTCCCGTCCTCCCTGGTGAAATCGGAATAGTATAGGGTATAGATTTCACAGTCCATGATGCGTTTTTCATGGCCATGAATTTGGTAGGGCCCTAAGTATGAGGTAGCTATTGGTTGGACTAGGATTAAGCAACTGAATTTGTTGCTCAAAGTCTTGGCCCAATGGAGTGTACTTGTATAATTGTCTAATGGATTTGTAGAAGGAAGGATTAGGATCACTTCTTGAACACCCTGTTCCTTCTCTCCTTGTCCCAGCTAGAAGGGAAAATGGCCACACCAAAAGGATGATCATCCTGATTTCAGTTACAAGGGAGAAAAGCAGTCCATGACAGTCAGATATAAAGGGATACTGTACCACTGATTTTAATATCTATAGTACAGTAGGTGCATGATCCTGTATGAACTGTCGATATGTACGCATGTCGGAATATGGATGTACTGTGTCAGTTCTATTGATGTAGAACTGTTTATAAATAGTGTGTTTTTAAACTGAAGGGAAATGATTCCTGGAGAATACTTCTGGAAGGCTGGTAGAAGGATATCTACAAAAAAGAAATAAATACCAGTTGCAGGTCCTTTTTGTTAAAACCAATGAAGCATAAAATATGGCTTCTAATATTAGCACCATTTGCAAGATAAGTGGTTCATGAGTTACTAATGAGTCTGCAAATGATACTGTTGTCACCTTTATAATATGACAACATAAAGTATAATACGGCAGGACCCAAAGAGATAGTAGGAAGGGTCAAATCTGTTAAGAATGGCTTACTTCAGAAATGAAGGTTGGACAAGAAAGTGATCTATTACATCTGTTTGCATGTGGATTGAAATTCATAACATCCCATTTCAATCTACTGTACCATGGTATCTCCAATTTACTACATCGTATCTAAATTTCAGTCTTCAGCCATATATTTGGTACCGAAATATTGTTTGTGAAGAATTCTAGCTCATTTTGGGCCTGATACAATTTCTGTTGAACTAATAAATGGTAATACTTCCATTGGCTTCAAAGAGCATTGAATCTGGCCCTTTATGCATAGTATGCATGGCAAACACCATGAATTGATATTCCCGCTTGTGACACAAAGGCATCATTTATCTGACACATCTGTGGTAGAGTCTTGAAATTGTTCCTTAGGACAAATAGCTAACTGAAATGAAATGGAAGACTAAAACTAGGCCAGAGAATATTCAGCAACATATTGTTCTGTCTTTAAAGTATTTTTAAGGGAGAGGTATTTCTATGAATAACTAAGCGTCCAATATGGTCTCTGTCTCACTAATGTTGATGGCTAATATTTGTTTGCTTGCTATCTCCTGGGTCAAACATATGATTTGAAAATTATTCTGCTATAATTTACTGTACGTTTTTAAGTGACTACCTCTGCATTAAAGCAACATTTTACTCCCTTCCAGCAACGCACACCAAACTGTTATCCAGATAACCTCAATGATAGACTCCTCTGTAACCATGTTCCATGAGATAAGGATGCCGTGCCTTCATTTCTGTCTTCAAATTAAATTAGATTAACTATTACCACTCAAAAAAGTGTCATGGATATTTCTCTGAAAAAAAAAAAAAAAAGGTTCAGTGCGCAACAGCAGTCAAAAAAGCAAACAAAATGCTAGGAATCATTAGCTAAGGGATAGGTAATAAAACAAAAAAAATCATAATGCCACTGTATAAATCATGGTATGCCCACAATTTGAATGTTGCGTGAAGCTCTGGCCAACCCATCTTGGAAAAAAAAAATGTTAGAATTGGGAAAGGTAAAGGGATGGGTAATAAAAATGATTAGGGGGTATGGAACAGCTTCTACACGTGGAGAGATTAAACAGATTGGAACTGTTCAGATTAGAAAAGAGATAACTAAGGGGGGAATGATAGAGATCAATAAATTCATGAATGGTGTGGAAAAAGTGAATAGGAAGTGTTGTTTACCCTGTCCAAGAACTAAGGGTCACCTGATGAAATTTAAACAGCAGATTTAAAACAAACCAAAAGGAAGTTATACTTCAAACACTGCACAGTCAACCTGTGGAACTCCCAGGAAGGGTCCGTTGAGACTGATCCCTGAAGGACTGGTGCACCTTTCGGTTCTGCAGGCAGGAGCCCTTTCTGGTTCCATCTACACCCAAGGCTTTCAAGACATCCAGAGAGATGCTTAACCTGTCGGTGCCAGCTTCCCCTGCTAGTTCAGAATCTCACCTAGTATGGGGATTGAAAGTGCCTTGTCACAGCTCCAGCCCCAGAGCATAGGTGACTTCTATAGTTCTTCAGCTACTCTCTCTATAGAGTTCCATCTAGAAGGAAACCAGCGATGATCTCGCCAGTTCCCCCATCTCCAGACTCTGAGCTGGTCTTCCTGGTCCCGAGCAGGTCAGCTCCACCATGGTCTGAGGAAGCAGACACCCCATCAGACTGTGAGGCGAGATGCCTGTCCACCATGGTACCAGCCACAGCCTCAGCACCCTAAAGACCAATGGCCTGCACATATCTGGGTTCCGTTTCCATATCAATGGCCCTTTTGGACTCCTTGGAGCTTCCCTTCACGTTCTAGAACCTCTCTTCTCGCCCTTCTACATTGGCTAGGCACTGGGAGCATCTGCAGCAAGGTCACTGTCTTCCTCCCCCGGGACTGGTATCGTGCGGGGGGAACTACATGATCAGGACTCTCCTGTGGAGGAATTAGAGGCGGGCCTCCTCAACAACCTTTAGCCTCTTCTTCACTGCCTAAGGAGCAGTTGTTACTGAGTCTACCTCTCCCCGCCCCACCCCCGATGATTTCAGAGCTCATCAAGACTTGTTGAAGAGGGGGCTGCAGCTCTGGATATCCAACCAGAAGAGGTACAGGAAAGTCACACGGGCTGGTGGACATTTTAGCCTCTGCAGTACCCTTTAGGGTAGCTCTCCTTATTAATGAGGCTATCCTGGAACCTGTCAAGGTTTTATGGCAAACCCCGTCTTTCCTGCCTCCCACTGCTAAAAGGGAGGACCAAAGATACTATGTGCCATCACAGGGATTTGAGCACTTCTATAACCATCTTCTTCCTTGGGAGTCGCTGCTGCTGACAAAAGAGAGAGATGAGGACACCAGGCTTCTACCCCGAAAGGAAAAGAAGCAAAAAAGCTACACCTGTTTGGCAGGAAGCCTCATTCCACAGTAGGTTACACCTTGGGGTTGTGAACCAGTAGGCTCTGCTGGGTCACTACAGTTTCAGCCTAGTGGATGATATCCTGAAGTTCAAAGACAAGCTTCCTGATGGGTCAAAGCAGGAGTTCACTGCTATGATGGAGGGCAAATCACTCACCAAAACAGCATTGCAAGTGAGCCTGGATGCAGCGGACTCTGCGGCTCGAGCTATGGCTTCCACCATCACTATGTGGCATTCCTCTTGGCTGCAGTCATCAAGTCTTCCCCCAAAGATGCAACAAACCGTTTGAGACCTCCCATTTGAAGGCCCCTCCCATTTTTCCAATAAAACAGATGAGATTAAAGATTCCAAGGTGACCCTTAAATCTCTGGGGATTTATACACCAGCAGCAAAAACCAAACAGTTCCGCCCACACAGCAGGTCCAATGGTTTCAGCCCTTCTTGCTGCATGCCCAGCACCTGTCCAAAACGAGGAGCAGAAGTGAATGAACAGAACGGGGCAATTATCAAGTGATCCAAGGCATTAATGAAAATATTGAATAGTATCAGACCCAGAACTGACCCCTGTAGGACCCCACTAGATACGCCCTCCCAGTTTGTTAGCAAACCATTGATTACTACTCTGAGTATGGCCTTACAACTAGTTGTGCAGTCATGTTCTAGTCATTTCATCTAGACCACATTTCCTTAGTTTGCTTATGAGAATGTCATTGGGACTGTGACAAAAGCTTTACTAAAATCAAGATAAATCACGTGTACAGCTTCCCCGCCCCATCCACTGGGCCAGTAACCCTGTCAAAGAAGGAAATTAGGTTCTTTAGCATGATTTGTTTTTGACAAATATATGCTGGCTAGTCCTTATAATCCAGTTATTCTCCACATGCTTATAAATTGATTGTTTAATCATTTGTTCCAGTATCTTTCCAGGTATTGAAGTTAGAGTGACTGTCTATAATTCCCCCGGTCCTCTTTGTTCCCCTTTTTAAAACAGGTAGTATGTTTGCCCTTCTCTAGTCTTCCTGGGACATCCCCCATCCTCCAGCTGTTCTCAAAGATTATTGCTAACAGTTCTGAGATTGCTTCAGCTAGTTCCTTAAGTACCCTCGGATGAATGTCATCAGACCCTGCCAACTTGAATATTGTTTACTCTGTTAAGTATTGTCATCTTTTTCTCCATGTACACACCCTAGGCTTATGGAAATAGAGCCAAGTGTTCAAGGAAATGGGATAGAAGCAGAGTTTTGAAATTCTAAGCAGGATCCAGCTTAGTTTTGCATGATTCCTACAAATATCGTTAAGAAAGTAATCACCCATGTAGTATATGAATGCTCAGGCATGCATGCTCTTCGTTGTACCTTCAGAAATTACATAAGTAGCAGCCTCTCATTTTATTTTAACTTTGATTATTTGAAAGCAAGTCTTTATGGCTCTCTTCTTTTCCTGTCCCATATACAAAAAACATACAGATATGTTCTCCGCATAGGTTTATAAAGGTTTGTTTAATTAGCAAAAACAACTTTTGCACCTTGACTTGAATGAGTCATGAACACCCTAAACAAAGGGTTTTTTAATAGGTCTCTATTGTATTACAACAGATCATGGGACATCCTCAATATGGTTTGGAACTTGGAGCCCAGATGCCTGTAATACCAATGCAGCCTTCGATAGTTATGCCACCACCTTTGCAGTTGCAACCTGAAATATTGCCTCCATGCCTTGGGCCAGAAAGTCTTTCACAACTTCATGGCAACCTTGCTGCAGCTAGTGCAACAGTGCCCATAGATCATTGTCTGCCTCTTCAGCCTACTGGTCTTCTGCAGCTTCAACCAGATCTTTCCCAGCCTATGGGGCAGCAGGCTCCATGTTCTGCTATCCAGTCGGTTACAGAGTCAACTCAAGAGGTAGAACATTTTTTCCTGAATGATTTACCACGCTTGTCACAAATCTCCTTTATAGATATAAAATTGTTTCACACGAGCCATTTTCCAAGTTCACTCTATGGAGCCACTTATCTTAGGTTATATTTTATTGGCTGAACCATCATCTTAGCAACTATTTCATATGTAGCTGGAGATTATATACTATACTTGTTAACCTGGGAAATGTCTCCTTAAAGTCATTTATTGGAGTAATAAGCCACATGGACAACTCAACTCTCAAGTACTCCCTTCATCCTCAGTTGAACGGGTATGCAAAGATAGCATAGAATTTGTATGGAAATTACACTTCTAGATCATTAGGTCATTGCCCCTGGGCTAGTGCAGGAGTGTTCCATACAGCTTCATCCAGTGTGTTGTCCAGTCTTGTTTTAAATGTCTCATTAATGGGGCTTCCACCATTTGCCTTGAGAAACTATTCCATAATCTAATATCTCACTGTCTAAAAGTTCTTCATTATGTTCAGCCTAAATCTTTTTCCCCCCATCCTGTTACTTTTTAGTATATCTTTCTGTACTATCCTGAATTTCACTCCATTTCTGATGGTTTAGATTCTTCCAAAATTGGTAAATATTACCATGGCCCTTCTTAGCAGTCATGTAGCCAAGTTATATTTTGCTCTTTTGGTCTTTCTTTGTAACACAATTACATTTTCCTGCCTGCTAATCACTATTTTGGCTTTCCTTTGAATTACCTCACTCAGTTGTTTAACTTTGAGGTTTGACGCTGTTTTACAGAGGTATATATTGCCTTCCCTTCAGTGTTGTAATGCATATTAATCTGCAAAGCAAAGCTGCATTGGCTTTTGGCTGTTGTATCAGATTGCAAACCAATGTCTGACTTACTGTCCACTCCCAACCTGAAATCTCCCTCAGTACCTTTGCTTTCCAGGTTTCTCTCCTGCATGGAGCATTTCTGGTTTGGAGTATCTCTTCCCCTGAAGCAATAGCTTTCATCTTTCCAGGCTCAATCTCTCTTTCTGCCCATGCTTCTAAACTCTTTAGCTGCCAATTTGTATTTCTATTCTCACTGGTATTTGCAGCTTCTTCCCAGTTGGGCACTGAAGAGTCTGAGAATTTCATTAAGGTACAGTTAAGCCCCTTTTCCAGATCATCAGTGCAGATGTTAAATAAGACTGAATGTACAGCCAAACTTTATAGCACCCCGTTGGAGACCACCGCCCATTTTGATAAATTTCCATTGCCCCTTCAAGCAGTTGAAGACCTTAAGGATTTGAAGTGTATGTGTTTCTTGTTAGAGAAATTAGCAACATGGAGACTTGTGGTATTTTCTCCAACCCAGTGCTTTCACACAAGTCCTGGATCTCAAACATTGGCAGCAAATCTGTGTACATGGAATTTCACTTGCAAAAAGACCATCTAAAATCCCAGCTGTATCCAACACCTCCCAGATTCTGGGTGTTTCTCCTCCTGCCCACTTTGGGTCCTGCATACACCCAGAACCAGTATAGACAGTGCTGCTACACCTGCCGTCTCTGTTGGAGGGTCCTATCCCATCCTTGGAGCTATGAAATATGGGTGTGATGTGTATTGCTGTAGTGTAACGTGATGTGAAGTACAAGCTTCTCTGAGAGAACTAAAATGGCAACTAGAGGCCCCTGAGGCACAAGGATATCTCTTCACTTTTTTATCATGTCCTTGGAAACCCCCATGCACTATTTCCCCAACTCCATCCACACACAGCAGCTCTGGATAAACTCCCTGTTCCCATTCTCACTTCATGGGATCAGCTCCCTTGGCCCTCCGTTCCCCACATGACGGAGAAGAGCGGTTTGGAGGGAAGATTTGCATATTGATTCTTGAGGCTTGGAGCCCAATTGAGTGACTGTAAAGGACACCAGATTTGCTTGAACCCTCCCTGCCCTGTACTCTCAACTGGGAAATCCCCATCTTAAAGACATACCTGCCCTTATCACATGGCTCCACTTTTCTCCATGCAGGGCACAGGTTTGTTCCAGTGAGCCTGTGTGCTAGCCCTTGTTGTCCATCTGCTCTGCAAGACAAAGGCACTCCTCATCTAGGTTGAACTATAACCATTGTCCACTGCAGCTGGATTGTTTGAGAGTCCCTGTCCACATAAGGGTCAAATTGTTCCAAGTACCCCTTGATGACTGTGCTGATGTCAGATACTGCAAAATACGTTTGTGACGAGTTCTTAGGTATAACCCTTTGTAAGGAGAGTTTCATATCAGACTCCTATACTGTAATTCAAAACAGTTCATTTCATTATCATTTTGCCATAACACTTCCCTTTGGCATTATCTTTTGTTTGAATCCACATGACAGCGCTCATATCCCTGGCCATTTTGATTTGATCAGCCAAGTAAGATCTTTGTAAAACACTATCAAGTGCATTACTAAAATCTAAATACGTTGTGTCTGTGATCTCATTGTTCATTCATTTTATAATTCTGTTGAGAAAGCAATCAGGTTTGGCTTATAGAACCATGAATAATAGCCAACGTGAGCTTGGTATCCTTTAGAAGCTTACAGATTTTAACTTCACTATGCAGATTCTCTTTCCACTAGAGGGCAGTCATAAAGGAGTCAGGGAACTTGGATATGTCTACACTGAGGGCTGGTCCCCACTTAGTCTGGACTTCGGACTAAGGTACGCAAATTCAGCTACGTTAATAACGTAGCTGAATTCGAAGTACCTTAGTCCGGACTTACCGCGGTCCAGACGCGGCCGGAAGTCTCCCCCCGTCGACGCCGCGTACTCCTCTCGGCGAGCTGGAGTACCGGCGCCGACTGTGAGCACTTCCGGGATCGATCCGGGATCGATTTATCGCGTCTTAACCAGACGCGATAAATCGATCCCAGAACATCGATGGCGTGCCGCCGGACCAGCCGGTAAGTGAAGACTAGGCCTGAGTCCAAGCCCCCGTCTGTCCACACACATATCAATCTGACTCAGGTCAGCAAGCACTCATGACCCGGATCATAGGACCCTGTGAGGGAGGTGGATCAGAGCCCAATCCTGCTGTGACTTGAGTCCAAGCCCTATCATTTTGCACTATGGATGCAAACCCAAGTCAGAAAGTCTGCATAGTGCCATATGGATGTGTTAGCCCGGCTATGAGGCCCAGGTCCAGCAATTGTAAACCAGGTTTACAATGCAGTGTGGACTCTCAATGCAGACTTGGAAACACCAAATCTGCAAGCCTGGGGTCCACAGATCCAGGCTTACTGTGCAGACATACCATTAGAGTCATAGAGTTTAAACCCAAAAGGGACAATTGGATCATCTGGTTTGAGTTGATTCCTGAACATGTGGCTACACTAGGATTTTTGGTTAAAATGTCTTGCTGTTGCTACCACCAGTTTATCTCCGTTGGTGGGAGTGCCAGAAGGCTCCAGCAACCATTGGTGCTTGAAGCATCATCTCCTCTAATTCCGCTCAGAATAGGCCTACAGCACATCATACGTAGAGCCCTGGTGACAGGTGGCACGGTATCTTTACTAGCACTGCCACTGTGGAGCTGAAGCAATGATAGCAACAGTGGGGAACTGTTTTTAAAGGAAAATCTATCTGTTGTGGAGAAGGCAGAAGAGGGTGGTAGGCAGCCCAGTATGTCAGTGTTTCTTTTCTCCTTTATTCCAAATTCATTATGCACTTTTCAAGAATAAGCAAAACATACTGGAAATATTAAATGTTGCTGCTGTATGCATTTCTTTACTGTGGGATACTGCAAAAAAATAACAAGGTTAGGTCAAATTTTGGATCCATTTAAATAAGATCAGGTAGGTAATGACATATGGATTCCAAATTTACTAACACTGTTCTATTGCTGTGAGCTCTTTTTAAACTGCTGATTTATGTAAGATCTTCTCTGTTTTCTGCTTTTCTGCTGTTGAGTGAGCAATGGGAGAACTAAATTATTAACAAGCTGTATTCCAAAAGTGGGCTTTAATATCAGGACTTGTGTACAAACAGCCATGTTGGCTTGTGCTCCAAAAGAAATGCTAGCGACAAAAGCAACTTTAGATAGAAAAGAACAATTTAGTGGCATTCCCAGGTCTGAGAATGAGTTAAACAAAATGGTGTGGGATTAAAATCTTATTTTCAGAAAATATCCTTCTAAATGCCCCAAAACTGCTCTATCAAAAATCTTGATCTACGTAGTGTCTTGTTTCTTCATCTGCAAATACAATATATTAAATGTTGTCTGATGTCTCTATTTAAATTACTTCTTTTTATATTTTAGGAGCATGCAATACAGGAAAAACAGCAGACACTAACACTGAGCTGTGAAAGGTATCCTTACAATCTCTCTAACGTAAAAAAATTTATTTCTGGAAACTTTCTTTCTCCCCCTTCACAAGCCTGAGCCTGAAGCTTGGGTGGGGCAGGTGTAGGGTGGGAGTGTTAGGACATGGACAGATTGGAGGTAGTAAGTGATAGGTCTGGGGAAAGTAACAAGTTGCATACATGAAGTTTAGCTATTTGGGTTGGTCTATCTTATTTGAATAGACTGTAAGTTCCTTGGAGCAGGGACTCTGTCTTAGGCCTGGTCTACGCACAACTGTGGTGCTCCTTAACGATTTTGATTATGTGTATGATTTTTTTTCTCTATCAAAATAGGTAAAGTGGCACAATCCCTAGTGTGGGTGCAGTTATACTGGTATAAAGGTGCCTTACACCACTAGAGGTTATTCCCGTTTCCACCCAGCAAGAGCTAATACCAGTGTCAAGCACCACTGTACTGATATAACTGCATTCATGCTAGGGGTGGACTGTCCTGCTTTACCTATACCAGTATAGCAAAAATTCTATCAATTTAATGTATAGCCCAGGCCAGTTCTGTCTTTAGCATGGTTAGCACAATCCAGGTTTCAGCCTTAAAGTACTACCATAATACTACTGCTATTTGGCTGACTGCCATAATTAATGTTTTAATATCCAATCTTTTATGTCTATGAGCCTCAGGGAGGACCCAAACTTATGGGGTTGACATTTGTCTTTACCTTCAAACTCTTGTATTTTTAGGATTTGCAAAATGCAAGTTTGTAAATGTATTTTTGTTCTGTAACTTAAATTCGTGTCTCTGTTTCACCCCAAGACTGATTTGACTTAACCAGAACACATTTTCTAGATAAGGAGAATACCCCTGTGTATTCAGGGTTGAACATTTTCCTTTGCCCCCATTTCTACCTCACCAAAAGGCAGGTTGACACAAGTAGATACAGGCCGAGAGCTATAAAACTGCACCTGACTTGCAAGGAGTTTTCTGCTTTACAGGCTAAATGCCATTGGAAAAACCATGAAGGCCCTAGGGAAAGAAAATAAACTCAGTCTTCCCTTCATGCAGGAAAAGTAGTGTTTTTAAGGCTTCAGGACACTAACTCTGTGTCTGGTGGTTTTGTGGCACTCTTCATTCTTTTCAGTGTTTCATGGAAAGTGGAATTTACCTTTTCCAGGCTCCAGTAACTTTCAGACCTATAATTCTTGGATATAATTGAATTACGCAAAGTGAGTTCACTCATCCCTAGTGAGTATGCTATTCTACAGTCTCTTATAGGAAAGGACTCCAAATATTTAGTGATTAATCTCTCTCAAATTTTGTTTTGCCTCGTTAGCTATGATATTTGAAAAACTAATTTTCCTAGCCGTGGCAACATTAAAAGCTGCTTGCATCAGAACACATCCAAAGGCAATACCCTCAGGTCCTCTCTCCACATTAGAGTTTTGTTGCACCTTCATAGATTAAGAACAAGTGCCTGTTAATAAAATGGCCCACAGCTGCAGAAGTTGTATTCTGTATCATATGTCACTCTCCAGTGTGACCCTTTCCCTGCACCACTGACTGACATAAGGTGATGGTTTCTAGAGAAGGCCACATATGTACCTTCGCCACTAGAGAATAGAACCTGAAGAAGGGTAAGAAAATAAGTTTGGGGGACCCTTGCAGTTCAAAGACAGATTGTAAGCTATTCTGAGTAGAAATTAAGGCCCTGATTTCATTGTGCAAGGGACATCATGTGTTTTCTTATGCTCATGCTTAAGGACCTTGCTGAATTGGGGCCAGCCATGCTGCTCTCAAAAGTGTTACTACAAAGCAGATCCCCTGTTTTCCTGTAGTCACTGTTTTTCTTCTTCTCTTTCCACATCCACATCCCTTGTGGGTATTTTTTCCTTCCCTGTTATAAAGCTACATGAGTCCCGATGTTGCTTCAGGTAAAGAGATGAGTGACAGCTTTGAAGGAGTGGTTGGAAGTGGAAAGCAAGAAGGGAAGCCTTCAAAGAAACATAAGAAATCTACACGCATTCGATCACGCCAGGAGAAGTCGAGCAGACCAAAGCTGACCATTCTAAATGCAAGTACAACCTCTTTGTCCAGGGCTGAACTTCTGTTCTTGGACATGCCAGAAATAATGATCAATGTTACTCTTTTCTTATAGGTGTGTAACACAGGGGATAAGATGGTGGAATGTCAGCTGGAAACACACAATCACAAAATGGTGACTTTTAAATTTGATTTAGATGGTGATGCGCCAGAAGAAATTGCTACTTACATGGTAAGACCTTATTTGCGAAGGAACTTTCAAAAGACATTTAAAATTTTGAGTTGCATAAACTATATGTATATTACACATGCACACAATGTGTTAAAAGAACATTATTGAGATTGCAAAGTTAAGCATTCAAAAGCTAGCGAATGCGAAAATTAAGATTGCTATGAAAAAAATATGAGATCATGTAATTAAAGCCTGTGTCGTAATGCATTATGCATGTGGCACAGGCAGCCTTAATTCTGCATTTCCTAACTGCTGAGGGCTTGACTTTGCAACCTTAATAATGTTCTTTTAACATAGTTTGTGTAATTTCCTAGGTTTTAAAAAGTGCAAACTGAAAAAAACAGTTCCGTCACGTGGCATCATATTGACACCCACATGGGTCATCAGCAGGGTTTACATCTTTAGATCAACCACACAGACCTTTGCCACTTGATCTACCAGAGTAACTGATAGCAGTAGTAGGTTGTCATCCTCTCTGTGGCTCGACACTAGAGAGATATGAGAGAGACATTTTGCCAGTGGGTTTCACAGATATTTGCTAGCAGCAGAAGAAGGCTGGGACTCTGGAATCTTGGGTTCTAGTCCACGCTCTCGAAGGGAGTGTGCTCTAATGGGCACAGACTTTTCTGACTTGAATCCTCTCCAATCTGACCTTATCGCAATCCTGGCCATTCCCCCAAACCTGGCTCCTCATCCAAGTCCCAGTCTCCTTGTCCAGAAACCATTGACCATTTTGGCTAAAATTTTCCAAAAGACACCCAGCTTGGAAAATTCAGTCAAATCAGTTAGTTTGGAAAAGCTATAAACACTCAAAGCAGGGTCTTATAAAAGGAAGTGTCATGCAACCTTAACAGGCAGTGCCACCAGCCCTGCTTAGCATCTCAAAAGTAAGCATGACCTTGATTGGCCAGGACACCACAGGAAGAAGGACAAGACCCCAGAAATGCGATGTATACAGGTCACAACTTTCCTTAGTAATACATCTGGGAACTATCAGACAATAACTCGTCCAGCGCAGACTCTCCTTCCTACTTTAATCCAGGTCACCTGAGGGGAGGCTGAGATCAGCCCCTTCGCTTGTTCACCTGTCCCGGCACCACTGCTGGAACCCCAGCGCCCTCTCATTGTAGGAGGATTAAGGGGGTGGGGAAAAGGGGTTGTCACCTTGCTGTGCCAAAGATTAGGAGCCCCAGCTTCTTTAGGAGATGCTTTCTCCTAATCCTCTTCCAGTTCTGGCTTATCAGTGGACCAGACCCCTGTTGAACAATTACCTGCACTGGGTTCCTAACAGCTTGCAACAAAATTTTGCAACCAAACCTACCTGCCCAGTCCCTGGGCCACTGAGAGGAAGGTGAAATACCCCCTCTCCTCCTCCTCCTCCCTCCCTTCTCCCCTCCCCCCGGGCCAGTCTGGCAGTGAGGAAGAATTTCTTCCCAGCTGCAAAAAGGTGGAATGTCAGCTGGAAACACACAATCATGATGCCCCCAGCAAGACCCCCCAAACCTGGTCCTGCTCTCATCCCAGAGAGGGCAGATGGGGAGGATGGTGCCCCAGGAGGGAGAAGGGCTTATAAGCCATCTCTTGGATGCATAGGAACCAAGAGGCTTATGCTGCACCCTGTGCAACCAATCCGCCCCAGCGCCCTGCTCCTCAAGTCCACAAGCAGGGGTGGTGGGGGTGCCATCCTTAAAAGGGCCAAGAGTTTTCACTCCCATGCTAGCCCGAACAAAACCTCCCCATTTCTGAGGTTGCACAGTTTGGGGAACACGTCATTCCTGTACTAGGTTCTGGTTTTGTTCTAGATCACAGGTGCAGTGAGCCTGATTTTTCAGAGAGGGCTGAGCTTCCAGAGTCCCAAATGAAATCCATGGGAGCTTTGGGCATTAAGCACACTTGAAAGCTAGGCTCTGTGTTTTGTAGGTGTGGGACTCTGGGCGGCTTTTTTATGTCTATTTACTGTAACAAAGCCTTTCTTTTGGGGGGATGAGAAACAAGATGATGCGTCTTACACACAGAAGCAAGGTGATCACTTTGCATCAAACCCACCAGGCCCAGAGAACGACTAATTTTTGTGAGAGAGGGGTGATTCAGTTTGGCCAGAGGCCAAATAAGAATACTGTCTCTTTAGGGTCTAGTTCCCATGTAGAATGATACACGTGCTCTCTGTACACAGATGCAAACTTCCAGCTAGTTAAGTCCACACAATGAGTACTGAGCTACAGCCATTAGTGGTTTATCTTAATGTGCTCTTTACAGGTAGAGAAGGAATTCATATTGCAGACTGAGAAAGAGACATTCATTGAACAAATGAAAGATATTATTGATAAAGCAGAAGATATGCTCAGTGAAGATACAGAAGGAGAACGAAGTTCTGATCAGGGAACAAGTCCCCAGCAAGATGCGTCTAGACTAGAAATGAATGAAGTAAGAATCTTGTGTGTCGGGTCCTTTTTTAAAAAATAAATGGGGGTTTCTTGATATCAAATCTGATTTTTTTTCTTAATCTAGTTACTGTATTTTAAGTTTGTGTTACAGCCTCTGCTCAACTAAGATTTGCAACATAAATATTCCTTAGAAAAATGTTCCTGCATTAGTGCTTGATTAAAAACATATTTTTTGTTTTAAACAGGAGAATCGGCAATCTCAAGTGAAGACACCCATGTATCAGCAGAATGGTAAAAGTGCTTTTGAATACAAATTGAATCTCGAACTATCAGGCAATGAATAGGTAATATTAGACTGTCCAGAAGTTTAGCAGTCTCAAATAACTCCACCGGTCACAGATGACTGGAATATGTCCTGAAAATATAGGCCTGGTAAAAACCACAGTTGCCGTTAGCAGCCTTGAAGTCCCAAGGCTAAAATAGATTAAACCAGCGTTTGGGTGCATCAGGAATATACAAATTTTACAAACTGGCAATGATCCCCGCTGCCTCCAAACTGAAAGTGGGGTTGAACAGGAAGAGACAAGGCTTTCATAAATGTACTCTCTGTTCTCAACAATAACTACGCTTGCAAAAGGAAGTTAACAGAGATTGGCTCTTAATGTTTGCAGATGCAACTGAATTTGGTAACCAGGAAGTTTCAGCCAACTCTATCTTACCAGTGAGAAGTCTTATTCTTTTGGATATGTTTGGTATATTATCTCTTTCCCAGAGAAAGGGAAGGTATCAGTGTGGGCTTTCATTCCCTCTATAAACTGGAGAAGGGAATAAAACCATATCCTGTTTAAACCTCATTTCCAAGCTGCATTTGGTCATGTGTTGCACACACCTCTATTTGCCAGGCACTTCTCTGAGTTTTTGTGTGTGTGTAAAACCTCTTTGGGGCCACACAACATGCTTCGGTGACTCAAAACAATGGTGTCCCTCCCAAACAATGGTGTACGCAGTCTGCCTGGCTCCTCTTAGATAGTTCACACTTGCTGGCCACTCTTAAAGTATACTCTTCGCGTTTATTGGTTTGTAAATAGAATTTTGAAAACTCTGTAATTTGATACATGTAAATGAGGGAGTAAAAGTTCAGGATGAATGTAGGAGAGCAGTAGTAAAACAACACCACCTATGTAGGAAAATAGATAAAGTAAGTTGCATAAAACATTACCAAAAAACAGTTTTTCTATTACAAAAACCTTCTTTACAGTACAATTAGTTCACTTTAAGCCTAAGCCAAACATCATTTAAATCAAAGAGAGTCGTTCCAGCAACTTCAATGAGCTTTGGATCTGGCTTTGTGTCCCTCTCTAGTACAGTCACTTGAAAGGCAGACTCTTTCCTACCCAAGAAGATCACTTTCTTGCTATGGGAGTCCAGTAAGAGCCATTATTTTTAATCTCTGTGAATACTGTAGAGACTCGTGTCTCTTCCTAAAATGTGGGAGTTTCACATGAAGAATAAGTCTGATTTGGATCCTATCAGCTTCTTAAAGTACTGTATAGAAGCTCCAAAACAAATACGATGTTAACCCTTTATTTTGCTCTTCACAATTAGTTTTACATACTGGAAAAAGGTGGTTTATTATATGCCCTGTTGTGGAAAACCCTACTGAGGAGGTACCAGAATTCTCCCCAGCAGTTCCTCAGAGTAAACAGCCGGAAGGTCCAGGTATTTATGAACTTTAAAGCTTTCATTTATCTTAGGGAACAGGGGTGTGGGCCATCAACTTTGTCTTCTTAGAGGCAGCTCTGTCAGTTCTTCCTATATCCTCCCACGCTTTCATCATGATTGTTTTCTTTTAGCTGCAACGTGGTGGGAGGCAGAGGATGAAGAGTATTGTGTTAGTTGTTGCTTCACAAGCTGACCAGTAAAGGATACCAAAGATGCTAACACTGGCACTGTTAGTTCTCCTTTAATTACTTCCCTGCACCTCAAACTGCTGCAGTCCACAACGCCTGTGTGTGGGTAACTGGATAGGCTAATCTTGCAAAGGAAGTACAATGGCTTGATTTTAGTTGTTAGCAAAGCTGTGTGGCCAAACAAATGCCTGCAATAAGTTTCTTCTTCTAAAAGTTATTCATAAATTACACATGGCGCCAAAATAATCAGCAAAAATGATGCTTGCTTCTGGTTTTGATCTTTGCCATCACCACTCGCTCGGAGGCCACAGCCAAAGAGGGAATCGTTCCAGTGTGTGTCTTCCTCGGCTTAGGGCAGCACTTACCTCAGTTCATCAACCATAGATTTTGGGGGAGCAAGTTGGGGAGCACCACTGCAGTCCAGAATAGCATGGGAGCCTTGCCCCAAAACGTGCTTGAACTTTAAGAACTTTGTACAAGTGAAAAATGAGCCTGCAGTATCAGCCACATAATTTGCAGTCTAAAAAGTCATGTAGGATAGGGACCTTTTTAGTAACTTCAATTTACCACACTGTGAAACAAGATAGTTTATAAATAGTGTATTATTTCTATTAATAGCCAATGGGGTGCAATACACAATACCCATTCAAAATGGATATATCATATCCACCATGAAGAGTTTTTCTGTAGGATCACGCATTTTATGTGAGCATATAGTTTTAAACTAAAATATGGACAGTCTTTTGATTATTTAGAGAAAAGTCCGAGTGTTCTTAAACTCTGTTAAGAGTTCGGCATGTAATTTAAGTTCTATTCATAGCTGTTTATCATAGGCTGCATCCTTTTTACAGCAATATTTTCTGAAGTCTGCAATTTGAATATTGGGTTAGTAGTTTTCTAATAGAAAACATTTAGCAGTTCAGGGCCTGCTGTATTTAAACTTGACTAAGAAATTTTGTGGTTACTTTATATGGTTCACTCTGTATAGCCTGTAAAAGGTGACATTGGTGTTTTTACTCCTTATAGATCCAGAACAGTCCGATGATCAGCAAATGAGCTCTGCGGTGACAGACACACCTAGTGTCTTGTTTTGTCACCAGCTTCCTAGTCAAACAAGTGTATACGACAGCCCCTGTGGAACACCTGCTCCTTTGGCACAAGTTCCTGCTGCAGTGTCTTCAGCTGTTTTACAGACCAAGGCAGAAATTTTAGCTGCAACACTGCCGGGAACTGCTCCATACGTCCCAGAACAGTTTGTTGCTAATGTAGGTCAACCAGAATATCCTCCACTACACCTGGTAATGCCCCGTCAGCCTGATGCTTCTGCCCACAATGCAGCTTCACTAGAGGAGCCTTCCGATGCTCCACTTGCTCCAAAAGCCGCCCTGCAAACGCTGCAGCAGACGGATGAAGACGCTTGTGTTCCCGATGTGGAGATCTCATGTTGTACTGTGAGGCCACCCAGCTCGAGTCTAACAGTTCCTGCACCGGGAGCCGAATTCTGTCCCGTTCCTGCTCTCTCTGATGTCGTCGTCTTGGAACTCCAACCTGGGCTACAAATTCCCCGTGTGTCAGAGGCCAGTCAGCCTGGTGTAATGCAGCATTCCTTGGTGAACCAGCTGCTTCCTGGGGGTGTTGTGTCTGACCCTCTAAATCTGACAGGCTCTCAGCTTCAAAGTCCTCCTCAGCTACCGGGAGCTGTGTCCCAGCAACATATAGTGCTGACCCAGTCCCAGCCTGTCGCCTGCGCTGGCCTTGGCGTCGGTCCGCTGCAGCCACCTTGTGCAGTAGAGTCTGACGGAGAAGGGCCACCCAGAGTTGATTTTGCTGACAACACAATAAAAAGCCTCGATGAGAAGTTGCGCAATTTACTGTACCAAGAGTGTGTTCCTACGTCTGCTGCATCAGCAGGGACACCAGACAGCTTTGTACCTTTAGAGCAGGGTGAGAGCGAGTTAGCTAGCTTACCGCCTTTGAATGAAGAACTAATTCCCACACTTGTATTGGATTTAAGAGAACCAGGCCTTAATGTCCCAGACACCTGCCAGGAAGCTAATGCTGCTCAGGATCAATTTGTGTCACTTATACCTTCTGAAATGCCACCTTACCCTGTATTGGCTAGTCAGGCTATGACTGTGCCTTTTATACCCATAAATCCAGCAGCCATGGAAACGTCTGCCATGCTGAACAAAGCTACAGCCACTGACCACAGCAGAACAGAATTCAGAATCCAAGAGCCAATGGTAGGATATGCAGATACTTCTATCTATAAGCATTTCTATATTGCTTGTTGCCCTGGTAGCTTACTTTCTGTCTGGGTTCCCTGTTTACTGCTTTTGCTTTCAATTTGTCACGTGTATTCTCACTCACACAAGTGTTTCACTATCCATTCATTAGAGAAAACTAAACTTTGCTCTTGGGTTCAAAAATTGGTATAATCCTTCAATTCAGTCTTTTCCTTCTCTTTTTTTTTAAATCCTGTTTCTAAAGTGAGCGGGCTGAGACAGGTGGTAAGTCATGGTGGTTTAAGAATGTTAAATATATTCATAGTGATGTTGATAACTGAGGTTACTCCTTTTTGAGCATTTATCTAAGCCTTGATAGGGGAAAGAGGGTGATGTCTGCCTATTTGGTCTCTGTATATTATTCTCTGTTCCTCATTCATGCATAGAATCATAGAAATGTCAGGCTGGAAGGGACCTCAAGAAGTCAAGTCCAGCGCCCTGCACTGTGGTAGGACCAAATAAACCTAGGCCATCCCTGACAGGGGTTTGTCCAACTTGTTTTTAAAAGCTTCCAATGATGGGGATGCCACAACCTCCCTTGGAAGCCTGTTCCAGAGTTTAACTACCTTATAGTTAGCAAGTTTTTTCTAATATCTAACCTAAATCTCCCTTGCTGCAGATTAAACCCATTACTTCTTGTCCTACCTTCAGTGGACATGGAGAACAATTGGTCATTGACCTCTTTATAACAGCCCTTAGCATATTAGAAGACTATTAGGTCGCCCTGCAGTCGTCTTTTCTCAAGACTAAACATGCCCAGTTTTTTCAGCCTTTCCTCATAGGTCAGGTTTGCTAAACCTTTTGTCATTTTTGTTGATCTCCTCTGAACTCTTTTCCATTTGTCCACATCCTTCCTAAATTGTGGTGCCCAGAATTGGACACAGTGCTCCTGGTGGGGCCTCACCAGTGCCAAATAGAGAGGAACAGTTACCTCCTGTGTCTTTCATACGACTCTCCTGTTAGTACAGCCCCAAACTGGGGGGAGGGATGGCTCAGTGATTTGAGCATTGGCCTGCTAAACTCAGGGTTATGAGTTCAATCCTTGAGGGGGCCACGTAGGGATCTGGGGCAAAAATCAGTACTTGTCCTGCTAGTGAAGGCAGGGGGCTGGACTCGATGACCTTTCAGGGTCCCTTCCAGTTCTAGGAGATGGGATATCTCCATATATTAAATCATATTAGCCTTTTATGAAGCTGCATCACATTGCTGACTCATATTCAGTTTGTGGTCCAGGATAACCCCCAGATTCTTTAGTGCCACCTCAACAGTTCTTCCCCATTTTGTAGTTGGGAAGGAAAAATCCAATTCACAGTGCAGTACTTTGTGCTTGTCTGTACTGAATTTCATCATGTTGAATTCAGACCAATTCTCCAATTTGTCAAGACCATTTTGCATGTATTCATTTAAATTGACTACCTGCCCTCCATCACTTCTGCACACTTCTTTTTCAGCGAATGTAGATACTAGCAATATGGTTGTAACAGAAATGTCAGATTAATAGGTGAACTGGAACTGAAAAGCTATGTATAACTTACTAGAGTCAGGTAAGTTATTGTGCCCCATAAATATCAATGTGCTTAGTATTCATTATCATGCTACTAGCTAAGATAAACATCTTTCCTTGTCTTGCATTATGCCCCTGTGACTAATTCCGTGATTTCTAGCAGACTGCTAAAGTACTTTGGGTCCTAGGCGTGGCTTATAGTGCCATCACTTTAAAAGTGAGGTGACCGCAGGGCACAGAACACAAGATTTGTATGCTTGCTTGCTTGCTTGCTTGCCTGTCAGTTGTGCAACTTTCATTCAAAGTAGTGACATTTGTGTAGAGCATCATAGCTACCTTCTTAAACCAGTCTTAATTTAAACCCCTAATTAAACATATTGTGGGCATTCGCTTTGCTCAAATGTTCCAGCTACTGCTGGAGACTCTATAGCATAAAGCTTATACCGCTTCCAGATGGGATCTTGCCTCCTTTCATAAGCTCAGCAGGGGAAGGCTATGTCACCACTTTGCTGGCAGACTGCTGTGAAAAAGCCTCAGTGCTGCAAGGGGATGGTGATTCCTTCCATAGGCGGTCTGAATTATTAATGATTCAGTGTCCCGACAAGGGACCCTGAGCAAAATGAGATGCAGTCATTCAGATGAGACGCTAAGGCCATGAACTCTCTAGGACAGTGGTTTTCAACATGGGGACCGCAGAGTATGGCTAAGATTTCCAAAGGGGTCCGCAGCTCCATTTGAAATTTTTTAGGGGTCTGCAAATGAAAAAAGGTTGAAAAACACTGCTCTAGAATCATTACCAATACCCTAGCACTTTCTGCTAGGTCAGAGATGCTTAACCTAGTTGGAAAGCAGTACTCTGGAGTTAGTTCTCTTCCCGCAACCAAATATAAAGCTGCCCCCCATGTAATTTTAATTGGATTCACTGTACAAAGTATTAAAACCATGCCATGTTTCAACAGAGAGGTGGTAGCAGTTAAGCAACTGTATGCTGTGTATGTTACTAAACCAGTTTCTAAAGTACTGAAGGCTCATTCTCTATAGAAAGGGTTATAAATAACAATACAGTATTGAGTGCTCCCAATTAGATTGTCTGCCATAGAATAAAACAGATACATAACACATTTGTATTGTAATTTGCTTAACTTTTCATAGAAATTTCATATATATTAGGATGTAATCTGGTTGAAAAAGCACAAGATACTTATTTATAAGTGTGTACTTGAATAGCTAAACTCGGTGCATATTTACAAATGTTCCATACTAGTATATGTTGCAGTCTTCTCCTAAAACCTTCCTCCTCGTTCACCCTCCCTGGAAAAAAATGGTGTGGCTGAAAAAGAAGATGGGTGGCAAATTTCGCTAGGAATGTAAAATACTTATTCCTATATCAAATAACTCTGTGCTAAGATATGCTGTAAATATGAAGCAAGTTCCAGAGACTGTATATCCCTGTTTGTAGGGTTGTTAAACTGAAATTCACTTTTATATTTTGTTTCCTTTTACTTTAAGTTGGGAATGTCCGAAACAACTAGCATCGGTGTCAGCTCCTCAGAAGTGAGAGGTGGGTCAATGAGTAGAAAAGGTAGTTACCAGTGACAGCTAGTTTGAATTGTTAACTTCAATGCTATTTCTGTACTATCCTGTGGGCCTCTTTGCTCACGCACCCTTTTTACTAACTCTCCTTGGGAAACCTTCACAACCGCACCCAGCACAATGGGGACCTGAACCTGGCTTGGACTGCTGGGTGCTGTCACAAAACAAAAAATAAATCTGGCTTTGCCGCCATTTTTGTCAAACTTACAAAAAGCAAACAGTCTCATGGACAGAATTAAACATAATACTGTAAATAAGCAATGCAGGTCTTTCCAGGCGGGTGATGTACAGAGGCCTTCCTGTGAGACTCTGTACTTTTCCCATAGTGTTTTGAAGTTTGCAGTTCACAGGCTGAGCAGAAAGCCAGCCAGATCTCCTTTACCCCACTGGATGGAGTTCTTAAAGACAGCAGGATTTTGGGTGGGCTCCGCAGAGAAGAGTCGGTCCGTAGGGCTCTTGAGGAATCATTGAGGATGACTGTGGAGGCCTATCAAGGCAGGCATACTCCATTCCAACTAAGCTGTTGATAGATTCCATGACACTTTTCACAGCATACTAAAATTGTTCAGAATGTGTAACTAATCTGATTTACCTGTCCAGGAAGATTTTGTCCCCTTTAAGGATGGAGTATTCTGGAGATTTTAGCTCAGTTCCACATGTCCTGCTGCTGTTAGAGTAACACACGGTTCTTCGAGTATGTGTCAGTGTGGATCCCGCTGTAGGTGCACATGCTCCTCATGCATGTGAGACTAGAGGATTTTTTAATTAGTGTCCTTTGGCGCCACGTATGCACCCTGTGCTTTCTCATGCTCCTCTATGAGGGTGTAAAGGGTGGGGTGACCACAACCCTCCCTCAGTACCTTCTCACCACCCATGGCAGCAACATGGAACCAGTGAAGTGTTTGACCCCACCAGTTCTTAGCTTTGACTACATTTTCTACAAAAACTTACCACAAATCTTCACAACTCTTCTGACTCTGACATACGACTGTCATGATATATATCAACCAGTCTGGACTGAGCACTGACAGTTCAATTCCTCCTGTACAGTCCCCTTGCATGCACACACAAACAGAGCTGCTTGACATGGTGGCCTCAAAACGTACGGGCTCCAAGCCCTGTTGGACTAATTACCTTGAAAGATGGACACAGCTGGTCTGCCTGCTGTTCAGGTGAGTTCACTAGACTGAGCAGTGTGCCTTGCATCCTCCACTAGGATGCATAAGTCATGAGACATCAGGTTTAAGCTTCATCTCCTGGAGCAATCCATGAGGGTCTCCTCAGAACCTGAGGAGACCAGCTCCAGAGTTGGGCTAGCAACGAGCCAGTGTCATCCAGCACCCTGTCTAGCAGACTTATCACACCAAAGACCGCTGTGGAGAAGACAGTGCAGAGAAAAGACCTGGCACCAATACCAACANCACCAAAGACCGCTGTGGAGAAGACAGTGCAGAGAAAAGACCTGGCATCAATACCAACACCTCCAGATGGACTTGTTTGCCACAGAGGACCACACCAAATGTTCAAACTTCTGTTTCAGAGAGTGCATGAACCTGGGCTTGTTACCAGATGTCTTTCTCCTCCACTGGTCTTGAGCACTGCTATATGCCTTTCCACTGATTCCTAGATCAGGCAAGATGAGTCTATAATCACACTATTAGTCCTTTCCTGGCAGAGATAGTTTTGGCTATCAGACCTATTGCAGTTATCCAGGCAGTCTCCTATATGCCTCCCAGTCTTCGCAGACAGAGTATTTCAGAGCCAAGCTCAGATACTGCACCTGGTTGTTGCACCTGACGGCTTGGGGGTTGGCTGGTTGAACACTGCTGATAGAGATTGCTCCCTACAGATTCAGGAAATTCTTATACAGAGCAGGAAACCATCCACTAGGATGATCTCCCCTTCAGAAAGGAAGAGGTTCTCAATACAGGTAGCTCAGTGAGACCTAGAACGAGTAGACATTCTGATACCAAAGAGCCTAGACTATATGCTGTAGTTGAAACAGGCTGGATTGGTATTTAGCTCTCTCCAGGTCTGCCTTGTGGCAATGTAAGTGTGCCATGCTCCAGTACAATCATACTCTGTCTTCTCTTATCTAACGCTATCAAAATTTCTCAAGGGCCTCCTGCATATTTGCCCTTTGGTTAGCAACCCGACTCCCATGTGGTACCTCAACACTGTCCTCCTAAAACTCACAGAGCCTCCTTTTGAACCACTGTCAGCCTGCTCAGTACACCTCCTTACCATCAAGATGGATTTTCTGGTTGCTATCACCTTGGCACAGAGCGTTAGTGAGCTCCATGCCCTTGTAGCTCTTTACACATCCTTCCACAGGAAGAAGATGGTGTTGAGACCACACCTCATGTTCATCCCTAAGGTGGTTTCCAAATTCCACCTGAACCAATGAATCACCTTGCTGGCCTTTTCCCCAAAGTTGCACTCAATACCTGGAAAAAGAAGCTGCATACTTTAGATGTGTCTGGAGCTTTGTTCTGTTACTTTAACAAGACCAAGCCCTTTAGGCAGTCTCACCGCCTCTTTGTAACTATATCCAGCCCATTGAAATACCAAACCATCTTACCACGAACATCTCCAAATGCTCACAGTTGGCTGGTGAGCCTCTCCATTGGCGCACAAGCAGCGTCTTCCATCCACTTCAGGAATGTTCCAGCCTCTGAGATCATTCAACATGGAGCAACCCACTGACTCTTGTGAAACATTTACCCTTCAGGTGGCAGGCAAGTCAGATGTTCTTCAATTGCCGTTTGACTGATGCAGCTGTAACTCCTTGTTCCCACTGTCTGGGGGGATTCTGCTCACCAGTAGCCCACAGAGGGTTCCACACTGACATACGCAAAGAAAGACTGGTTACTTACCTTACAGTAGCCATGGTTCTTTGAGATGTTGGCACTATGGATCTGTGAATCCCACAATGCAGCCTTCATCTTAGCTTTTCAGAGTCCTCATGGTAACACAGCCCTTGAATTGTGAGGGAGCTGAGGAAGGGTCTATGCCCTTGCACAAGGAAGCACAGGGCACGTGCATGGCCCTGACAGACAGTGCCATTTTTAAAAAAAAACCTTCAGTTTCACATGCAGGAGGCATGTGTGCACCTTCAGTGGATTTACCCTGACTAACGCATCTCAAAGAACCCCATCGCTGTACAGTAAGTATCCCTTCCTAACTTAAATATTAAGGAGGCCTGATGCTATTCTTAGAATGCTGTCAATCATCAGAAATTTCATTTAAGTCACTGGAGTTGCCCCAGTCTAAAACCAGGAGGAGAGGGGAATTTTGCCCTAGGTTTTAATATGAATTTCATATGTCATAAAGAGATGCATATATTTCATGATTTCAGAACTGGGAAATGACATTCTTACCTTATGTTCACTCTGCATTCTTGAAAGATTTCCATTCATTGGTTAAACTTTGAAAAAGCATAATGGCCTGGAGGTTAAATTCTATTTTGTATGTCATCAAGAACATATTTTTCTTCTCATACATTGCTATTGCGGTCCAAATGACCATTATTTGAGTCTGTAGTTACCACCTTCAGCAACATGTTGTTCAAATTTGATCCGAGTGAAAGATATGAAAAAAAGACTCTCTGATTATGGTCAAATGCTGATTACCTTATGCACACTGCTCAATGACATGTTCAAACATCTATTTTTCTGTTGCAGACCTCAAAAGTACCTTTGTAACTTGAGCTCTGCATACAGTACACAATTAAATCTCCATCCGATTTTTGTCTTCAGAACTTTTTCAGACCTATCTTTATCTGGACTGCCCAGATCATTGCATTGAGTCTGAATTTCTACTAAGGGATATTTTATAGTACCTGCATTATGGCTTTTAAAGTATCTTAAGTAAATCTTGCATTTGATATCCTAATTATGGTCTAAATTATGTAGATTTGCTGGTGAATTATGCATTGTTCCAATGCAAATTTTATTTAATAATGGATATTGAACCTAGTGTTGCTTTTCCTTTTTTAGGCTAAAACCTTTCTGTCCAGACATGTAATCAGTACATTTTTTTTTCCCATTTTATGAAACAGGTTCAGCTGCAAACATTTCTTCAACTTCTGCTGTTACAACAAAAGGTCTTCTTCAGGTAATGTGAAACTATAAATAGTTGTATGCCTGTCTGCTACACTTACACTCAAAATTAATCTCCCTCATTCTTTTTCCAGGTTGCTCCTGCATCATCAACCATACCTGAACAAATGGAAACTTCTAAAAGGAATGAGCAGGCAAAGATCAAAATTTCATCTGCACCTACAGAGAACTTAATACAGACTTCTACAACAGATAGGGAGATAAATAACCTTCAAAGGAATGACTTTGTAGACCCTGGTTCCTATGGAAAACAGTCTGAAGTGCATGATAATAGTACACCAGCCAAAACTATTGGCAGGTTTTCAGTGATCAGTACCCACGATGAATTAACTTTAACATCGCCACATTGCTTAAGGTACTCTGCACCACCAGATGTTTATTTGGATGAGCTTCCCTCGAGCCCTGACCTGAAAACATCAGTACGGCGAGTGCAAACGGCATCTTTTCTTGATGTCCTTTCTGACCATGGTTCCAGTGATTCTGGTGACGAGTCTCTCCGAAGGAAGTCTGTTGCTGCTCCGCTGTCCCCGCAGAGCAGTAGTGCAGTCAATGACATCCCAAAAAAGTCAGCTTCTCTTCTGCAAAGATCTGGAAAGACTAGTTCACCAGGCCCTGATTCGCCTAATGGTCAGGGAACAAAAATCCCCACTATCAATATAACATCCTTCCACTCGCAGTCATCCTACATGAGCAGCGACAATGACTCGGAATTTGAAGATGCAGATATGAAGAAAGAACTGCAGAACCTGAGAGAGAAGTATGTTGGATTTTAAAACAATTCTGGATACTTGACACATGTTTAGACTACCTAAAAAGCATCTCCACACGTAGTAAAAAACAGTGTGTGTACAGCATCAATGAGGAAACTCATTCAGGAAAAAATACCACCCCTTCCTGCAAAATTCATACTGAACACAAATCACATGGTGGCAGTTACAGAACCCAAACTTTTCTTAATCATTCGTTTCTTTTTATTCACCTTTGCATTTCTTAGGCCTGGTCTACACTTAAAAAATAGATTGGCCTTGCTGCACATTTCAGGGCTGTGAAAAATGTTGTGCCCTGAGCACCATAGTTAGGTTGGCCTAACCCCGGTGTAGACACGGCTAGGTTGATGGAAGAATTCTTTTGTTGACCTAGCGACTCCCTCTCAGAGAGATGGGTTAACTACATTGATGGAAAACCCCATTCTGATGATGTAGGAAGTGTCTACACTGTAGTGGCAGAGCTGCAGCACCATAGATATGACCTTAGTTCCAGTTAGAAGTGAAAATACCAAAATACCTCAAAAGCCTATACATGTGTGTTCTGAGCCAGAGAGAACCAATTCACTGAGGGGTCCAGCCCCAATTTCCTAATCAAAGAACTCAGTTAACTTCAGGGCAGGAAATGTCCCTATGTTTGTTCAGCACCCAGCCCAGTGAGGCCCCAATCTGAGAGCTCTAGATGTTACTTCAATGCAAATAGAAGATAATCAGGAATAATCTGGTTATTTAGCTGGACCGTTTGAGATTTCCCCATCCGAAAAGCAACTATTTTTTGTTGCTAAAGCCCATTTACTAAAAGTTTGTTTTTATAATAACTACAACTTCTGATTTAATTGGAAGAAATAGTCATGATCCTGTCATAGAGGAGGGAGGAGTGTTTCTGAGCTGCAGGGTTTGGATCTGGATTCAAATTTACCTAAATTTTGGCAATGTCTGTAGCCAGGTTTGGATTTGGGTCTCTCCCTGAGCAAAATGTTTTTCTTTTTGTCAGGCACCTTCTTCTTCAGTCAGAGTCACCATTAATGGGATCCTCCTTTTTTAGTGTTCCTTAATTATCTCTGCTTGTTTTCTTTTCTAACTAGCTTTGAATGTCCCCTGCAAAATGAGTCTGCGGGAAGTGGCTTTTGTATCCTTTTTTGCTGCTTTATGAAATATTAAGACCTGAAAAGCTTTTTTTAATGAAATACATGTTAACAAAACAGACCACCAAGTTTTAAACAAGTGTAACCCCCCCCCCAAAAAAAACCCGAACTCCTGCACTCACATGCTAAGACATCAGTCTCTTGTGGTGTCATAAGCCTACTAGATATACAGTGGTCTGTAGAGCCCTCTAGCAAAACCACGGTAAACAAGACCTGATTTTTCTAATGTAAACACAAGCAGAAGATGACCTGTTTGGGGCGGGGGAGGAGTGTTAGGGTTGTGTATATCATAAGAAGCACAGGGGGTTATAAAAAATTGTGTTCTTTGCAGCTCACATCCTAAAGTAAAATAGAATTCACTCTCCTCATCCAAGCAGTTCGACGTATCCTTGTATAAAGTACTTCTTGCTATCAAAATGCATCTGGAATAGTGAATTAAATTACAATTAGCATCTCTTAGCATGCTGCTTATGGTGCTGTCTCCCAAAAGTAATTCCCACACTATAGAACATGATAGCATGTCACAGATAACATGACCTCTTCAGTGAGGTGGTTGCATGAGCAGTAAACTCCAGAAAGCCAGTTATTACTAAACTCGTCTTTTGAGCACCTTTCAGTTTATTCAAGGTGGAGAAGTGCTTCATACCTGCTATGCTGTGCAAAATGGGTGCCATTTCCCTCTGTGGCATTGTTCTCTTTTAAAAGTAAATGCAATAATCCCTAAAGGTGCTGGATTGAAAACCCTAAAGAATGAATTCTCCTGGTATGGGATAGGTAGTAGTAGTGCAGCCCTTTCCCCACATACCCTTTCCAGAGTGCCTCAGCCCTGGGTAATCTTTAGGGTTAGAGGCTAGTTCAGGCTTATTTCAATTCGATCATGATCTTTGGACTCCTTTTTAAGTAGATACCTATCCAGTAGGATCTGGTTGGAGACATCCAGCTCATCTCACACTCGACCCCTGAGCAGTCAAATGTTAACAGCCCAACTGCTGCCCTGGGTGTGAAGTGGTGAGCCTGAAATGAAACTCTGTCACATGGCTAGTCCTCAGACCTGTCCGTTTACTCACGATTCTTTTTCTCTAAGCATGTGATGAGAGAAAAATGGAAGCAGTGGTTCCCAATCTTACTGTAAAGTTAGAATTTAACTTGGAATATAAGGGTGCTATAGAAAACAATTCAATGTGTGTTCAAAAGGTATTTAGATACAATCTATCCTGCATTATAAGGAACGTGGCCATCCAGGTTCTTGTGTCACTGTTAATTTAAACGCTTGCTTTTGCTTTTCTTCGTGCAGCGCTTCTCCCGGTTAATTTAACTATACTTCTAGAGACAGCTTTTTTTTGGCACGGGTTTGAAGGGACAGAAGTACTGGAAACATTTGAGTTAAATTCAGATCTTGTATCCAAACCAATCACGTTCACTTTGGATTCTAAAAATCCTCTTTCTACAGGAGTCTCTGTATAACCTAATACTTGAAGAGCAAATTTAGAGCAGAGGATTGAAACTCATTTTCTTCATGTCTGTGCATACAGGATTAGATGTCTTTTCCTATATAGAGTGTTTACACATGTACACGCTCTTGGATGAGGAATAGCTTGCTGTATAACATGTTGTTGTTTCTTTGTAACTGTAAATGCCATCTGGGTCTGGCATTTTCTCAGACAAGTAGCTAGCATAATGTCCTTTTATTTTATTTTATTTTATTTTATTTTTTATTAGGCACATGAAAGAAATTGCTGAACTGCAGACTCAACAAAAGAATGAGATAGAGGCTTTGTTCGTCCGGCTGGGCAAACCATTGCCACCCAACGTGGGTTTTCTTCACTCAGCCCCACCAAGTGGCCGCCGGCGAAGAACCAGCAAAAATAAATTAAAAGCTGGGAAACTATTGAATCCTCTGGTTCAGCAGCTCAAAACTGCACCTTCCAACACAAGTAGGTCCCACTGTTTTAAAACCTTGTATCCCATTAAATATAAGGAGCGCCTTTATTTTATTTTCTGGCCCTGACCTGCTAGGTAATTATACTGAATTCGGGTGAAGGCAATGAAAAGTTAAATAATAATACATTTATTACAGTGATTGAAACATCATACTGTGGACAACTTTTAAGAGATCTTTCTGTGATCTCCTCTTATTGTAGCTGCCCTTTCTAATCCCCTGGCTTCCCTGCATTAACTGTAGTGCTTGGTTACATGAAAAGGTAATATTCTGCCAGCAATAATGCGCTAAGAAGAAAACAAAATAGCTGTAATGTGTGGTTACTTGGGTATAATCCACCACCACCCCCGCAGGATTCCAAAAAAAGCATTGTACATTTATATGGGTAAAAAACAACGCCCAGCATTAAAATAGGAAGAATTGAAAACAAACAAAGAAAAAATAATCAAGAGTTGTTGAGGTGATAAAAACCCTCATGCTTCAGGGCATAAGCTGACCTCTGACTCAGGTTTGGAAAGAAATGTTTTCCCTATTCACGAGCTGTTCCATAACCACCTAGTGCAGATTTCTTCCTCTGAAGCAGTTAGTATTTTCTGTGTAGGTATCGAGCACACTGTCAGTGCTTGACAAATAAAATAACAATGTCACAATTCAGTTTTAGTTTGGGATAGAACCTAAATCTATTTGTTTTCCCGTCTTTCTCCCTAAGGTAATTTATCCATGTTTGTATTCACTGTTTAGATACTGTTAGTCTGCATTGAGTGTATAGCATTTTGTGATTTTTCTTTTGTAAAAGATGCTCTATAAGATTGGATTGGACTTGCCAAAAAACAATTTAAAGCTGTGAGTGATGCCTTGCACTTCAGATAGGGTGTTGAGAGGTTTTCTAATACTTGTTAATATGGATGTGAAATCTGTGATCAGGATTGCATGACCAACAGCAGTCAGTCTTTGGCATTATCTGTTCGGAAAAGTAATAAAATAGTAATTGAGTAGGGGAACTTAGATAGGCAGTGCCCAATTCTCCCACTGCAGAATGCGAGTTATTCCTGCTGAACTTTGTTCATTTGAAGTTTGTGATGGCAGACTAGCTCTTCTTCTCTTAGTGGTGTACTTCAAATCCTATAGAGCTTCTTTCCATTGATTGCAGTTCTGTACCAATGTGAATGGCATTATGTCAGTTTTAATTAGACTTTTTTTTTCTTTTACAAAAAGACAGAATCTAAATTAAGATAGCAAAAGCAAGGACATTCAGAGTTAAGACTGACATGCCACAATCCACTTTATATCAGTCAGTGTCTCGAGCAAACTCCTCTTCTGTTTTAAACCTTCCCATTCTAGCGACTCCTTTGCTTATTTCTGGTGGATGCCTTACCTCCTCCTTCCTTCCAATATGGAGTTCCCTGTGATGGTATCTAACCCTTCTGTCCATCTGTTTTTGGTGTGTAGGCCATCTCCTGGCTGTCTCTACCCTTTCCCCTTCCTTCTGTGCCAACAACACCCCTCTCTCTGTCTTGGCCCACTCTGACCTCTCCCTTAACTTGGCTCACATCAGCATACCACCTCTCACTACCTGAATGTTTCAGAAAGTCAGAGCTTCTTTCTGCCTAAAATGTCTTGTCGCGTAATTCTGTCTCCACTATCACTCATCTTTAAGCTTCTCTGCTGCACACTTTCCCTCATGCCTTTCCCTTTCCAGTCATTCTCCCTTTTCCTGCTAAGCTGTAGGAAGCTGACCAGCTTCCCTGACTTTGAATAAATCCTTTATTTGTGCCTTAATCACTCTCCTTCATGACTATTGAAATTGTTGCTTCTTTGGCCCTCTTAAATCCTTTTGCAGCTTCAGGAGGTCTCTAATATTACTACTGACGTACTCTGATTATATCACTCCCATCCTCAGTCACCTTTGCTAGCTTCCATTCCATCTCCCAAGTGAATTTCAAAGTTCTTCTGGTATTAAAACCTGATATTTTTTCACAGTCCTGCCTTTCTAACTTTCTGTTCATCTCCCTTTGGTTCTCACTCACTCGTTCTCCACTTTTGTCCACTGCCTTTCACATTCCATAGTTGAGTGTAGAGTCTCACTAATCCCGCGGCATCTTTCTAGAATGTCTTCCATCTCCTATTGAGACACTTCTGCAACTCTCACCTTTTAGAACAATGCTTTTCTTGAGTTCACAACCATCTCTGAAAAGTGCACCAAGTACATTGCATAAAAATTAACCCTATTGGATGGGCTGGCTTTTCATCTTGCAGATGCTGGGCAGGTATGGGGGGGGTATGTAAATTCTTTTCAGATGCAGTTTTACCCATAAAGATGTATGTTTCTACCAGTTCTTCAGAATTTTATGTTGCTGCTCCTCTCAGTGGCAAACTACCAGTTACACAAGGTTGATTTTTCTGTAGTAGTTTCCTTATGGCGGCATTTGCAATTTTGTTTGTTTCTTTAGGTAATCTGTCAGATTGCAAAGAGTCTCTCCCCAAAGAAACAACTAAAACTCATTCTGGTTCAACTGAAGCAACAGCAGTAACTTCCTCCACATCAGCCACATTTGGAAATTCAGTTCAGACACAGCAACCCTGCTCAGTCAAGGCCTCTTTGTCTTCTGACATCTGCTCCGGCTTAGCCACCGAAGGAGGCAATGCGCATGGAAGTTCTGGCCAAGGTGATTTTATGTACCTACAGTTCAGCATGTCTTCCAGCACGTGCCAAAATTAGTACATACCACTTAAAATTTAAATGATTTAGGAGGAACTTTACTTTACTAATAATGTAGGCATGTAAGCCTTATAAATGCAAGTTACTGACTTACCTTTAAAAAATTAGGCATAGCAGAAGGTTAGGTGAGCAAAAATAAAGAGGAGACTTTCCAAAGCATAAAATAAATCAATACTGCAGAAGAATCCCTTGTTCTTAGGGAACAATATGCCTTTTCTTTTATGAACAGTAACTTATCCAGATTTAACCTTTTGTGGAATCTGACTTATTGAGATCTGGAAAAAAATGACAATAGACAGAAGACTAACTTTGTTTCCCCTGGTTCATACTATTTTCTCTTAACCCCTTGATACTGGTGGAACCAAAGCTCCCCATTATGAAGTACTAATTCATCTGGGTCAATACAAATATAATGATATGAGGGAAGCTAAGCTACCAGCATCAGAGGGGTTAATTCTTGCATGATTTTGGCATCATGTCTAAGGTATAGAGGTGTCAGTCAAGGCTTCATTATTATCCAGCAGATGCAACAGCTCTATAGCAGTGCACAGCTCCCTAAACTTTGACTGAATGTGTTGCCATATGTATTGAAAGTTATAATGATGATTAAAATACCTTGCTCAACATTGCACATCCTGCCAAACTAATCTACAGAATATCTATTCTCTTCTGCTGTTATTGCATCCTTTTGCATATGGTCAATTAACTTACTCCTCCTTGGCAAGGCTAAAATGGAGATGTGGATGATTAACTAACAAAGCTGATTTGACTGATGGTATAGGACATCTGATCGCAGTTATTTGTACTTTATAAGTGTCTTTGTTTTCTTCCCTTTATATTCATTTGCAGGCTGGACGGTTTTCCACCAAACGTCTGAGAGAGTGACCTATAAATCTAGTAGCAAACCTCGTACCAGATTCCTCAGTGGACCTGTGTCTTTGTCCATCTGTTTGTATTTGTTCTTTTGTATTTTATCACAACCCATCTTTCTTTTGTCTCCCTTTTTCCAAGCTCATCCTTTATATCTCTAATATGTTTGGCAGAATGCCTTTCCTTCTACACCATCTTTTCTTTCTTTCTTTTAAGTAATCATCATTGCACTCCTTAGTTTATTTTCATTTTTCATATGAAGGCTTTTGTGCACTGCTTTTGGCTCATGCCTGGGTACCAAAAGCATGTGTGGAAGATCTCATCATTTATTATATAGCCTTATGGTAAATTTTACCCTGGACGTATCAAAGCTTTTGTCCTTTATGTGATTTATGTTGAAGTAATATTTTTATTTGCAATGTGGCAAATATACATGTCTGCTGTCCCAGTTCCAGCGACAACAAAAAGAAATCCTACCTTCTGTAGACGAATGGTCTCTTTCACACATGTTTGGACTACGAAGACATGCATGTAGCAAGCTGATACAATACTAGAAGGTCACTGAAGGGTATAACTTCCATACAAGGGCTGTATTAAAACAATATACAGTACTGTTTATATCCACTCTTTTTTTCCCCTGCTCCTTGCATGTGGAAATGCTGAGATGACAGTGCTCCAGCTAGTTCTTTCAAAGTGTGTTTTCTAGGTGGTGTGTTTTTCCACATTAAGAGCTTTTAATTAGTTTAAGTGAGCTCTTGCTAATATAATCATTAGTAGTGGAAAGATCTGGGTACTCCAAATAAGAGTTCCATTTACCTTTTCGTATAAACTAATCTGGCTGGAGCACTTTACTCAGTTTATTTTCTTCTGACCTTATGTGACCTCAGAGATGAAGTCAATTAGCAGTTCATCAAAGCACAATAAGTAAAAACTTTATCAGACTTTCTTATGATACTTTGAAATGGATTGTCAGGATCCAGTACTTTTTTTATTTCAAATAACTGTGCACCAGCTCACGTATTTTATTTGCATGATCTCTAAAGTAATTGGCAGTTCAGCAAAACTTAATAGAACTTTTTCATTTTAAAATACAAACTTTTTTCACCAAACAAATATGCTGCTTTTTGGACAAACAGATTTTGCTTGTACAATAAAGATATGTTGTACTGATCAGGTACTATAGGCCACTTACATATAATGTTAGTAAGGCTAATGTTCTTGAAGAAATATTCAGTCAACTCAATGTTCATTTGCATTGATATCGAACTTTCCCCATTGTAGTTATACATTGCTCATCATTATCCAGGTAATGCAGATCAAAGGCACAAGACCACTCAAATACATTTTTCCAATTTTCTAAGGAAACCATATGTTTCAAATAGATTTTTTTTTTCATTTATTTTGAGATCCCCAGAACTCTACTCATCCAAGTTGGTGAAAAGTGATGTTTACCTCTCAGCCTATGGTATGCAAGGTTTTAACAATCATTGATGTTCCAAGATACTCTGAATAGAGGGACTTTTATCCTAAGAACCTGAGGAATTCTCCGTATACTGTTTTTTTCCATCCAGCAGTAGTATAATGGACATGGCTGTGGCCTTATCTGCACAAGTAATTCCCAGAAATGGTTTAATTGTTCTATCGCAGGTTTGCTATTCAATATGCTGCAAAAATAGTGGGGAGAATTTCTACCTAAACCAAAAAAAAAACCAATCTTGTTTTTAATTTCTTTGGGCATATGGCAGCCATGGCTCAAGTTGATAGAGAAAACATGTCAGTACTTAATTATTTTAAGTTTCCCAATGCCTAAATAACGAATTGCTTGGGTGGATGAACCTTCTGTTTCTCAGTCCACATGGTCTGTTCTGTGTCTCGTTGTTTGAAGTGTATTGAGACGAGCTGTTACTACCCCATCTCTGAATCGTACTAGGTGAGGGCAGCGTTCCAAACACTTAGCACAAATACATCCATCAAGAACCATTCCAGTTCAGAAAACAGACCTTTTATTTTTAAATTTTAGAAATGATCTCTCACTAGAGCTGTTCCACAGACTCCCACAGTTGAAGCTGTCTAAACTTTCTGCTGCCCTGAATTTTTCAGTTTCTTTTCTTTTAAATCATTCTTCTGGTGAGTCTAGCAGGTCAGTAGCAGAAAACCATGTTATTAAGTGTGCAAGATCAATTTGGATCTAGTCCTGAACCGCCAGCAGGAGGGGAGATTGCTGTGCACTCAATCCATGAGAGGAAAGGACATTTCTCTAGTGGCTCCATATAGTCCTTATTCCCATGACAAGGAAACTGCCTCTTCTTGGTCTAAAAGACACTTTCAGGCCTTTCAGTTTGAGTTGGTCCAGTAGACAAATTACAAAGGTTTGGGCCGAATTCTAAATGTGCTGTACGTATGCATTTCTGTTGTATGCTTGTGGGAGGATAGTGAGATCAGAATCTGGCCTTTGAGTGGAACAATTTGCTGCAGCTTTTGGGTGTAAATCTTACAGTTCAGACCCTATCTTTTTTAAACAAAAGTAAGCTCAAGTCAGGATTCCATTGATATGCAGAAGCAATCTTTACTGAAAATATATAACCCCTTTCATCAATTTCCTAGTATACCTTTTGGTTTTAGAATTTACTGACAAGAACAGACATGTATCAGAGGGATAGCCGTGTTAGTCTGGATCTGTAAAAAGCAACAGAGGGTCCTGTGGCAACTTTAAGACTAACAGATGTATTGGAGCATAAGCTTTTGTGGGTGAATGCCCACTTCGTCAGATGCATTAAAGCTTATGCTCCAATACATCTGTTAGTCTTAAAGTTGCCACAGGACCCTCTGTTGCTAAGAACAGACATGTATGTCAGGAAACTACTGTGAGTACTCTGGCATATTTAACTCTTCAACATTTTCCCTCCAGGTTAGAAATTGGTACATTGACCCTTGCCTGCTAGTGTTTAGGTATGGAACACTTATAAGATTCCCACTCTTCACTCATAATTGCTAAATAATTTAGTAACATGGATGGTCTGTGTATAAGAAAAGATTATTTCAGCTGGAGAAAGAAGTTGTGTTACGGATTAGAAAGGAATCTATTTAGCAACTGTATTTCATAAAATGGCTAATGTTAACTGAGTTCATGCTTTGTGGTTTATTAAATCATTTGTGTCACTGCCAGTATATAGCATACCTTAATTGTTTATACTAAAAAGAAAAGTCACATGTTAAGAATTTATATTTTTATAGCACTAGTTAAAATCCGTCATAATCAGGACTCTTTAAAACAACTTTGGCCCATCCCAGTAGACAAAATAACCACAGAAGGTCAAAAGGAATTTCCATTTTACTTCACCAGGCAGACAGCTAATGGAGAGTCCTGTTCTGCAAGGCTCTGAGTGCTTGTTGCACAATATTGAACACACACGCCTGCCTACCCTCCCATTGACTTAATTAAGAGTTTGGAGCTCTAAGCACCTTGCAGGATCATGCCCTTAGATTACGTCAGTGCAACTTTCTTCTACAAACAAGCCCTTGTGCACGGGCTTGTTCTGTGGATTCAATTAGCTAAGCATTTGTCACTGCTATGTCTATGCTTAAGGGCTTGTCTACACTACCGGCTGGATCAACAGGCAGTGATCGATGCAGCGGGGGGTCGATTTATCGTGTCTAGTATAGATGCAATAAATCGACCGCCTGTCGGTCTAGTGTCAACTCCGGTACTCCACCTCAGTGAAAAGCGCAAGGGGAATCAATGGGAGAGCGTCTCCCGTCAACACACCGCAGTGAAAACACCGCTGTAAGTAGATCTAAGTATGTTGACGTAGCTGAAGTTGCGTAACTTAGATCGATCTCCCCCCCGTAGTGTAGACCAGCACTTAGAGTTGTTACTACTTATACTTCAGATCTACAAATTTCTGCCCCCAATCCTGCAATTTACCTATGGGTGGAGGTCTGTACCCTCACAGAGCCCCCACTGAAGTTAATGGGGTTCTGTGCAGGCATAGCGATCTGCTTCCATAAAGTAAATTGCTGGATCAAGGCCAATTAGAATGAAACTCCCTGTCCCCGCTATTTAATGATAGACAATGATACTTCAAGACAATTGACCAATACGGCCAAATGGCCACTTATTTTTGGTACCTTCATTTTTGGATCTCTAACTTCTGAGGAAACTTGGACCAGATTTTCAGAAATGCTGAGAATCCATAACTTCAGTTGAGGCCAGAAGCAGTTCTGGGAGCTCAACAGTTCTGAAAATCAGGCACTAAGTGTCTCAACGGGGGCACCCAAAATCAAGGGCTGCTTTTGAAAATTGTGGCTAATTATTTCCCTCCATTTTTCTTCCTCCTCCACTGTTTACATGACCCCAAAGCCTGAACACTTCCACAGTGTCTTTCCCAGACCGCTTTTTGATCTGTTAACTTTGTTCAATGTTGGATCTTTCTTTGCATTTCTAATAGAATAGGATGTTTTTGGCATAATCAGTGTCAGAGCAGTTCCAGAATTATTGTTAACCTGTGCTCCCTCTGGTGGTTATATATAGGTTTGGAAGGATTCAATTTTTATCGGTAAATGTCAGTTCATGTCGATTTTCACTGTACATATGCAAACTGATGAGAAAATATTTCCATCGATGATGATCAAAATTTACAGATGGGCAAAGTAAGACAAACGTTGCTTTTTAACTGATTAGCGTTTGGTTTAAGGCTATTTGTTTTGTTTATTTTGACATACGATGTTGACAGCTTATGTTTTCATGGTTATAAAGCTTAAACTTTTTGAATCTCAACATTTACTGTCATTAAATAATTGTCTGACCATGCCGCCCCTGAATTTTTGACCCTCCACAATTTCCCACAGCTGCACAATTTTAAATTGATGAAAATATAAAAAATGCTTAAAAATAACCATTGACATTATTTGTCAAATTATTTTTTAAAAAATCCAATTCTGCCAAGCCTACTTATGTACCACGAGAATCAGACATTCAATGAAAGATCTTGCATAGACTTTGGGAAGGGTTTTCAAAAGCGCCATTGGAGCGTGTGCTCTTAAATTTGGCACTTTTATGAATTCCTCCCAAAATGTTTTTTCTCAAGTGTCTATATAGCAATGAATTAAAATACTTGAGCATCTGATGGAAAATGGTCCAACAGTTAATAAAAATTTGAGAAGTTTGATTTTTTTTTTTTTTTTAAGCTTACAGGCTTCTTGGTAACTGTTGATGAACGAGTAGGACAGTAGACTTTGTGGGTCCTGGAAAATATGGTAGCTGCCTAATTTCTCAGTGATATCTAAAATCTGAGGGACTCCCTTCCACTTTACTGTTACCACCCTAGGGCAGGGCAGACTTCAAATCTTAATTACTTGCAACCTGTGCATAGCTTTCCATCTCCTATAATCCTTTGCGTTTATTTTATCACTTCTGAAACAAATAGGATTTACCTTTATAAATAAAGTGCCTGAATTTATGTTCAGCAGCTGTAGCTATTACCTGAAGGTATTTTAAAAATAAACATATCAGACTGTTTCAGTGCTCTGCTTCAGGTGTTATCTCAGTCAAGGTCATATTTCCCATCTTCCAAGCAATGTTCTGCAGAGGTATTGTTTGAAAAAGTAAGCGCTATTTTTGGTGAGTCGCTTGCCTAATGGTTTTTGTTTAATAGGTTCCTTTCTTATAGACCCTTACATGGCTGAGTAACTTTACACACTAATCATACCATTAAACTCCGTGAGCCTACTCACCCCTGCCTAGCCACTCATATGCTGAAGTGCTTATAGCTTTGGGGCCCTAGTTGACATGGTGAAAAGTTTGTGTGTTTGTTTTGCAGGGTGTTTTTAAACTTAGTGATCTGAGCGTGTGCAGTAATCTGCTGCCTGCTTTTATATTTTCCAGGCACTAATACAAAAGTTCTTTTCACTGTGTACGTTAGCTGATGGAGCCAAGTGCATTCTGCAGTATTGCAAGATAGTTAGCAAAATGACAACCTAAGTTTAGTCCCACTGAGACATTTGCAATAAGGGCTGTGACTGTAGGGTGGGGAAAGGCAGGGTAAGGTATGTCGGAGGTGTTGAAGAGCAAAGGGACAAAAAAAATTAATCAAATGCAAACCAAACTCAGTTTCAGTTATTATTGTGTGTGCTTGTATCTGCCTTCTAAATGTAAAGAGCTGAGTACTGAAATACTGGGATTTGCTTACGTACAAATCAAGCATGACACTACCTCAGTAATGTCCTTCTGTTTATTTACAGGGTGAACAGCATCACTCAGCTGTGTGTAGAGAATAAAAATAATCTCTTTCAGATCCCTTTTTCCCTTGTGCCACCCAAGCCAAAACAGTTTCTCTTTTTTCTTTTTCCTCTCATTCTAACTCTGAATTGTCTCCCTTCTCTCTGCTTCTAAGACTCATTCAGAGTCCCCATTAAACTTGGAACCAAGCCCCCTGAGCTTAAACCTGGCTCTCTTCCATAGTACCATAGTGTGTTGGTGCCATGCTGGTAGGCAGGGGAACCACACTCTCTTGGGTTCTGCGGTGCCCTCTGATTTGCTGATATGTTGAAGTGTGCCTAGACACCCCTGCCCATACCATCATGAGACTTTCTTCTCACCAAAGTCCAAAATATCTTTCAGAAAATTTGATATTCTGATAGGGAATGATGGTCCTGCCAGGCAAGACCTTGCACTCAGACGGTAATCTGGACGTCTGGCATCGTAAGAGCATATATTCTGCTGAACTTGTAAAATAATGATGGAGAATGTAACAATAAGGCAATACTGAAAAATACACCGTATGGTTAAAAATGAGACCTCTGTTGCTGGTGCCTGGATTGTCTTTGTGCACCTTGGAAAGACATGAAAGGGAAACTAGTTTGTGGCTTTTTTTAGTTCAGAATTTTGCATTTAGACACACATCTTATTACAGAAGCAGTTAAAAAATTGGCCTCAGACCTGCAGAACAATCTATCTTTTTGGACTGGTAAAACAAGACGTTTGGGGTTGTTTTACAGTTAGTCTTTGCAGCCAGACTAGCTTTACTTGTTACTGAAATCATTTTTGGCATCCTATCATGAACTGAATTAACATCATTTCCTGCAGAAATAGAGTAGGAATCAAAAAAGGTCTATTTGGAAGCCAAGGTGATTTTAAAAAAAAATCTTCAAGTTTACTGAATCTTGTTCTTGGCACACAGTTATATCCTTTAAAGCTTTTGTATGGTTGCACATTAACATAGGTTTGGGCTGTCCAATTATTTAGATTTCCTTTACTCACCTGAACTGCTGACTTTCTGTCTGCTCCTCCTTGCATAATGACTACTTTTTGATTGCCTAAAAGTACAGAAGCTTGTCCATCAGACCTGTTGTGTTTAGTCTTGCCTAACTCTGTGTGTCTTTGTATTGTTCTACCTTGTAGGGTCCACCCTGAAACGACTATGTCTAGGCAAAGATCACAGTAGTAGTAACTATCCCATTTTTGTTTCTCAGTATTTCCTTCATAGCATGGGATGTTTTATTTATTTTTGACTAAAATCTAGTTGTTTACTTAATAGCAGCTGTTGTACCTTTGCTGACTTTAAATTAGGCTGCATATGAATTGTGAGCAGGTATCTCTTTAGTTACAGTGCATGTCCTGTGACGCTTTGGGAAGCTTGCATGCTGCAAGATCATTGTGATTTTTCTGTGTGGGGGATGTGAGAGAGTGCTTGTGTCTAATCTTCTATGTACAGTTTTTATAAAACTGCCATTTTGCTGCTGGCTGAACCTATAGCTTGACGCGACCTCATTCCTGTTGAGATGCATGAAATATTGAACACTATTTGAAGAGCTTTATCTTCAAAATACATATCTTCTCCCTGGTCCCTTTCCCAAAACAATGAGAGTAGGAGTCACATAGAAGCCACACCAGAGGTTGAATGCATGATCATTTAAAAGAGGATGCAGGTATTTTATGTGACTAGAGGAACATTAGTAGGTTTACTCCCAATGCACTTTATTGGCTGGAAAATTCATGTTAGCAGAAAAAGAAGACTCTGTGTTGATGTTTATAAATAAATCATTTCACTCCAATTCACTGAACTTTTTGCTTGAAGAGATGGTCTTTGCTTAAAATTATATTTTGAATATATCCAAGTGTATTTGTTAAAACTGTTTCACTTAATCTTTTCCCTGGAAATTGAAATCCGCACCTTTCGTCACTTCCCGTTCGGTGCTAATTTTGACATAGTACTAAATTGCCAGGAAGTGGAGCTCCAGCACAGACATGGGACAAATATTTCCATAACTCTGCATGAGAGAGAAAGAGAGAGTGGAAGCTTCTGTAGCCTTTGAAGCATCACCAACTCAACAGTGTTCTCTCCTAACACTAGAAACCTACATTATACTTTCTAAGCTTATTTTTCTTGTGTGAACTCGCATAAATATTAACAGAAGTGCATATCATCTGTGCATTTCATTTCGATCTAGTAAAATCCTGATTCACAGAAGCTAATAGTAGCTGCATCAAATTGTATTCCAGTGGTAATAATCTGTGGAGATACTTTTATAAGTGGTGTTACATCAACACTCCTAAATAACTTGGTCCAGGGGGAAAGTACTGCTGGGGCATAGATGATGCACAGTAACATAACTATCAGTGTGGGTACAGGGACCATTTTTTGAAGCAAAGATGTTCTTTAGAAAAGGATGAGGACATTAAAGGACAAAAAATACCAACTTTTGAATCCTAGTGCGGGAGAAACATAAATCAAGCAGCAAAGTGGTGCACTAACAATGATGTAGCTGACCTTTCTCTGTGTGTGACTTTCTAGGATCATCTACAAACAGTCTTGTAACGTGTCCTGAGCCTCTACCACCACCAACTCTGCAGGTCCAGGTGCAAGCGAACAACAGTAACAACAAGAAAGGAACATTCACAGATGATCTTCACAAACTGGTGGATCAGTGGACAAGCAAAACTGTTGGCGCGGCACAGTCAAAACCTTCTTTAAACCAACTGAAGCAGAACCAAAAAAGGCAAGACATGGAGCCAAAGGCTAATCCCATGCAGGCACAGAATGAGACATGTGGAGTAAGTGGCGCTCCTTGAAGAACATACATTTTGCCATGTATCTGACAGCCATTGCAGAACTCATATGAGGAGGAGGACATAAATTAAAATATACTGCAATGTCCATTTCACTTCACTAAGTACTAAAATAGCTTACGTTTTTTGGTCTTCTGGAGTTAATTTTGGCAACCTATGGGCCAATATATATTTTTAAAATTAAGAACTGCTAATTAATAGAGTTGATAAACAGCAACACGCTGACTGGTGATCCATACGTTGCTTGACTTAAACAAGGTTTTACTTTTGCTAAAATCCCTCTCCTTTTTTAATGTTAATCTTCCTCATATAGAATGGTTGCTGGACTAGTGGCTTGGAGGTAGTATGTTGTGGGCTCTTGTTCTGCCAGACTCTTTGTGAATACTCTGTCTTGAAGAGGCGATGGGTGTCAACTGGGTAGTTAGCTTGCCCTTGCTGGTTGAGCAGTGCCGTATTAGTCACATCTACCTTACAGACACTTTTAAAAAGTCACTAAGGTGACCCTGAATACAGTGAGGAGTGGAAACACTAGCATCTCCTACCCACCACTCCTCTGTTCAGTGGCACAGCTGAATATCCTGAGATGTGCATGCATCTGTGTGCACGCACACACACTTGACTTCATGGCTGAGCTGACGGTGTTGAGAATAAGAGCTTATGCCAAATCTCTGCAGGCACAGAAACAAAGGAGAGAGACAAACAATGAATCCCAGTTACACCTCACATAAGCCCCACAATTCTTCCTGCCCTACAGTGTCTTCTTCTGGACTTAATGACTCCTTGCCCGGTCGTTTTTTTGGCCTTGTTTCATTTTTCAGGAGGCTGAAAATTGAGTCTAGAAGAAATAAAATAGCAATAAAGATGAGGGGGGGGAAAAAACACTGTGACAATTGTACAACGATCTTTTCCAATCAAAATAACTAAACGTTGATGGGGAAACATTGCTTTTTTTAACATAAACAAATCTCCAAGCAAACAAACAATAAAAAAAAAAAAAACTAGAAAAACACTATTTTTAAAAAAATGTGCATTGCAGTCATGGTGGGAGATTCACCCCCATTGAATTAGGTGCTGCAAACACATGCTTAGGAGCTTGCTGACTTCCCTTCCTGGGACACAGTGAAAATGGGTATCACTGCAACATGACGGCAGATTTAATGGGGAAAACAAACGTACAGTACAGTGAAACTGGTTAAAAGGTAACTTTTCTATTGAGGGGCCAGAGCTTAACGCGGGGGGGGGGTCATAACCCCTCTCTACTTAATGATGATGCAGTTTTGTTGCCCAGAGACGTAATAAATGAGCACATTGTTTCACAACAATACCATATCTGTCTGTAGAAGCGTACTTTTGCTTGGTCAGTTCTTGGATGGGAGATCCCCAAAGGTGCCTCAGAAAGTGATTTGGGGGATACAATAGCTGTCATTCTGCCCATTCCTAACCTACACACCATGACAGCGGTTTGGCAGTTGGAAAGCCGCCTTTGCTAAGACTTCAGCACAAGTTAGAGCTATTAGTCCAGGCCTCCTGCCCAAGTTCCAGTTTGGGTAATGACAGTGTATTTTGCCTAACTCTCTTTGTAATAGCCATTGAGCAGTTGTCTTTATTTCCTATCCTAAACAGTTCAGTGATGTATGCAGTGCTTAACAGCTCCCATAGTCCATCCCGGGTGTGGCAGAATATTGTGGGGGAGGGGAGATGGAGGGAGATATTCCACATATACTCTGCAAAGTGTTTGGGGATATATTTCACCCTACAGTAAGGTTATTGTCCCAGGAAGTAACAGAGATGGTTGAGTTTTTAGAAGAAACGACTTACAAGGAAAGGTTAAAATCCAAACACCCAGGACCCCATATGCCACTGTACTGATATACAGGAGCTGTAAAAGCCCCACTGCTGACGACCAGGATGATTTCTCCAGTGCGAGCAGCCCTGTGCACTCAGCCTGGCAGGGACCACGCTGGAGGCAGGGCCAGGGCAGGTGGCGAGTCCCCACAGCACTACAGGGATTTCTGGATGTTGCAGCTGCAGAGCAGGCCACAGGCAGCCCTGGGACACTATCATTAATGAGAGCATCCTTTGATCACTCTGGTTTACACTGGAGCCCACACTGGCCTCTAGAGCAGCCCTGAATCCTGTGGGTGCAAAGGTAGTTCACAGCCACCTTACCCCCACTTACCCTTGGTTCTGCCCTTCTGGCCTATGCCAGTTGAGAGGCACAACTCAGAACTCCAGCCCTTGCTTGCAAAACCAGGGCGACAGATGTGATTTAAGGGGGAGATTTCCAGTGGCACTGGGCATTAAAATCTTCCCTGAGTCTACAGATGTTTGGATGGATTTGAAATTAAGGGAGACAAAAATGGTTTATGATGATCACAGAGGAATAACCAGAAGAAATGGGATGAAGCTGAGCCAAGAAACACTTAACTTGGACAACAGGAAAAATTGCCCACTGGTGTCACAGTAGTAAGTGGGAGCAGGAAGTTGATTACACTTCTGTGTATGGCACTGGGGAGTCCAATCCTGGAATAGTGTGTCCAGACCTGCTGTTGGTATTTTAAAAAAAGGATGCTGGGAAATTGGAGAGAATGCAGTAAAGAGCCCCAAAAATTATGAGGGCTGGTGGAGAAAACGTTGTATAGGGAGAGACTTAAAAACTCTATCTATTTAGCTTACCAAAAAGAAGATTGAGAATTGACTTGATTACAGTGGCTAAGTACCTTCACTGGGAGAAAATATAAAGTGCTAAATGGATCTTTAACCTAGCAGAGAAAAGTATAACAAGAACCCCGGGCTGGGAATTCAATCCAAATAAATTCGTATTAGAAGGAGGCTCATGTTTTGAAGAGTGAGGATTATTAACCATTGGAACAAACTCGCAAGGGAACTACATCTCTTGACATCCTCCATTCAAGACTGAATGCCTTTCTTGCTTTAATCAAACACAAGTCATTTGGCTCAATGCATGGATAAATGGGTGAAATTCCCTAGCCTGTGATATACAGGAGATTGACTAGATGATCCAATGGCCCCTTCTGGCTTTAAAATATATAACTCCGTATCAAATCTCTTACCGAAAAAAAAAATAATAAGAGGACCAAAAAAAAAAGGCACCATGGCTAAACAACAGAGTAAAAAAGGCTGTTGGAAGCAAAAAGACATCTTTTAAAAATTGGAAGTCAAATCCTACAAAGGAGACTAGACAGGAGCATAAACTCTGGCAAGTCAAGTGTAAAAGTGCAATTAGTCAGGCCAAAAAAGAATTTGATGAGCAACTAGCAAAAGACTCCAAAACTAACCATAAAACATTAAGTACATCAGAAGCAGAAACCTTGCCAAAAATCAGTGGGGCCACTGGACGATCGAGGTTCTAAAGGAGCACTCAAGGAAGACCAAGCCATTGCAGAGAAGCTAGATGAATTCTGTGCATCAGTCTTCGATGCAGAGGACATCAGTGAGATTCCCACCCTGAGCCATTCTTTTTAGGTGACAAATCTGAGAAACAGTCCCCGATTGAAGTGTCCGTAGAGGAGATTTGGGAACAAATTGATACATTAAACAGTAATAAGTCACCAGGACCAGATGGTATTCACCCAAGAGTTCTGAAGAACTCAAATATGAAATTGCAGAACTACTAGCTGTGGTATGTAACCCATCACTTAAATCAGCCTCTGTACCAGATGACTGGAGGATAGCTAATGTGACACCAATTTTTTTTAAAAGGTTCCAGAGGGGATTCTGGCAACTACAGGCCAGTAAGCGTAACTTCATTACCAGGCAAATTGGTTGACACTATAGTGAAGAACAGAATTATAAGACACATAGATGAACATGATTAGTTAGGAAAGAGTCAACACAGCATTTGTAAAGGGAAATCTTGTCTCACCAATCTATTAAAATTCGTTGAGGGGGTCAACAAACACGTGGTCAAGGGTGATCCAGTGGAAATAGTGTACCTGGACTTTCAGAAAGCCTTTGACAAGGCTCCTCACCAAAGGCTCTTAAGCAAACTAAGCAGTCATAGGATAAGGGGGAAGGTCCTCTCATGGATCCAGAACTAGTTAAAAGACAGGAAACAAAGAGTAGGAGTAAATGGTCAATTTTCACATTGAAGAGAGGTATATAGCGGTGTCCCTCAAGGATTTGTACTGGGACCAGCACTGTTCAACATATTCATAAATGATCTGAAAAAAAGGTGTAAACAGTGAGGTGGCAAAGTTTTCAGATGATACAAAATTACTCAAGATAGCAGACTGAAGAACTCCAAAAGTCTCTCACAAAACTGGGTGATTGGGCAACAAAATGGCAGATGAAATTCAATGCAAAGTAATGCACATTGGAAAACATAATCCCAACTATACATAAAAATGATGGGGTCTAAATTAGCTGTTACCACTCAAGAAAGAGATCTTGGAGTCACTGGATAGTTTTCTAAAAACATCTGTTCAATGTGCAATGGCAGTCAAAAACGCTAGCAGAATGTTAGGAAGCAATAGGAAACATAAGAGAAAATATCATAATGCTACAATATAAAGCCATGGTACACCCACACCTTGAATATTGCATGCAGTTCTGGCCATCTCATCTCAAAAAAGATATATTAGAAACAGAAACAGTAAACAGAAGGACCACATAAATGATTAAGGATATGAAACAACTTCCATATGAGGAGAGATTAAAAAAACTGGAATGTTCTGCTTGGAAAAGAGATGACTAAGGGGGGATAGGATAGAGGTCTATAAACTCATGAATAGTGTGGAGAAAATGAATAAGGAAGTGTTACTTACACCTTCACATAACACAAGATGCAGTGGTCACCCAATGAACTTAATAGGCAGCACGTTTAAAACAAGCAAAAGGAAGTACTTCACACAACGTACAGTCAACCTGTGGAACTCATTCATTGCCAGGGGATGTTGTGAAAGCCAAAAATATAACTGGGTTCAAAAAAGAATTAGATATGTTTATGGAGGACAGGTCCATCAATGGCTATTAGCCAAGATGGTCAGAGATGCAACCCCATTACAGGGGTGTCCCTAACCCTCTGACTGCCAGATGCTGAGACTGGAGAACAGGGGGTGGATCTCTTGATTATTGCCTGTTCATTCCCTCTGAAGCATCTGGCACTGACCACCGTCAGAGACAGGATACTGGGCTAGATGGGCTATTGGTCTGACCCAGTATGGCCATTTTTAGGTTCTAAAGACGTCTGTGGCAGTCCTACCACCGGAGTCAGTCTAGTATTTTTTTAACTAGGCAAAGCAATCGTGATGTATCATTGACAAACTTGCATTGGCAGAGGATAGACTAAATGGGCTGGAAAGTCTCTTCCATCTAAATCTGTACATCTTCATTGTGCCTGTTTTCTATTCAGAACCTCCATTAATATTAATAGGCATTGCACACATGAACCCAGAGCTCAGCCTATAACACGGTCAGCAAACTCTGTATTTTTTCTGAGAGAACATTTCTGTTGCCCTTAAGGTCCTTTTATTGCTGTAGGCAAATTGTTTGCTGTGTGAGTGCAAGATATTACAGGTAACTTTTTAAAGTGGGAGCTGCTCTTTTAAGGGGAAGTCAACTAACAGCTCTTTGAAATGTTGGTGGATGTGCTTGACCAATTGCATACAGACGTATAGTGTTTTTCTCATTCTTAATTTCCCTCTCTCCATAGTTGGAAGCATAGTAGGCAATGCATGAGACGGGGCTGGCAAAGGAGGACTTTAACTTTCCCTTCCAAGGGGGAAAAGGGAACAGCTTTCTCTTTTGTTCCCGTTGAAATGAGAATTCCTACAGTAAACCACACCATGTTGCCTGGCTCTTTGAGCATGAAATATAGTCACTACCCTTTACCTTCTTTGAAAAAATACCTTCCAGTTTTCAGTAGTGTTATGGAACACTCAAACACCGGTAGAGTGTCTTCATCTGAGCTTTCATGTGACTTATTCCCTTTCAGATAGGAAATATGCATGAAAACGTATCATCCAACAGTATATGTAGAAATGTAAAGGGAGATAATTAGTAGGTATTGATGTCAAACCACCTAATAAGAAAATCTTCACTACTGCTAATCCATGCTGGACAAGTACTGAAATAACCAACTCTTATAGGTAGTTGTGGGCACCACAAAAACATAGGAAATGCAGAAAGTAACATAAAAACTGCCTTATGTATAAAGTGCATTGAATGTTCTTTGGATAAACGTATTACCTGAAGATGACAGGGAAACCAAGGGATTCACTAACTAGGGGCTTTCCTTCCTGCCACTACGTGAGCTCTAAATGGCTATAAAAGAAACAACTGCAAAGGAAAGCTGTGAGCAGAAAAAAATGTTTTGAGTCGGTGATGTGATTGCTCTATAAAAGGTGCAGCCTCATTTCCGTCACTGACATGGGATGTGTCATAAAGCTGGTCTGTTACCAAAACTTCATACATCTGTTTGAGCTTTGTTTTAGCTAGTCGACTGTTTAGGAAGCAAGAATTCTGAAGTAGGCATAGGGGCAAGGACAGGGAAGGGAGATTGTCAGCACTTGTTTTGCTGTGTTCCATATCGGTTGGCTTGGAAGAATAATGGAACTGTAATTAAATCTGTGCTTGAACAGAATCCACTACTCACTATCGTCCCCCGTCTGTCCGACTGGCTTTCCCTACATCTCGCTTGGCTAGATGCCAAGTAAGTGGGCATTGACAGGACCATCTGATGCCAGTTCTCAATTGTTTCTTACCCCTTGGTATTTTGATCTCTTGTCCAATGACAGGAGGAAAGAGGACTCTGTTCCACTCATCTTAGCCACCAGCACTAGCTGTATCCTGTTTGGTGGTGGTTATACTAGATTATTACTGTTAATAGTATTGTAGCTATGACAGCGATCATACTCACCCCACCAAGTTGGGTTGAAGTAAAAATCTTCTCGGGCTGCACTGTGAGAACTGACCAGACTTAATCTCTCTCAAATAGGATATATACACCAATCTATCACACACTAGGTGTGACTGGCACATTAGACCTAGCCTGGTGAGAAAAGACAAGAGGCAAAAGAGGTGGAGCAGAAACAAAGACAACTGTTTCCTACTTACCGCCACTTGTCTCCATTTTGTTTGTTTTACTGTTGTTTGTGTGTTGATGTATTTGGTAAGTTAATGTTTAGGAGTATACCGGGCACAGAAGAGGATAGCAGTGGAGAAGGGGAAGGATGGCAGTAAAAGGCTAAGGAAGGATCTGAAGGGGAGGGAGGTGATCCGGTGCTCAGGAGTGTGACTGTTCTTCCTGGTGTAAGCAGGAGTGTGAAAAAGCCACGGGAGAGACCTAGGGGTTCTGGGTCAGGGGGTGCTGATGGTGGAAACCATGTCTTTGGTGTTTGTACAGGGAGTGTGGCAACACCCCTAGTTCCCACACCACTGGAGAGACCAGAGGTTTATAAAGGTCAGAAGAGTTGGGAAGGCGTAGTACGCAAAGGGGGGTGAGGGTATGTGGAAGGAAGGGTTGAGATGTGGCAGGAGTGGAGCTGTACACAGCCTTGAGGTGTAGCTAGACAGGAAGTGATTGAGGGGATTAGAGCAGAGGGATGCTGGCAGAGCCGACACACCAGGAAAGGAAGATCTGTTTAGCTGTAGCATTGTGAGTGGATTGCAGTTGTGAGTGGTGGGGAAGCTGGAGAGAGGAGGAGCTTCCATTACTCCATTTGAGAGAACCAGGGCATGACATGTTCCAGCAGAATGGGTGGACTTTGGATGGAAGCCTGCATCAGTTTTTTCACTCTGTTCTCTATGGCTTGGTTGCATTGGCCGCATAGGCGTGCGCAGCCCATTTCATTAGGGTGTGCACCCAGGGAGCCCCACCCCTGCCCTAGTCCTGCCCCCATCCACTCCCTCCTACTTCCCGCCCCCTGACTTCCCCCCCTCAGAACCCCCAACCCCCCCTGCTCCTTGTCCCCTGACTACCCCCTCCTGGGACCCCTGCCCCTACCTGCCCCCCCCAGGACTCCACCCCCTACCTAAGCCTCCCTGCTCCTTGTTCCCTGACTGACCCCCTAGAACCCTACCCCCTACCTGTCCCCTGACTGCCCTGACTCTTATCCACACCCCTGCCCCCAGACAGACCCCCGAGACTCCCACACCTATCCAACTGCTCCCCATCCCCTGACAGGACCCCCAGAACTCCCGACCCATACAACCCCTCCGCTCCCTGCCTCCCCCAATCCCTCTCCACACCCCTGCCTCCTGACAGCCCCCCCAGAACTCAAGACTCATCCAACCCCCCACAGCTCCTTATCCCCTGATCACCCCCTCCAGAGAACCCCCCACACTAACTGCCCCCCCAGGACCCTCCTTGATCCCTGTCCACTGACTGCCCTGACCCCTGTCCCCCTCCACCCCCTGAGAGACCCTGGGACTCCCATGCCCCCATCCAATCCCCCCTGCCCCTGACTGCCCCCTCCAGAGACCCCCCCGCCCCTAACCGCCCCCCCCATCCAACCCACCCTGTCCCCTGACTGCCCCCACCCCTTATCAAACCCTCCTGGCCCCGGACCCCTTACCATGAGATGAGGCTCCTAGCCTCCCCGCGGAGCCAAACACTGCCCCGCGGGAGCGCGCAGCCCTGGCCCCCAGATCACTGCACATGCGGCGGCATGGCTCCTGGGGAGGGGGGAGTGTATTTGACTCACTGCGGAGCCCCGGCCCCCAGAGTGCTGCGCGCGGTGGCATGGCTCCAGGGGAGGGGAGAGCATGTCTGCCTCACTGTGGAGCCAAACACTGCCCCACGGGAGCACGCAGCCCTGGCCCCCAGAGCACTGCGCGCGCGGCAGTATGGCTCCAGGGAAGGCAGGAAGGGGCCGGCGGCTTGCTGCGTTCGGCCGGGCGCTCCGGCCTGGGAGCGCGGACCCCGCAGCTTGCCACGCCGGGGAGTGGAGCCATTTGCCCACCTGTGCATTAGAGTGTGCCTGGGCACACCTGGCACACCCCGTGCGCACGCCTATGATTGGCCGTGGTGGTTTCTTAAGGTTTGTCCTATGTTCACTTCAGCTACTGCATGTCAGGTAGCTTTATGTATCATAGAGACGTCATCTGTGTTGACTCTGTTTCCTAATGTATAATTATGCATTGTTTGCGTAGTTATGAATGTTGTTAAAGTAAGATAAGTACAGTGTATGTGATGGGGAAGGATTATCAAGGGAGGAAGAAAGAAAAATGACTTGCTCACCTCCTTCCCTCTCAATAATATTTTATTTATAAAATGCTTTTTAGCATGTCTAAAAACTTCATTAGGGCTTGTCTATATGAGCCACTCAGGAAAATTAATCTGAGCCAACTAAAGGTGTGAATTTAAAGTGAATTAATTAAACTGCATTAAACCCTTGTGTGGACATTCTTGGTTCGGAATTGAAGTGGCCTTAATTCGGTTTAGCATAATTCACTTCTTTCTAAATTTCTCTACCAGGGAAGTTATTTGTATCGCATGTGACTTTAGATGCAATTTTCAACACATCTGGTGGAGCCATTCATTGTGAGAACTATGTGTTTGTTTATCCAGCATGGTTAAGCCCAGGCTAGCTTAATAAACAAAATGTCTAGCACAAAAAGCAGAAAGAAACCTAAAATGAAACCGATAGGGAAACACTGTGAATTATGTAAAATCCGTTCAGAATAGGATTAGCCATGTGACTCTGTACCACTGACCACTTGTCATGGTATGGTGTATAAGAATCAGACAGAAAGTAAAGACACAGCTCTACTTCTTTCTCATCCCAGAGCTTTTTTGGAAACATTGTCACTGAGCTAGGAGACACAACTCCAAAATATTCTGCAAAGACTGTTACGGTTCTCACGCGTACATTCTCACACTTCTTAACCGAATGAATGAAACACAAAGTTCTGGTGTTTGTACCATTTGCACTAGGACACCAACATCTGATAGTCTTACGCCTCCCAAGACAACTTCAGTATAAAATATATGATCCATGCCAACCAGAAGTATTTCAAGGTATGTGGCAGATGCTGGTATCAGGAAATGCTATTACAAAAAAAAGACTCCCTGTAGTTACACAGTGCCTTCTGTTTTAGCATCACACACTCATCATTGATGAGCAATGCATATCCAGGAGTCATCAGGACACAGTAAAAATGAGCCTGCATCAGAACTTCCTTCCAAATGAGTAACTGGCACGAATGGATGTAGCCAGCTTTGCTGACAATAAATTAGCCAACAGAATAGGACATCTGGTCCAGCAGGTATCTAATGATTTGAAAATGGCTTCTATCAGCATAGAGTTGGCCATCTCAGGAGGTGAGGGGGGAAATAGTGACATAATTCAACCTCAGCTGTGAATCCAACTCTGAAATTGACACTGGAACGATAAGTGATGGGGTCCGCCAACTCTTATTTGGAACTATTGGTGTATGTTTACAGTTCACTGGGTAGTTTACCTGATAAAACCCCAGCAGTGTCTTGCTATGTCTTGAGCCTGGCAAAATTCCTCAAGTGTGCATCAGTGGGAATACCTGCCTGGCTCTCAGACAGATGTAATGAAATACCCAGCTGATCTGGTTTACAGCCCTACCTTTCCTCATGACACAGATATTCAAGCTGCTGGTCAGTATTTGGACAAGGATTTCAGATTTGGCCAGGTTTTGCCTTGAACTTTATGCACTAAGTGAGCACAGAGGATGAAAGTCCATGGCTTCACTGAAACTAGAATCACCTGCTCCACTCCATGGCACGGTTCTGAATGCCCTGGCAGGGGTGTTGGTTGTGACATCACACTCAGAAGATGCTGAGAGATGCAAGAGTACTGCTGAAAACATTTGAGGATTATCGATGAAGATATTATTTCGAGGTTCAGCTGGAGAATCACAAAAAGGTTGCTGAAAAATAGTTTGACAGTCAACCTCCTATACATGGAGAAAGAGGCAATAGCTGGAGTGCAGCCATAATTAATAGTGTTCATTTGGTCATTTTCTGGCAGCATGTACTAAGCAGTAGAGAAGTCCTCGAAATGTTAACATGAATCTGTCACGACTTTACAAGATATAGCCTGCGTGTGTGGGGTTTATATTTTGGGAACAAGATAATGTTATGTCCACCTCTATGGGTATAATCTATAAGAAGCAGCTGTGACCAAGAGTGATGTAGTTGAGAGAGAGCAAGAAACACACACACCAAGGTAGAACCATACTTCTCAGTATCTAAAAAGAGCTGTATCACAGCTGACAATAAGCATTTCTTCAAGTTCTGATTCTTATACATTCAGGTAAACAGAGGTAGCAAAACCATCTGCAATAGTGCCATTTAGTGACTTCCAGTAATGTTATATAGTCTATTGCTTATTGGGGCAGTATAATCAATTGTAAATTGGAGTGAAGTATATATGCAGTAAATCTGTTGTCAGTTACTTACTAGAACAATCTAGTTTGCTTGAAAACACCATTTTTAGTATCTTAAAATATGGGCTTAAATAACATTTTTTTAAAATCATCCTGTTCTATAGATATGTTCTCAGTTCATGTTGTTTTGTTGTTGCTTTCCAATTGGCTATATTCTGACTGCTATAAAATATACCAATAGTTTTGACAAAATTAACAATGTAAAAGAATCAAAAAAGTTAAAAGAACCCTGGTTCATGCCATTATTTTTAGTGGGGGAGTTTGCTGCATCCCTGATTTTAAAACCCACCATACAGGTGTCATATATATTTTAATATATTGATAACACACAGTCAGACTCAAACTTCACTTGAGATATGAAGTTAAGCAAACAAAAAGCCATTAAATATTTCTGCACTGGTTACAAATCAGGGTTTTGTTTTACAACTAGATGTTCCAGCCCCAAAAGCAAAAAGTCGCTCGATGACATCACTGATACTTTAAAAATAAAATATAAAAAACTAACCCACCACCACACACACACACCCTTATGTCTTACTCATACTTGCTTTTTGTCCTTAAAAATTCCCCACTCGAGCCAATCTTATCCATTGGACCTGTTCCATATTGAGATTTCCAAATTAAAAGGAACACTGGTATCTCTGTTTCAGGAATAGGTGCTGATTTGGTGCAAATACTGCAGGAAGTTATATGAAATTAAAAATTAAACCAGTCCTCAGGGAGACCAGATGGTCTTGCATCATAATTATTCCTGTGATATTTGCTCTATTGTTAATCTTATAATTCCCAGAAAAGAAAGCCCTTTCTGTCACCTCACCATGCAAACTCCAAATACCCTTGTTTCAGTGAGCAGTGAAGGTGAACTACTGAGGGCTAAACCCCCCCTCCTTTGAAAAGTTGTGCTGGGATTTTAAAGAACTGAGGAAGTTTAACCTGAGATTGGGCTACGGTTTTGTTTGTCTCGGGCAGGCATAAGTGCCAGCTGGAGTTGGGGGATCTTACAGATCGCCTTTTACAAAAAATTGCTTTTGTGGCTTTGTGTTGAGTTCTCCCCCTGGTTCAGTGGCATACCCTGGCCTGCCTGCCTCTTTTAGGCAATGGGGTTGACACAGCTATTATGTATACAGGCAGCTGCATTTTTTCCCACATCAAAATTAATGTATTTCCCAAACTGACCCTGTCCTTAGAGATGGAGGGTGAATAGAACCTACCTGGTTCTTGCACAGACTGAGAGAGAGCAAAGTTTACTATTTCAGAGGCTACCAGAAGAGTCTAATGGCAGCTGTCTAATAGTGGAGAGGCCAAGGAACTTGGTGCAAAGTTATTCTTTGCATTCCTTTCCGATCTATGCCTCACACAGAGGGGGTTTCTGTTAGAAAGGGTCAGTGGAGTGTGGTGGTATGCACCCTGTCATTCAAAGCCTAGTCTCTAAGGTGCCACAAGTACTCCTGTTCTTTTTACCACTTGAGGGAGTGAGACTAACGTCAGAGCTGAATCACTTGCCACCGCTGAGCTGAAAATGACCAATTCTACACAACTTTTATCGTTCAGAAAATATAATGCTGCATTGGTCAGTGCGGAGAAGATCAGCTTAATAGCTTTGCTTTTTTATTTGTCTTTCTATAGGTTAATTCAGTAAGAACAGGAGTGGGGGAAAAGTGCATTGTTCCAGTGTCTTGTCCTATGTCAGCCGCGTTAGCTCCTGGAGTTTCGCCAGCCATGCCAGTGCCTATGCCAGGTACTACCCTTTCTGGCACAGTAACACCTTATGTGATGCCTCTTTGTCAATATGGAGGAGTTTTCCCTACGCCAGTTTATGGAGTACAGTGGTCGGGCACAACAGCACAACCTGGGATTGTAGGAGCTCAGAGCATTGCACAGTTTCCAGCTCTTGGCAAAACTGGCTTGCAGATGTTTCCAGTGTCACTGCAGCAGCCTGCTGTCAATCCACCTGGCCCTAACATGAAAATAACATAGCTTTGTTGCCTTTTGATAGATAATGATGATTTCAGAATTGGAATGCTGAGTGTTTTGAGCCTATAGATGCCACATGTGTTTGAAGAGGTATGGTTCTACTGCTGGCACCCAGTTCAGCCCTAATAGCACACACAGCCATACACTGCATCAAGCAATCACTGTGAAATGTTTTCACGAAAGATAGTTTGTTTGTGATGGCAATATTTGCTTAAATTTCATTGCTAAAGACACTTTATTCTCTTGTGTTCCCGTGTTCTACACTTGCAATCTGTAAAGTTAATATACTTGAATTGAAGGTTACAAAATTGTATTAACCCTTGCAGGAGTACAGTGCCTTGAATTTAAGCTTTTCAGTCCCAGCTGGAAAGAGATATAAAAATATTTGAAAGGTGTATTTTATTTACAATCTGCTTGTGAGTCTAAATTGTTATTTTTTTTATTTGCAAAAATACTGAAGGTTTACAATTGAAGCTCTTAATTAGTTTTGTTCCATTTTCTACTGTAAATGCTTTTATTTTAATTAGTGGGTTGAATTTAAATTTTTAAGGCTTTTCAGAAGTTTGCAAGGTGAGATTGGTTTGACTGAGATGCTGATCTAAATCCATTTGCATTTGTACGAGTAGTGAAACATATGCATTTTAAAATAGAAGCATTTACGAGAGCGATGAAAGTACGTTGTACATAAGTATAGGGAGTAGCTTTGGGCTGTGCATTTCCTTTCATTACGCTGTTGGTATATTTGTTGCAGATGACAACTCATTTTTGTTACAGGGAGCAGGCAGGCAAATACTGCTTTGTTTTAGTTCAGCAGCAAATTGATTACATTTTATTTCCCCCAATGGGCTTGTTTACTTCAGTTAAATTACAAATCCGTGCATGTTTCATCACTGAACAATCTAACTGAAATCTTGATTATAGGAGAACCCATCTCCAGGTTACTGTGAGAAGTATGTAAGTATAGTACTTGCATGTACTCTCCCTTCAATTCTGTCAGCAGTATTGGTTAAGAATGGTATTTTTTGTCACTGAAGTGCTAACCGTACTCGCGCTGAAAGGGAATTAAATGTGAAGCTCTTATTTTTCTTTTTTCTTATGTGAACAGTGAATCCTTCGGTTTTGGTGTTTGACCACGGTTTGTTTGAATTTTTTTTTTTTTTTTAATTTGAATTAAGTTTGCACTGTAGGTAGCAAGGACACCTCTTCTGTTTGATAGTTGCTTTTTGTCCACTTTACTGTGCATAGAATCTGCATCTTCACCTCTCAGTCAAAAGGCACAAGGTAACCACTAAAACTGATTTAACGATGGTAAGTTTCATTTTAATAGAACACACTAAGGGAAATCATTATGGGCACTGGTAACAAAACATTACATGGTCAGATTTGAAGGCACACTGCTCTAGATTTCTTTACTGCAATGACATTTTATATTACCTGCTGAAGGGTGGAGATGTCTTGTGCTGCCAAGCTGTGAATTGTATAGTTCTGTTGTACTTTGAGCATTATAACTGTCTAAATTATTTTGTTTGTACCCTTTAAATATATTATTCCATCGATTCAGTTAGAATTGAATTTTATAGACAATTATGCAGAGTCTTCTGCCTGGGCAAAATACTTACTGTAGTAAGAGATTTCTGTTCTCTGTAACATGTTTCTTTAGATTCATGTCTGTATGTTTCCTGAGCAACCATGGAAAATATGTTCTCACATCATTTCTCCTTCCGCTTGCACTGGATCTTACAGTTTGTTGCTATTGCCTGATGTATAGTCCACCCCTTGTATACTGACAAAGTCAGTGGCACTAAAATCCCCAAGAGATTGTATATACTGAAAAGAAGAAAAATAAACATTTTGTGCTTGAAAACTGTGTGACAAATTTAGTGTTTTCCTAAAACTTTGAAACAGATTGTTCTCCAACTGCACTTGACAACTGGCCTCCACCTCCCCACCAAGGCCATCCGTTCCTTTCCTCGCTTTTAAGGTGCAAATGCTGCCTTTCCCAGGTCTTGGCTGCTGCCTGTAACGGCCGCTGTCCCAGGGTATGCAGCAGTGGAAGTGAGACTGAGCTGAAAGAGTCAGTACAGCACACGCCTCTTCAGTCGATGTTATTTGCCATCTCTTGCCTAAATTTTTCTGGTGCTACGTTGCACATAGACTGGGAAGTAAACCCAACTGGACATTCCAATTGGTTGTCTTAAGTGAACTGCAGCACCAGCAACTCTGTGGAGGGCCATTAGGCTACTAGCGCTGGGCAGATGGTGGGAAGAGACACTTGAATTTGAGTATCAGAGGGGTAGCCGTGTTAGTCTGGATCTGTAAAAAGCAACAGAGGGTCCTGTGGCACCTTTAAGACTAACAGATGTATTGGAGCATAAGCTTTCGTGGGTGAATACAGACGAAGTAGGTCTGTCGCATCTTACGTGCATTTAACATGCGCGAATTCAGCTTTACGCAGTTGGCAAAAACAAAACAAAACGAGAAAAATAACAATTTAAATACTGTTCCTGTAGTGCGGGCAATTCCGCCCGCCATTACACTCAATGTAATTTTGACTATCCGCGGTTTTTGCTTTACACGCTGACCGCGGAACGTAACCCCAGCGTAAGATGAGACAGACCTGTACATCTGTTAGTCTTAAAGGTGCCACAGGACTCTCTGTTGAATTTGAGTGAATCTCCCCAATGAAATACCAAGGCTCCCCTTGTAACTCAACCTGTGATCATGTAAATGTGACAATCTACTGATGAAAATCAGCCCTGAAGTATTAACTGTGTGCACCATGCACTCCCTTGGAAGACTCTCACTCAGACAGACTGCATTGCAGAGATGAGAGGAGGAAAGTAACTGTGAACCAGACGTCTGGTGCATCTATTTCAATTTTTCAGCTTCCCTGTGTACGTGAGCTGGGCAACCATTAGGGCCGAGACTCTCCTGAGTTCAATTGTTCTTACTTTTAAAATATGTATTGCAGTTCTCTGGCTACCCCTGGTCTCTTTTTTCCAGACCCACAACACACAAGAGAGAATGAGGAGTTGTTGCATTAATATATGTATACAGTCGTCTATTGTGTGTCCAAGAAGAGTCAGTAATACTGTGTTTACAAATAGTGTTGAATTTTGAAAAAAGAAGTGAATTTTGAGTGAGAGTCATACACAGCAGTATTGTTTCCTGAACGTACTCTTTACGATGGTGCTTTTAAAATGATTTGTGATATACATTTCTGAGCGACGGTTCTTAACTAGTGAGAGGGGTGCAGAGTAGTGGAGATAGAAGTTGACAGTTTCATTAAAATATTCTTTATTTTGATATCCAGATAGTCACCATGGTTGAGATCCTTCATGCTACTAACTTTGGGCTAAATTCTGCTGTCTTTCCTCATGCCGAGTAGTATCTTGCTCCGAGTCATTCCAGTGAAATAAATGATGATGCTCATCAAGCTAGGTACTATCCCTTGTCAACAAGGGGATCCGAGTCTAACGTGTGCCCTGCTTTTAGAGGCTGTAAGGACGTCAAAAGAATCCTCTGTGGGTACCCATCATTGGATATGCTCTTTGTACATGCAACTTGTAGCTACTCAAAAGTCGTTCTTTGTCTCTGTTAGCTTAATGCGCTCCCAACAGTTCAGTATAACTAGTGGGGGAAATCAAGAGAATATGTCTATATTAGCTCAAATGGTTCTAGCTAGCTGCATGTGTTTATATTAAGCCTTTGAAAAGGAAACTGAGTGTATCTGTCTCGATATTGTGCTGCCTATCGTTAAGGTTACCTCATAGACTCATAGACATTAAGGTCAGAAGGGACCATTATGATCATCTGGTCTGACCCCCTGCATGCTGCAGGCCGCAAGACCCTTCCCTGTACTCTACCGTTGAAGTCCCCAGTCCTGTGTTTTAGTGACTTCAATCGGCTGAGACCCTCCTGCTAGTGATCCCTGCCCCATGCTGCGGAGGAAGGCGAAAAACCTCCAGAGGCTCGGCCAATCTACCCTGGAGGAAAATTCCTTCCCGACCCCAAATATGGCGATCAGTAATACCCCGAGCATATAGGCAAGAGTCTCTAGCCTGACCCTTGTTGGCCATTATAAATCTCTGGTTTCAGTTGCTTGTAATTTTGCCAAACTGAAACTGATCAGGCTGAAATTTTCCAGCCTGGGTGTGTGCCAAAGATGGAACGTTTTTAAAAGTTGCAGATAAAGCAGCTCAGCATTCCAGAGAAGGAGATTGGGAGCGGGGGGGAATCTTTCAACACTTCCATTGAGAAACTCGAGTGTCCCCATCATTTGGAGCAGACACTCTACATTTTGCAGGGCGCTTGCCCTGGGAGTCAGGAATGTGCCATTTGTCCTTCCCATGAAAATCTGCCCACCTCTGGCCAAATGATAAACCTCTGAAAAAGCTGCCTGCACATGCGCCATAGAGCTTTGTTGGAGTTTGGCAGCTAGATTCTTGGAAGACTGCATCTGCATTGAGCATGCTCCATCCTTGCACACAGCGCCTCCTTGAAGACCAGACTCTGCCTCTGTCATCCCCACAGAATGACTGAGCATGCTCCATCCGGGGCTGCAGGGGCTGAGCAGGACTTTCCCTGCAATGGGGTGCCAGGCACCATGACTAAGAGCGGGGAGACATTCTCCCATGCTCTCAGTGCTCCTGCTGCTGGTGCCCAGACTGCAAGAAGGAGGAGGAAGCCGAATGACCCAACTGCAAAGGGGTGAGCAGCAAGGGAGAGGGGATAGGAGCTGAGAGTGCAGGGCAGGAGCAGAGAGGACAGAAGATGTCAGGGGGGAGGCAGGCCTGGGGGAGTATACGAGTGAGGGCAGCAGGAGCCATTGGGAGGCCCAGGGCAGCAGCTGGGGGAGATACCAGTAGGGCAGGTGACAGGGTCATGAACTCGGGAGGTGGGGTTAGAAGCAGAAGTGTCTTTGCCCAATGGAGACCACTCCCTTACAGAACCTGGGAGGGAACCCATTATCCCTATGGCTCACCATTCCTCTGCTGTCTAGCAAGTATCCCTGAACCTCAGTGGCATAGTGTGTCCCTTATCCCCCTGTCATGCCAGGACAACATAGAAGATAATAACCTTCTACTGCTACCAGTAACTCTGTTAGTTTCTATGGTAGAGAATGTGCACGGAACTAAAGAGCCCAACCCTGCTGAGGTCCCATGTGAAGGGCCAGGATGGATCCCTGTGATAGAAGGTTTGTTTTTTTTCTCCAATGTTTAAGCTTTTAAAGACTTAGGAGATAACATTTTTTAAAAGTTAAAAGCATAAAAGTTGCAAAATCAAGCACTCACCAGTTAGCAAATACCACAATTAAGTTGCCTGTGCAATTGTAACTCAGTTCCTTTGTGTTTTTGCATTACGACAGGCTTTCATTACAGGGTCACATCCTATTTTGGTCAACAAGACACTTGTCTCATCAAGGGCACGTGATGGACCTGTTCTAAGAATGAGTCAGGATTGTGTAGTGAGTCAGGCTGTTGGCTGTAGGACCCCTGCTTCATTGATAGCAAAAGTTAGTTGTGTACAATTTGCAGGACTGGGACAGGCGGGCCTAGGCCTGCCCAAGTCTAAAGGTCTAGCCCCTCCAAACCACTAGGTCCAGGCCACACCTGAGTATTGGAGACAATGAAAGAGAAAACAGGATCAGGAGTGAGGTTAGAGGTTCTAAGTTGTGTAGTGACTGAGGCAGGGGATTGCAGGAAGAGAACGGATGGTCTTTTGTGGCTTAGGCATATGAATGCTGCCCTGGATAACTGGATTCTGTCTCTGTCACAAAAATGCTATGTGATGCTGGGCAGGTCACTTAACCCAAACTTCACAGGTGGCTACTGTGTGCTCCTCATTTTCTGGGTGCCCAGCATGAGACCCCTAGGAATTTGTGGATATATTAAACCTACAAAACAAACCCCACAGACTTGGAATGAAACCCCCAAATAGCGTGTGTACGTAGGTGGTATTTGAATAGAATAGTGACCATCCTTCCAACATCTTCGCAAGTCACCCATGAAAAGTTCTAATCGGATTTCCCAGTTTTTCAATGCTTGGAGTGCAATGTGATTTTTCTTTCTCAAAATAAGCAGAGGTTCCAGGTCTAGACCAGCAGGGTTCAGGTGCCATTTGTGCCCTAATATACATGGCAAAAACCTGCGGAGTTCCTGAATCATTGCCGGCCCACTGAGGTCAGTTGGGTATTTCTTACTGAAGTGATTGGCCTTGAGGTAGGGGTCACAAACTAAATAGTTCACAGCAGAGTCTTAAATAATAACTTGTAAGGTTTCCTGCATCCTTCTTCCCCTTTCCACCCTAGACTTATTGCACCATTTGTAGAAGATGCTGGGTGCTGGAGTAGTTCGTGTGTGATGAATTGTGTAGTAAGTCTCTCTGCTTAGGAGGCAGTCGTGTATACACACAAATGTTTTCGTTGTAAATAGGGGATGCGTATCTTGTTGTATGACTGGGGAGCTGACAAAGGGACAAACAAGGCTGACCCCAGATGGTGCTTGGGGTGTTTGATTCTAATTTTTTTTTATTATTATTATTATTTATTGAATCTTTTATTTCTAATCTTAGCTTTTTTTTATATACTTTTTTTTTTAACCTGGACTCTGGCCTGCAATTATGAAGCCAGGGCGGTATGGCTCTCTCGAGAGCTACAAGGGCATTGGCCATTCTGGGCCTTCTGTGGTGGTGCTCCTGAATGGATCTGAGGCAGCTAGAATGACTTCCCAGCCTAGACTCTTGAGACTGACCCCTGATGAGCTTAGATGTGAAATTTTGGAGGCTGTGTAGATGAGGTCTGGTGTGAGCAATTATCTCATTGGCTACTTCTTGATCGGCTTTGTTTTGTCAACAGCTTCATGGGCAGAGCTCCTCTTCTGTTCCAGGAGATCAGGTTCTAAGCCCTGATCCTTGTTCATTCTCTTCTCACTGCAGTTAGGTGAAAGATGTGCTAGCCCTGATAAACCCAAAGAGGTCAGTGTCAGTAATCAAAGAACTTGGTGCTGAAAGGGATTTGGATGTGCTATAAAACTACTCAAGGTGCTGTTGGCAAATAAATCCGTTGTAAATAATCGATCTGGGATTTGAGCTTGAATAGTCCATCTGATCTAGCATGAACAGCATTAGAAACCTGGCTGGATAATAACTTGGCCTCATTTTGTGAACTTCCTGGTCCCTCTTGCTTTTTTCAGGATGCCAGTTGTAATGTAGCGGGGTTGCAGTGACGATCCTCTTTTAGATCCAGTCTTGAATGTAGAACTTTTTTCCTAGAATGACTCCCAGACTCGGAGTCTGGAGGCCTGAGCATTTGAAGTATTTGGATCTTCTATGTGCAAAGCATCGTCAGGCTTCAGGCTTTTCTTGATAAATACCCTAACACTGGGCATGTCAGGGAAGCTTCTAGCAGTGTTAGGTTAATATCGGCTGTAACCGTGAAGCCCCTGTGAATTCTTCTTGGCGATTTCAACGCTTTGGGGGAGGGGTGAGAGGAGCTTGGATTCATTTACTTTGCTGGCAGGCAGATTCACCAGTGCATATTCAACATGCTAGAATAGTCCCATGTTAGAAAGGGCCCCGCCCTATGCGGGACTGATCTCATGGGGTATAAGAAATCTCCAGGGTCAGGGCCGGCTCCAGCATTTCTGCCGCCCCAAGCAAAAATAAAAAATAAAAAAGCTGTGATCGCGATTGCGATCAGCGGCGGCAATTGGGAAAAGAAAAAAAAAAAGCCGCGAGCGGCAGTTCAGCAGCAGGTCCTTCACTCCCAGAGGGAGTGAGGGACCTGCCGTCCCCAAATTGCTGCAGGTGCCGCCCCTCTCCCTTGGCCGCCCCAAGCATCTGCTTGTTAAGCTGGTGCCTGGAGCCGGCCCTGTCCAGGGTGGATCCTCCACCCTTTGAGAAGAATTCTGCTCTGCGCTCTGCTGTGCAGCATTAAGGTTCTGCGTCCAGCCCCTTGATCAGCCCTGCAATGCTGAGTTGCTGCAATGGGAATTCAGGGTGAAATTGAGGAGTTTTGACTAGTGTGCAGCTTTCCCTGAGATTGTCGATAGACATGAAGAAACTTACAACATAAGGGAGTGCACCTTCAGCAGCAGTACGGGGCTTTGGTGGTTCTGCCCTAGTTCTCAGAAAGCCCTGTGGGGCTCGGCTTCGGAGACATTCCAACCTTAAAGGCTCAATAAATATACCTGCTGCAAATGAGTCTTTGGTAGAAAATACCATTCAAGCGTCTGTCCAAGTACAAAAATGGTGAAACTGTCTGTATTTACTGAGTTACTTGCGTAGTGTTTTCTGCTAAAGAATGATCTGGGGCAGATAAGGTAAAATGCAATTCTCACTAAAGCTTTATCGTGCATGTAAACCCAGTGGGCCTGTTCTGTCTTGCTCATTCACCATACGCTGTATGGCAGTGGAAAATCAGACTCTGGATTTTTAATGTACCCAATTGCAACACGTTGATACAGTCTCTAACTGACTGCACAGAGATTTAACACACTGGTCCCCAAACTTTTCAGGGGGTCCCCCCTGCCAAGGCCCAGAGCGAGGCCGTGGCTTTGGGGGAGGGGAGGTGCGATGCGGACAGGAATAAGGGGGCCACAGCTGGAGGCAGGGGTGGGGCTGATTGTGGAGCCCTGGCTGGGAGCTGAGGCTGGCAGCCAGGGCCTAAGGCACGGGCTGGCAGCTGGGGCCACGAGCAGAGATGGGTGGCGCTTCCTCCCCTCCACCATGGAGGCTGGCCCGGGCCCCAGCCACGCTCCCCCCGAACATTCCTCCATGCCCCCCTTGGGTGGCGTGCCCCACAATTTGGGGCCCTCTGCTGTAACAGAATGCTGGTATAACCCAGCCTGCCGGCCAAAGAGATGTGTAGAAAATGGGGAAAAGGCCACTCTGCAATGGGCTAACCAAACAGGAAGTGCACATGCTGGTGAAGAGCAATGTATATTGAGCGAGACAAATATGTTGTGAAAAATCATTTAGCTTCCTACCAGGATTTCCTCTTCTATTTTGCAGATTCTTCAAGAACCCGTCTAATATCTCTTTTCAGTGTTTAATTCATTCTCCATGCAGGCTGGCAGCGGCAACTGGATATTGTGTGAAATAAAAACAGGTTTTTTCCTTTTCCCACCTGGCACAAGGTTTGGGATACTGGATTACCTGTACTCCTCTATGCAGTTAATAGGGATGTAGTCAGATGTTGAGGTCTCAGTCTCTGTCCTGTATGGACTTCAGACTGGCTTCCAAATTTAGAAGAGGCCTTGGAGATGTGGGATAGGCTTCAGCTAGTGGGTTGAGCAGGAGAAGTCTGGATTCTGCTTTTGACTTTGCAACCGATTCATTATGTGATCTTGAGCCAGTCCCATAACCTCCCAGTGCCTCAGTTTTCCTGTCTGTAAGATGGAGATAATGCTCACCACCTTTTTTTAAAGCACTTTGAGCTCTGTGGATGAAAAGTGGCATTAATTACGGTTAGTGGGAGGTTGTTCAAGTATTCTGGTGGATCCAAGCCCAGGCAGAATTTGATGTTGATCAGAAGCAGGTGGAAGAATGACTGTCAGTCTCAGTCAAGGCAGCTTTTACTACCTTTCAGAGTGGGTTAGTGACACATGTGCAGGCAGGTCAGAGCAGCTGAAGTGATGGGAGGGCGAAAGGAGAGATTAGATTTAATATAAAACACCATGGGAACCAACGAGACCTGTAGCAAACATCAATAGAATCACTCTGCTTGTATGGTACACCCTTCCCCCTTATCCCTCATCTTTGCCTTGCTCTGAAGAGCCTACAGTCTTGGAGAGAGCGATCAGTCTTATTTTATACTGAAAGAGCCTGGCAAACTTTGTGCCTTGTATAAACCAAACGTGCTTGCAGCTCTGATAACCACTGTGCATGCCTCTGTGATGTAGATGGGAGGACTTCAGTGCACTTGGCTGCGGGCTACCAAAAAAGGCTGATCTGTGACTGTAGCGAATGCAGAATATGTGGAACCACAACGAGGGAAAAGGGTGTCTCTGCTTGTGTGTTGCTCTGTGCTCGCCTGTAGGTGCATGATTTGAGTTTGTTTTGACATTTTAAAGCTCCGTGAACTTGGTTCCAGGGCCCTACTGAACTGATTTTATCCTACCCGCCCTCTTGCACTGGTGAAGGTAGGAGGGCCTGTAGGATGCTGTCAGACCTGGTGTTCTGCCATCCTGGTTTATCCCTTTCTCTGCAGTCCAGGTCTTCATAGGGCCATGGACTTGGCCTTTTTTCTTTAGGGCCAGTTCAGACAATGCTGCCCAACCTGCAGGTGCAGGAAGCCCCTTGTTCATGAGTAGCCTCACCAGTGCGAATGCGCCATTTCCGAATCGTGCTGCAATAACATGTGGGGCATGGTTCATGCTGCTTTGAGCTGACAGAGATCTCTGTGGTGATAACTAGGGATTCAGAAAAAAGAACCATTTTAGCATGGGGCACTTACCAGATTCCCCCTCACTTCCCTAGTACAATAAGAAATCTCCATCTAGTGTTCTCCTTCCATCCACTGACACCAGTTCTGGACACATTCTCTGGTTTTCCCCATCACCACCTCCTGAGGGATTGGAACGCTCCCAGCCATTGTGATATAGAAGTTAGGGAAAAGGTTGTACCCTGAATCTTGGGTCCCAATTGAATGGCTTAGATGTGCTTGAACGGCCCTCTATACAGGAGCTTTAAAATATCCTGGTATTTGAGAGAGCTTTCAGCATGCCACAATGGACGTTGTCATTCTTCTCTTGGGTGATTGACTTCTGCTTCCATAAGGCACCTAAAATGCCCACAGCAGACAGGCACCTTCTAATGAAGATTTATTTCTTACACGATGGGTCTGTACTCTAATGTGGCGGTTTTGTTTTTTAGATTCTGAAAATGAGAGTGCCACTGCCACCGATTGATGCGGGACCAGCTCAGCTGCAGTGCCAAGCACAAGGGGCTACGTCAGCTAAGGAGGATGAAGAGGAGGATGTGAAATGATGTAATGTGAGAAGTTCTGTACCGCTCTGGTCCACTCTGCACAATTTTGTAACGTCTTTCTAAGCATTTTCTATTTATAGCTGGAAACACAAATGTTATGCAAAAATAAAGGAAAAATATTTTGGGGGGAAAGGATTTGGTTCCCTTTTCTTGTGACTTCAGATCTGAGTTCTTAGGAGCAGGCTGCAGAGGAGAAGGGGTGAAGCCCCTGCACCAGCCGAGCGTCTCGGAAGCAAGCTCTTTGTCACCTTACAGCACTCAGATTGGTATTCAACTCGAGGACACCTGGGCTTTGCATTCCACAATGTAAACAGACAGCCTTTCGCTGACTCAGAAAAGTGTGCTCAGAGCTAGGCCCCGACCAGGCTGAGCTTTTTGGTTGCCTGCCTGTTCCTGCGTCACCCAGAACTGCTCACTTAGTCCAAGTGACTTGGAGGAAGCCACACCAGCCCTTTTTACCTTGCCTGGTGGGCCCTGATTGGCTTCTGTCTGCTCCCAGCCCTTCTAGCTGCTGGAAGACCAATTCTCCCAGAGTTCTGCCCACGGCTGATCCTGGCTGGCCTTCTAGGCAGCTCTTGGAGGTCTAAACTCACTGCTCTTTTTCCCCAAAAGGACACCTTTGGGTGGGGTTGGCCAAGATGGCAGGGCTCCAGCAGGGGGAAACAAATGCCTGGCACACCCCCTCGGAGGCACCTAGGCCTGACTTTCCCATTCTTTTTGCTTCCTACAGTTAATCATAATTTAATTAAATTGTTTTCAAAAAACAAAAATAGGCATATTTATTCCAATTCTACTAGAATGAGAACCAGTTCCATTTATATTTCTCCCCATCACAAAGAGAAATTCATAAAGGTAATATTCTGTTTTAAAACTAGTAAAATCCAGTAAGAGAAATCTACAGCGAACTTTGCTGGAGAATAAGCTTGTTACTTGGCTTTTTAGACTAGCTGCATTTTCTTGACAGAGTTAAATACAGTTGTCAGGTCTCTTCTACTTTTAAATCTAAAAATGTTCTGAGAGAGAGCCAGTAACTGGAGCAATTCGTAAAATACTTCAAAAGTGCCTTCAACAGAGAACACACTAAAATTATGTGGTGGGTGATTTCTCTTTCTTGAGTCACTGAAGACTGCTTCTGACTATCCCCTGGGTGGAGGTGATGTAGAACTGTGTTTGTAGCAATTATCTCATGAGATTGCAGATAGCCACTGAAGTGCTTGGCAATTGAGTGATGTTCCTGTGCTCTCACTGGGAAAGGCTAAAGAGTGCTGATATGACCACTATCTCTTGGCCCCAAACTCTTCCACGCTCCAGCTGTTATGCACTTACTTCCTGTCTGGATTCTAAGTAGAATCCCTGACCTTTCACCTCCCCTTCTCTGATACCATGTGTGACTGGAGTTCCATGGAGCCTAACTGAAGTTACTCAATTAGGGTCAACTGCAAAGAACTGGGCAAACAATCCCTAAAGCTGATGGATATTCCAATACTTAAATTTACCAAGCCAGCACAAAACAGCTTCTATACAATCTTACTGGGTACCCAGAAGCCAACAACACAGTTCCCTTAAAGCAGCCCCGTCTCAGGCCTCCACCCAGACACCCAAGTCAAATATGATGACGATTACTGAAAATCTTATTCATCAGATAAGAAAGTTCTACCAATCCCAAAGGATCGGACACATTACCTCTCAGGTTAATGAATATTTCAGATCTTATCCAAATACCCGCTTACAGCCAATCCTTATTAACTAAACTAAAATTTATTTTAAAAAAAGGAGAGAGTGTATTGGTTAAAAGATCAATATAGAAACAAACATGAGTACAGTTCTGAGATCAGATTCATAGTAAAGATGGTGAGCTTTGTAGTTGCAAAGAGTTCTTTCAGAATTAGTCCATTGATTATAGTCCAATATTCATATTCAGGGTGATCCAGATGGGACTGGAGATCATAGCTTCCCCTGCATGAAGCATCAAGCAGATCTGAGATAAAAAGGTTCAGGACCCAAGACATCTTTATGCAGTTCCAGGCCTTCTTTTGACAGCTCAGAGTCCTTAGGTGAACAATAGGCAATCATGGAGACTTTGAGGTAGACCTGTTTCCTATAAGCATCACCGGTAATTAGCTACAGGGATTAACATAAGGCAGTTGCCTGTTTTCCACCATTCACAGGTGATTTGCTATACATTTCAAGGAGAGATGAATACAGTATAGACAGGAACTGTTTGATTACATTGTTAACCTCTAACAATATATATGTAAATGCACAAAAACACAAACATAATCTACCAATATGTCCCTAAAGATTGAATTTGGGTCATTTATCCTGCAGGATGCTTAACCCTTTCTGGCAATGTGTCACACCGTGGAAGCATGTAGTCCCAATTTTCCAAATGCTTTGCACTCTCCGTCATCTCCTCTAACACAGTTGCAGCTGGGCATGGCATGTGAGGTGGTGTTCGCCTGCCCTGTCTTTTCCAAACTTCAGTTCTCAGCAATAAAACCTTTTGCTGCCATCATTCTCCAAGCCATTACATCCCTGAAATCCAAGCTGCAACGTGTTACATCTGCGGCAGGCAAAAGAATCTCTGTGGAATAGGGGACAGTCTGGGGATGCAGAGACGGTACAAGCCATTCATTTAAATCAACCTAACTAGATACCCTGGCACAATAAACCATTAAAGCCAAACACCTCCATGTCATACAGGATAAAAGTCTCAACAGAAGCAAGGTCTCAAATAACCACTTTGTAGGCTACGCTGGAATTGAAAAGTAGGTCCAAAATGGCCTGGGTATGTGATCCTAATACTTAGCTATTCTGCCCAGGTGTAAGGGAATCAAAGCTAATCCGAGGTGCACACCAAGAAGCTGTAAGATGGCGGGGGCTGCTTCTAAATTACGCATTCTTACCCGCTCCTGGCTTCTCTGCATGTAAGCTAGATCAGCTTTGACTCCCTTGCACGTGGGTGGGTGGTGTAAATAATTCTGTAAGAGTTTCACTGAAGACTAAAGGGTCTGACACACATTCTTATGGCTCCCTTCTGATTTTTGGCCTCTAGCTGGTTTTCTCTTCACTTCCATCAAGCACAGCGAATAAGAAACTCCTTCCTATGCAGTTCCATTGAGTAGCTGAGGGAGTAGCCAACACACTCCGCACAGGACAAGTATGTATCTCACAGACATGCTCTTCCCGTCATGTCTCAGCTTTCCAATGAGCATGGCAACACACCACTGCACGGTAACCTGACTGGGTATGTTTACTCTTTATAGTTTTAATGGGTGCTCTCCCCAATGGCTTCGCCACCTCCTGGCTCCTGTGACATTCCAGGGACTGGGTCTTCCCCACTGCATGACCACTTGTGAGCCCTTATCCTCTGTGTGCGGCCTGCAGCAGCATCTCTGTGGTCTAGGTGACCAGACAGCAAATGTGAAAAATCGGGACGGGGGTAGGGGGTAATAGGGGCCTATATAAGAAAAAGACCCAAAAATCGGGACTGTCCCTATAAAATCGGGACTTCTGGTCACTCTACTGTGGTCTGACCCTCTTTAGTCCCTCACACTCCTGCTCGGCCCCTCTGAGCTGAGCAGGGCTTCTCCGAATTCCCTAAGGGGAGCCCCTGGCCTACGAGCCCCCGCCTAACTGGAAGAGCAGGAGCTCCCTACAAACAGTTCCTTAATACCCCTATAGCAGGCTGGCTGGGAATGCTGGTGGAGCCCTGGTTTTTCTGTGGAGTTCTCCTGGCGTTAGTTTGCTGTACAGGGCGCTGCTCAGACCAGGGAGCTTTGCAGCATGGCTCACGCATTTGCTGCTTTTATTACAGTAGGAAATTAGATGTTTTAGAAAGTGCCAGATGGAGATGAATAGCTGAGCTCATCCCATCTGATCCGCTGTGTGGGATTCCCTGCAAAGAACGAACGGTTTCCTGAGTGGTGCCTTCCTAGGGTACCCGGTGTCCTCAGTGTCTCCATCCTGTGCAGAGAAAGCTGAATGTTCCCCCCCTATGTTAGCCATGGAGCTGACGTACCTGGGTTCGAGTTCCATCTGAAACCTTTCCTGCTGCCTAAATTAGGCTCCAGGAAATGACGCCCTTCAGCTACTCAGCTCCTGGGCTCCAACTCTAACTGTTAAAATGCTCTGCATCAGTAACTGGTTTCAAAAGCACGGCTCTTGGAAAAGTCCCCTCACATTCCACCAGCCTCAGGAGGTATATACACAGATAAGTATTGGATGTAGCAATCCGTTCCCAGATGTTCCCATTTAGGTCTGGATGGAGCGTGTAGTTTCTGTTTTGCTGCCACCAGTCCTGGTAGTAGTTTCCCAGGGCTCAATGTGTCTCATAGGATGCAGCCCAGCATTAGGATGAGACGGCTCATTCATGCTTTTCTCCTGGGTAAAGCTCCCTGAGTCTCTCAAACGCAATCAAGACCCGTGTACACAAGCGTGGACGTTTCAGGGTTTACATAAGCAAATGGAAAAAGGAAAAACCGTGAGACGCCTTGATTACAAACCCAGCACTAAAACACAAGGCTTAGGCTCTGCCTAGGGAAAGTCAGTCAAGCGGTACTTTCTTCCAGGTGATATGTAAGTGGCGTTGAGAATGACTAGCCTCCTGTTACGCTCATGTCACTGTTCAGCGCCCACTGAGGCAGGGAGGGGCAGTGGTTGGCGCACTGGGTGTGGCCAACAGGTGGCCTGGGTTCTACTCCTGACTACACCTTTCGGCTCGCCTCGTGACCCTGAGCAAATCACTTATCCTTGCTCTGCCCCCTTCCACAAAATTGGGGGGAAGGGCTCTACCTATCTTGGCTAAGCACTTAGATCCTTGCATAAACCATTCTATGCACATGCCAAGTATTAATTAGCGGTAGTGGAGAACAAGTGCCTGGCATGCTTGGCTATATAAGAGTGGCCATACTGGGTCAGACCAAAGGTCCATCTAGCCCAGTATCCTGTCTGTGACAGTGGTCAATGCCAGGTTCACCAGAGGGAATTAACAGAACAGGTAATCATCAAGTGATCCATTCCCTGTTGTCCACACCCAGCTTCTGGCAAACAGAGGCTAGGGACACCATCCCTGCCCATCCTGGCTAATAGCCATTGATGGACCTATCCTCCATGAACTTATCTAGTTCTTTTTTTGAAACCTATTATAGTCTTGGCCTTCACAATGTCCTCTGGCCAGGAGTTCCACAGGTTGACAGAACAGGTGTAGCTGGCTTGGCGGGAGAGGGAAGCAAGAGCTGCCTTGACACCCACTGACAAAACCTGTGACTTTCCTTGCTGTAGCGATTCGCCTTTCGCCACCTGAAACCTACGTGGCAATGTCAGCAGCTACTTGTCAAATGGACATCCAAAGCAGGTCTTCTCTGGAGCCCAGGAGTTGGGTTCTGATGCCCTGAGCTGCACAGAGGCTCTCCAACCTCCTGTGCCTGGAGAACCACCCCCAGATATCTGGCCTATATAGTCTTTCCAATGCACTCCCAGTCTGGAATTCCTAACTCTAAAGTGTGGCTTCGCCAGGTAGCCTCCTCTTGAATACCGTGCTGCTTTGGATCCAGCATTTGAACAACCAGAGTCGTCTAGTCAGCGTGGGTGCAAAACTGACAGCTGTCTGTCAGACCGAGATGTCTCACTTGTTAGTAGCAAAAACAAGTTGCCTCTCGGCAAAGGCTTGTAGGGGCAGATTTGGAATGTTACATACAGGTGGGCTTTAAAAGGGGGGACACAAGGACAATAGGATTTGTTCGGAGGAGGAAACTGCCAAAACATGGAGGGTGGGAGGGAAGGAGAGGGGCAGTGACCAAGGGGAGATGTACTCAGAGTACGTACAGTAAATACTAAATACTACTGAGAAGAATAATAGGTAAGAGCTGCTTCGGCTTCAGCCACAGCCTCCTGTGTGTCGCTGTTTCAGTCATGATCAGATTTATACTAAAGGTAATGGAAGCAGCAGAGAGTATTAGTGATTTTTAAGGGAAGAGTTAAAGTCAGTTGGCTGCGTGGAAAATGGCTTCTATTGGCTTCCAGGGCACTGATTCGGGCCTTTCATGTGGTACCTTGCAAAGCATGTAAGAAGCAGAGGGATGGATCTAGGTATATAATGAAGGAAGGACTTACTGTTTCCTCGGTATATCTATCCACCTGACCTACTTTTGTCAACTCATCATCTAATCAGCTTCAGCAGCCCCAACTTTCATAACTGCATGTCTAATTTGCACACACAAGGTGTTTGCACATGCAAACTGCTAATAGGAAGCTCAGACAGGCTGTCTGATTGCATGTGCGCTTGCGAAAATCAGGCCTTAGAGGCGCCATCGCTAAGTCTAATGCCGTGATCTAGAGGGAAGCTATTTAATATGTAAAAGCACCAAGTGGCTTGTTGCTGATGCTTGGCTGCATTGCTTTGCAGGACATCCCAATCTTTCCTGGCCTTAGTTTCCAATCCCCATTGGTACGTGAGCTGGCTCAAGAATATTGCAGCCATCACTGACTGAAGGCAAAGATACAACTGCTGCTGTGTTTCATAGGAAGCTTTCGAACGGAAGGATGACCCTTGGATTTCAATGGAGGCTACAAGGAAAACTGGGAATGTGTAGGACTCTATCGGACACAAACTTTTATAGAAAGGTCTATGCTTACCATCTTTTAAAATGGTACTTTGTTATTTAAAAGGCTTTTCCCGCCCATCTCTTTGGAATGTTGTGGTTTGTTCATTGCTGAAACAGTCAGCGAGAGAACAGTGTGTAATTCCACAGGGGCAGTAGCGCACTGTATTGGGAAAGAACCAATGCAGTCATTTGACAGCAAATTTAGTTTTGGTGACAGTTAAGAGGAGATGATATTTTAAAACCTTAATACCCTCAAGCGAGCTCCTGCCACAAGGCCCTGGTTCAGCACAGCACTTGAGCAAGGAGGTGCATATGTTGACTTAAAGAAAAAATGTACCCAAACCTTGGAAAAATAAAGACTTCAAACCCTTTTTGGATTTGTATAGTTTCTGAGAGATAAAAGCATGTGCTTAACGGAATGGCCAAATGCTGTTGCTTTCCTCTGTTCTTCCCAGGACTGTTTCCAGGTACTCTAGCAATCTCAGCAGAAGAAATTGCCTGGGGAAAAGGGTGAATTTCCTCGGGTAGGGGTTGGATCCTGGGGGAGGTTATAAAGAAAGTTAGATGTTTTAACAATTACTACATGGGTTGTTGGCTCACACACACAAATGACAGGTTTCAGAGTAGCAGCCGTGTTAGTCTGTATCCGCAAAAAGAAGAACAGGAGTACTTGTGGCACCTTAGAGACTAACAAATTTATTAGAGCATAAGCTTTCGTGGACTACAGCCCACTTCCTCGGATACATCCAAAGAAGTGAGCTGTAGTCCACGAAAGCTTATGCTCTAATAAATTTGTTAGTCTCTAAGGTGCCACAAGTACTCCTGTTCTTCTTTTTACACACAAATGAAATGGGGTTGTCAAATCAGTTTAAAAAGTATCAAGGATAGCAAAGTAATCCTCAAATGTTTGTGCTAAGTGTGTGTAAGTGTCTAGACTATCAAGATAATTTCAGTATGTGAAATATAATGCAGTTTGTGCACTATTTATGGTGGCTGAAATGGTGGATTCTTTTGAAAATGGATGTATACAAAAACTCTGCAAATCCAATGGGATTTTGAAGCCTTAATTTTCCAAGTTTGGGGCTTATTTGACTATGCAACCTGCATTTGTTATCCTTTTTAATATGTTTGAAAATGTGGTCGTTTAAAAAAAGTCAGTTGCATCCGTAGATCTTGGAGCTGACCTAGTTGACTACGGGCAACAGGAGGAACCCTCATTTTCGCATGAATATTCTGGGGTTCGTTGTAACAGTGGTGTGTCGGGGGGAGACATCTGAACTACGCCTCCCATAAGGCAATATGACATTATGGAAAAATGCAATTTAATATTGAACTGATTCAAAACTAAGCATTCTGGGTCAGTTCAATAAACCAAAATTAAATATTTCCATTTTAGGAATGTCAGATTGTTTGTTTCATTTTGATCCAAAAGGTTGTAATGAAACACTGGACGTTTCTGAATTGAAATTTTTCAGAATTTTGGTTCCTCAAAAACATTAAAAATTTCAACTTTTTGTCCCAATCTGAGACGAAAACAAAAGTTGACATGTCAGAAATTCTGACTTTCAATCAGCTCTTAAAATAATAACAAATTCCTGTGGGTGCAGGGGGAAGGCTGAGGGGAGACTGGGCGGTGGAGGAGTGAGTGTATAGAAATCTCTCTTGATTTCTTTGTGCAGAGGCCTGTCCCATTCTAGAATATCCTGCACCAACAGGTTCTGCAGCCTCTCAGAATACGCCCTGCCGATATTTAAGGAGGCTGAAACTGATTTTAACTAATTTTGAACCCACCTGAGCATTGGGCCTGAAAATTCTATTGTCTTGAATGTTGTGAAAGAGGGCGATGAGAAGCAGTGGGAAAGAAATTCCAAAGCAAAAATATTATCTTTGGCATAATGGCATAGAGCACCTGTGCTAGCCTTGTTCATTAGGCTAGGGCTCCCTGCCCCCCGTGTGGCATACACCTGGCATACCATGGTAATGCAGGCATCACGTTAGCTAGGAGAGAGTTTTAAAAAGCTGAATTGAACATGGAAGTAAGCCTGAGTATTTGAGGTTCACTCCTGCGTTGCCAAGGAAGTAGACTGCATGCAGTAGGTCTGTTTCATTTCTGATTTCTATGGTTCTGTTACAAGGAAATGGGATTTGTGAACTCTAAATAGTTCTGTGACTCCAAAAACTAGCTTGGAAGGATGACATATCCCTAGTGATGTGATGTCTTGGTACAATTTCTTAATGTACCAGTCGGAACCGGTCTACTTCCTAGCAATCTGGTGGGAAGTAATTGTTCCCTGAAATTTTAAAATCAAAGTAACTAATATTAAAACAGCTAATTCATAGAAACACATAGCATGTGTGTAAAAGACACTTGCCAAATCAGCCATCAAAAATCAAATGACCCCACACAGCAAAAAAGGTGACATGTAAAACCACTAAAAGATTTACCCACGTATTGTTCATCTGAATCAGAATCGATTCACAGGAAATAATCCTTGATTTCCACATGGATTTGGAAACGCAAAGAAGAGACGTGGGGACGGGAGGGCAAGGAATAGAGGAAAACTCCAGTGATTGACTGGCGTGTCCCAAGGGCCCATCAGGACTGGTTCCCCTTTCTGTCGCCCCTACTTTCTAATGGTGCTGTAATTTGACATGTATTTACCCAGGGAAATTGTTCACTGCATCTGTTTTTCAGTGAGGCCCCGTTTGAACTGAGATGCCTAAAGCATGTAGAAGTTAACTGCTCAAAGTCAAGAAAATGAGTCAGATTCTCAGATAATACAATACTAAGGAACTTTGGCCCATATCCTCAAAGGTATTTCGGCACCCAATTCTCATTGAAATAAAAGGGGAGTTAGGTGCTTCCGCAGCTTTGAGGAGCTGGGCCTTCCTGATTTCGGATTCTTTACTTCTTCACGCAGGCATACTGCCTTCTCAAGAACAGCTTTCTGTTTCCACAGAGTAAATTATCCTAACTGCCCATATCTAAATGCCACTAATGTATTTGCCCTGTGCTTTGGCAATTGGTCATGCTCTGTCGACCTACAGCTTGGCCCTATCCAGATACTGTCACATTAAACCATGTTTTGAGGGTAGAAGCAGGGGAAGGAATCTGGGGGCCCAGTTTACATTCCAGTAAATTACAGACAGCACAGTGATCTTCGCTGCTTGTTCAACAGAGATGAGACAAGAGTATCTCAAAGCCAAGGACTTCGTTTTCCACGGTTTCTGGGTTAAATCAACCAGTGCTCTGACCCAGTATGGCCATTCTTATGTTCTTAAAAACCATGTCAGTTCTCAGCAGCGGGAATTTAGTAAAGCGTTATCCCTTTTGACCCAAGTGGTTAGCCAACATGCAGGGTCTTGTGGATTGTTTCTGTGAAGAGGAGAAATTGATGATGGATAAGGTATTTCTTTGGGGCAATCCTGTTTATGTACAAAGAATGCACACAAAGTGCTGGTTCTCTGAACACAGTAGGAATCAAGTAGGAAACCGTTTCCTTGCTCAGTCAGTCTAGCCTCTTTTTCCAGCCAGCAGTCTGCTCAAAAAGCCCCCTCTGAGCTTGCTTTCAGGGTCACGTGACAAGTACATCTCTGGCTGTCCTTGGCTTTCTACTGCCTTCTTGTGTGTGTCTGTGGTGTTGCCACTGTCCCTGTTTTCTCACATGCAGCTCACCAAAACATTACCCAGACCTCTGTTTGCATTCAGCCCCCTGTGAAACCTCTCTGCCCTCCTAGCTCAGCTCCTGACTGGCCTGGCATGTTACCTGTGTTGTGGGGAGTGGCTCCTATTGGTTCAGCTATCTTCTGCCACAAGGAGCTTAATTGCTTTTTAGAAAGGCAGCTGTCACACCCACCAGCTACAACAAGGTTTCACCTAGCCTCCAGCATAGCAATATAAAAGTGTAACACATGCCAGCTGATTTGTTATGACTAGTTCCTCGCTGATGGGGAGAGACATCACTCATGTATGAGAGAACTTCCCTTTGCTTGAGAAAGATAAATATGGAAGACACTCATCTTGAAAGATCATGTGATGGAGCTGGTAAGTAGGGGACCATAACTCCCATCAGCCCCCTCTCCACTGCACTTCCCTGTCTCCTGGACAGTTAAGGGGGAATGACCTGAACCAGCAAGTGGATAGGATCTGGTGGGAAGCAGGGCCAGTGGCTGCATGGCAAGCCAGGAGCTGCAGAGAGCGTGGATGCAGAGCGGAATCCCCAGGCTCTGTGCACAGCCCCACACATCAAACAAGCTGTGACTGCCAGCCCTCCAGCTGGGTGCAGCTCTGCAGCGGGCTTATGGGGCAGCAGCAGCTGGATAGGGAGCCAGTGCAGAGGGGCCCAATGAGAGACACTAGGTGATCTGGCTGGCCTGGAAACCCGCAAGCTTCTATTTCCTCGGATAGAGACAAGACTGGAGAGGGAACCCCAGGTCCCAGCCCTGAAGAGCCCTGACTTTCTGTAGTGTGTGTTTGTTTGTGTTTGGGGGTTACTTGCTATGTGCTGAGCTTGTGTGTGTTTGTTTGTTTGTTTTTGTTTGAAGGACCGTGTGCTGTGGCTGGCAGTTGGAAGCTGTGAGCTTCAAAAGAAGGTTTGAAAGCTAGAAGCCTCTGGTAAGTGGCGGAGCCTTAATCAATGGGCGGAGCATTCATACAGGCCAGGGCTTTATAAAGCAGCGCACAAGCGACCAGGGAGCTTTTGCGACCAGGGGCTGCTAACAGGGAGTTTCGCAAGGGAGTTTGGAAGGGGGCGAGGGTCCTGTTTTCCCTTTATTCCCCTTAAAACCTATAAACCAACTACATTCAAAAGTTCTTGCTTAAACAACCCTTTCAGTGGACAGGGGACTGCAGACAGGGGAGTTTGAGAGGGAGTTTGACGGAGGGAGGCTTATGATGGTTAGGAAGACCCGCAACACCTGTGCCAGCACTGCTTCTGTCTCCTCCACCTGCGCCTGTAGCCAGACAGAGCGCCTGAGCATGGATGCTTCTACCCAGATCCTGGTGTGGTTTTGCAGAGACTGTAACTTGCAATTTCCACTTACTGATATCCAGGCTGGGGGGACCATCCAATGTGAAAGGTGCCTGCTGGTGGAATCTCTCCGGCAGCAGGTGGGAGAGCTACAGGAAGAGGTGGCTAGGTTGAGGAGCATCCAAATCCACAAGCAATTCCTGGACAGTGTCCATGTGGAGACAGCTGAGGTAGCTGTCCCAGTACACAGGACTGCTGATACACCACTGGTGGAGGAGGAGATGGCTCAGGGTGGACACTGGCAGCTGGTTACTTCTGGCAGCAGGCAGTGCTCCACCCCTGCTCCGAACCCTCCTGCCGTGGTAATAGGTAACCGTTATGCTTTTCTTGATACAGGAGAGAAGGAATCACCCCCTACAGTAAAGGAGGAGAAGCCTCGTACCCCTAAGGCTGGGAGGTCTGCTGCCACCCCTGCGAATAGGAAATGTAGGGTAGAGGGGGTCGGAGACTCTCTGCTGAGGGGGACGGAGGCGCCCATCTGTCGCCCTGACATTTCATCTCGGGAGGTATGCTGCCTGCCGGGAGCCCGTATCCGAAATGTTACAGAGGCATTGTCAAGGATTATCCAGCCCTCTGACTACTACCCTATGCTACTCATCCATGTGGGCACAAAAGATACTGCGAGGTGTGACACTGAGCGGATCAAGAGTGACTACAGGGCTCTGGGAGTACGGGTGAAGGAGTTTGGAGCGCAGGTGGTATTCTCTTCGATTCTTCCTGTCAAAGGTAGGGGCCTGGGCAGAGACAGATGCATCATGGAGGTGAATGCCTGGCTGCAAAGATGGTGTCGCCAGGAGGGCTTTGGCTTCCTCGACCACGGGATGCTATTCGAGGAAGGACTGCTAGGCAGAGATGGCATTCACCTTTCGAGGAGGGGAAAGACCCTATTTGGACACAGACTGGCTAACCTAGTGAAGAGGGCTTTAAACTAGGTTCGATGGGGACACGTGAGCAAAGCCCACAGGTAAGTGGGGAACATGGAGACCTGGGAGATGGGTCAGAAACAAGAGGGAGTGTGGGCTATATTGGCAGAGAGAAAGGAGGGTCAGGACAAAACTGGGAGGCAAGATCAAACCAGTATCTTAGATGCCTATATACAAATGCGAGAAGTATGGGTAATAAGCAGGAAGAACTGGAAGTGCTAATAAATAAACACAACTATGACATTGTTGACATCACTGAAACTTGGTGGGATAATACACATGATTGGAATGTTGGTGTGGAGGGGTACAGCTTGCTCAGGAAGGATAGACGGGAAAAAGGGAGGAGGTGTTGCTTTATATATTAAAAATGTACACACTTGGACTGAGGTGGAGATGGACATAGGAGACGGAAGTGTTGAGAGTCTCTGGGTTAGGCTAAAAGGAGTAAAAAACAAGGGAGATGTCATGCTAGGAGTCTACTACAGGCCACCTAACCAGGTGGAAGAGGTGGATGAGGCTTTTTCTAAACAACTAACAAAATCATCCAAAGCCCAAGATTTGGTGGTGATGGGGGACTTCAACTATCCAGATATATGTTGGGAAAATAACACAGCAGGGCACAGACTATCCAACAAATTCTTGGACTGCATTGCAGACAACTTTTTATTTCAGAAGGTTGAAAAAGCTACTAGGGGGGAAGCTGTTCTAGACTTGATTTTAACAAATAAGGAGGAACTCGTTGAGAATTTGAAAGCAGAAGGCAGCTTGGGTGAAAGTGATCATGAAATCATAGAGTTTGCAATTCTAAGGAAGGGTAGAAGGGAAAACAGCAAAACAGAGACAGTGGATTTCAGGAAGGCGGATTTTGGTAAGCTCAGAGAGCTGATAGGTAAAGTCCCATGGGAATCAAGACTGAGGGGAAAAACAACTGAGGTATCTAAAAGGGTGTCATAAGGAGGAGGGAGAAAACTTGTTCACCTTAGTCTCTAAGGATAGAACAAGAAGCAATGGGCTTAAACTGCAGCAAGGGAGGTCTAGGTTGGACATTAGGAAAAAGTTCCTAACTGTCAGGAGGGTTAAACACTGGAATAAATTGCCTAGGGAGGTTGTGGAATCTCCATCTCTGGAGATATTTAAGAGTAGGTTAGAGAAATCTCTATCAGGGATGGTCTAGACAGTATTTGGTCCATGCGGGCAGTGGACTGGACTCGATGACCTCTCGAGGTCCCTTCCAGTCCTAGAATCTATGAATCTATGAATCAATTGGACTGCCCCCAGGTGCCAAAGAAAACCCATTATTGCTCATTTTGAAATGTAACTGGTTAAGCCTCTGTGCCGAGGGGGGGGTGCAACCTCTGCCCTTTCCTGCCAGCCCTAGTAAAATACCCTTTCACTCAGCCACGTGGCTCAGTGATTATTAGAACCCCGTGGAGATAGCGCCTACCAGACTGAGCTGTACACCTACAGCGCATGCCTGCGGGTGGCGCTACACCTGGCATGCTATGGGTACCCTAGTGCTTTGGGGTACTCTGGCCCCGAGCAACCCCAGTCCTGACAAGTGAGTGAGACGCCCCCAGAACGGATGGGCCCTTACGACGGGAACGAGAGCACCTTTTCTTTCTAAAATAGTGGTTGCACTGCTCCCTAAGAAACTGGGCCCCTAAGGCCCCACTTAGAATGTGGTGCTGGGGACCTCATTCGTGTGCATGTGCCATGAGGTTGGGTTTTACTTTGTACTAATACATTGGGCTGAGAAGAGCTTGGGAGAGCCTGGAAACCCAGCATTTTACTAACCCCATGGAGGGAAGGGGGCTCCCCAGGAGAAACACAGGGGAGAAGGGTGGAAGACGGGGAACCACTAAATACAGCCAAGCCCTGTTAAGCAACACACGCCAGTGGTATGAAGCAGAGCTATTGCTGGGCCGAGGAAGACGTTTATGGCTTTGGCTAGCATTCGCCAGCTGGCTCTGAGACTGAACCAGGGCGCTAGGCTGAGGCCACGGTTCATGGCCTAGCACACTTGCATAGCGGGTGTGAAATTTTTGCCATGTTGGGTCAAAATCATGCAAAAATGGAAGCTGTTAGGGGAGTTCTGCCATGTTTGACCTGAATGGGCGGGCAGGCTCCTGTCCCCTGGATCCAAAGGTGTGTGCAAGCAGGAGCAAGCAGTCCAGCCCAGCAGCACTTCAAGCTACCTTTGCGCGCACACACCCTGACTAGGGGGCTGCTCCTTTCGGTTGTACGTGAGCATCTGGCCCATGTTAGGATGTATTGGCCAGGAGTCGGAGTTTGTCGTGCCTTCGGCACACGGGCATAGGTTGCCTACCCCTGCTCTAGAAGTATTCATCATCCCAGCCTAGCGTGGCCACCCTGCCTCCCCCAGCTGAGTGCCAGGCCACCATGGGCTCAAGTGATGCCCCCTCCCTGTGGAGGTCAGTTCAGCGGCCCAGTCTCAATGCGCCCTCCCAGCAAGCCGAAGGAGCCTACCGCAGCCATAAGAGACGGTGCCAGCAGCTACTGAACAGCAGAGACCAGGAACTGGCTGGGGGCAGGCAGGAGTCCTGGATTCCCCGAGTGATGACGTGGAAGAATGTGATTCAGAGAGGGATCCAGCCAGCAGCCACAGGAGGAGAGGTCCCACTCCCTGAGCGGCTGAGAGAGCTGGGTGGGGTACAGACAGCAGTGCTGAGCTGCATGGTATGCATCGTGGTGGTGCCCATAGACCCTGCAGTCCTGTCCCAGCATGCACTGGGGTGCAGCACAGCCCCCAGCCCTGCACTTCTCTGGCTCCAGGGGCTCCCAGAATGGGGGGGTGTCTCCTAGAGCTGCCAGGGCAGGAATAATGCCCCTTGGGTGGCAGGGCCAGGAGCCAGGGCCCTGGGGGTGCCAGGTTTGCAGCAAAGACCAACAGGTCATGGGCAGTTGGGGATAAGATGGACAGCTCAGGGGGCTGAGATACCCTCTGAACCCCCATCCCAACACATGCACCAGGTAAATCTGCCCCCACCTCACTGCTTTGTGCAAGAAGCAGCTAGAGCTGCAGCCTCGGCACATAAGCCCCAGAGCAGGCATTGGGGCAACAGGACCGTTAAGCAGATTTAACGTGGAACCTTTCCGCGCTAGGGGGGCTGGCTCCAATCCAGCCTTGGGGCAGGTGGTCTGGGACTGAGACATGGGGCCTTTCCCCTCTCGGGGATGCCAGTTCTGGTCTGGATCCACCCTGTGTAAGGCACGTTTGCAGGGTCTCAGCCCAGTTCTCCACAGGACAAACACACAGCCTTGCCCGTGGGCACTAATCTGCCCCTCGACAGCATCCCCAGCACTGCGGCGAAGTGGCCAAACAGGCCCCCTTGTGGGTGAGTAAGAGGGGCAGGGGCAGGGAGAGCATGTCGGGGCTCTTCAGGGCTCACCCACGAATCAGACTCCAGGGTGAATCTCCTGCAGATTTTAGGGGTATAAAGCACACCCTCCATCCGAGAACACGGTGCTGTGTTTCCCCTCTGGGGGTTGAGAGCATGGACTCTTGGGTTTTTGCCCCAGAGGGAAGGGGGGTCTAGCAGGTTAGAACAGTGGCTGGGCATCAGGACTCCTGGGTTCAATTCCTGGCTCTGCCCCTGGCATGAGTGAGTGATTTGTTTCCTCTCTCTAGTATCAGAGGGGTAGCTGTGTTAGTCTGGATCTGTAAAAAGCAACAGAGAGTCCTGTGGCACCTTTAAGACTTTCCTCTCTCTAGTGCTCCATCCGTCTATGGGAGCTCATGTTCATGTTCCCAGAGAGGCTGAAGCCAGCAGGACAGTGGTCTGGACTGCTTGGGGCCATGCAGTGTCTGGGCAGGGATGGGGAAGCCCTGGGCCTTGATAGGGCTCAGCTGGGGCTTGACGATGGGCTCTAACCTGCCTGTTCTGCACCACCCCTGCACCCTGTTTGACCCACATTCCAGGCAAGCAGGCCCTGGGCCCCACGGAGCCAGTGCAGAAGCTCAAGATGCACCTGAATCCTTCAGTCGCTCAATAAACCTTAATGCTTCCATCAGCAGCTGTGTCTGTCACTCTTAATGCGCAGGCCTGGAGGGCTGACCCCCATGCTAGGGGGTGCTGTGCTGCAGGGAGCAGGACAGGGGCTCAGTAGGGGGCATGTGCCCCTTGCAGTCAGTTCTGGCCCCAAAGTCCGAGTCCAGGGGGCTGAACTCAGGGCTGGGATAGCAGGGACTGCAGGCTGGTAGTGAGGGGCATCAGCAGGGCTGCCCTATCAGTTGGCTCCATTTCCCTGGCTGCCCTGTATTGCTCGCTCCATGCCCCAGAGCGGGATCAGCTCGTGGCTCCAGCACCCATAGGGCAAGGCACTTGAGCAGTTGAGCCCATCTGCTCCTGCCAGAGTGGCTCATGAGTGGCCACTCACTCTTAAAGGGCCCTGTCCCAGTAGGGTCTGCAATAGTCTCTGAGGGTCCTGGGCAGTGCTGAGGGCCAGCTGCCTCTGGGGTGGGGCACGGGGACTGTTCATACAGGACTCCCTCACCCGGTGCTGAGATGCAGCGGGGGGATACCTGCGTGCACACAGAGCACAGCTCATGCCATGACCAGAGCCACACCCACTGCACCCTGGTCTGGACTTCGCTCCTCCAGCAGGGGACCACACCACACCACACCACACCACACCACACCACACACACACACACACAAAGCCAGGCTCATCTTCTCCAACAGGGGGCAGCAGACACCAACACCCAGAGAACGCAGGGCTCAGCCCCGTTCAGCAAGGGGCGATAGACTGACACAGCACAGCTGTTCCCTCCAACAGTGGGCAGCAGTGGGGACAGACAGACGGCCTGGCTCATCCCCTCCAGAAGCAGGCAGCACAGCCACACACCCAGACTCTGCTGTGGGTTTGTGTCACTTTATTCACTGTCACGCTCACTCCAGCCAGGCCTGCCCGGACATGCACCATTTAACCACCAACCCCTTGGCACAGCCTCAGGGAGAGAGGGGTGCCAGGGCAGAATAGATACTTTGGGGGGAGTTTTGAGAGGAAATTAAACTATCCCCCAGCCTCACTCTGCCATGGGGGTCCCAGCCTTGGGGAGGGAGGGGTGAGGCACCGAACCCACAGTATCAAGGTCCTCCAACTATCAGGGATTTAGGGCAGCCCCAGTCACCTCCAAAGGAAGCCTCACGCCCTCCTGCACATCTGGTACACCTGGGGAAGGCTGCCCCCTGCCCTAGGTTCCTTTGCACAGGTCTGTCAATGTCCCTATCCCAGTCCTGGGCTCAGTCTAACCTCTGGAATCCAATTCCACCCACAGGAGCTGAGATCAGAATCCAGCCCTGACCCCGTAGCCCTCAGTGGTTGACCGGATCTACACCTGGGGAGCTGAGAGCACACACTGTTTTTGCTGTGAAGTGGCTCCCCTTGTTCTAACTCAGCCAGGGCCTGTGTGCCACAAGCACTGGGGTCCCCGGGGCAGAGGAAGGAGGCTCAATTGTTCCCCGGGGGTAGCTTAGTTGTTTTTTTCCTGTCTCTGGGAATCCATCCATGCTCCTGGCTGTGCTCTGAGTTCAGAGAGGTGTCCCAGCCGCTGTGCCCGGGGTGCCCTGTGGGGGACATGTCTCCCCACTGCGCATGATGATCACCGGAAAGTAGAGGGCGTCATGGTAGCAGGGCGGATTCCCCAGGGGCTGCCTCTCTGTCCCGCCCCCACTCAGGCTGCGGAAGATGCTCCGGCCCAGCGAGAAGCGGCTGCGGCTGAAGGGCAGGCGGGCGTAGAGGGCCCGGGTGCTGCAAGAGGGGAGCGAGTTGCTGCTCAGCGTACGACGGCAGCGCTGCCAGCCCCGCAGGTAGGCACCGCCTGCCATGGCAGCATCCATCAGCACCGCTTCTGAGTAGCTGGGCACCAGCTGGCGGTTGGAGCAGATGTGCCACTCCAGCTCTGTCATGTCCACCGTGGCCACACGTGGGATGGGGCGCCCGTAGCCAGGGGGCTCCTGGGAGCCAGGCCCATCCTCAGTACCAAAGAGCTTCTCCACGTGGTAGTGCACATTGGCTGTGCGGTACCCGGCTAGCACCCGTAGCGGCCAGGACAGAAGCGCCAGCGAGGCTGCCCAGAAGGCCCAGCGCCGGGCGAACCAGGGAGGGCGCCCTGGCTCAGGGAAGACCATCAGCTGCTCCTGGAAGTTGACATCTTGCAGCCGCATGCCCTCTCGTGCCTCCAGGTAGTCGTCCAGCCCTTCGTTCTGGCCGAAGAAGCGTGCCCGCTGCGCCAGGTAGGCAGCCTCGGCCCGAGCGCTGGCAAAGCTGAAGCACTTGGTGAAGCGCAGGCGTGTAGCCGGATGCTCAGCCAGGCCCAGCAGCTCCTTGGAGACGTCACGCACGCCATGGGCCGTGTAGTCAAAGTGGCTCTCAGCCACGTGGGTGTTGACCCGCTCATGGTACACCTGCGTGGTGGTGTAGGCATCGCCATTGCGATAGCGGGTCACCTGGCGCGTCCGACGAATGTAGTGGTAGCTCACCGCCTTCCACCACACGCAAGGCGCTGCCTGCTGCATGTGCTGCACCAGCTGGTGCACGCTGGCAGTGCTGGCCCGGGGCTGGCGCCGGGCCTGGGCAAAGCGATGCCAGCACTCTACCAGGTAGAGCAGGTAGAGCATGGCCAGGAAGGCCAGCGGGATGTAGAGATAGCCGTCTGAGCAGGGGCTGGCGTGATAGATAGTGGAGGTTCCCCGGGATGCCCCATCAAAGGCCAGGCGGGTAACGGTGGAGAGGTGGCACCAGGCCACGGCACCAAAGCAACCATACATCAGCAAGGTGAGCAGGAGGCACCGCCAGTGTGACTCCCGCCACAGGGAGCTGCTCAGCGACTGCTTCAGGGGGCGCTGCTGCTCCAGGGAGAGAGAAACACAGTTAGTGGGGAAAGACCCTGTGGCCCTTTCCCTGTCCCCTTGCCCTGACGCTGGATCAGAGCCAATGCCCCACAAAGGGGAAAGGTCCCATTTCCTTTCCTCCCATACCCTGCTCTCCAAACTCCAACTATCAAAACGGCTGGCCCAGGCCAGGCAGCAGTAACCAATCAGAACGCACATGAGCCAGCATCTAATCTGCCCCCACCCTCCTTCTACCTCAACAGCGTCTCGTGGGCCCCAGGCAAAGCGCCAAAAACAAATGGACTCCCAGACGCAGGGCAGGGCTAGGGATGCAGATGCATCAGCGCCAATGAGCACACTGGGGGATGGGAAGGCTCAGGGACAAACCACCAGACCTTACCCCCTGTCCCCTGTCCCAGAGCTGGGTATAGCACCCCGAGTCCTGACTCCCACCCCCACTGCTTTGCACCATTAGATCCCATCCCACCCTGACCTGGGACTAGAGCCCAGGCATCCTGGACCCCTGCTCACCTCCAACTACCTAGACCCCACTTGCCTCCAGGCCCAAGGCCAGAACCCAGGAGTCCTGGTTCCTATCCCCTCCTGCTTTAGACCCCAGGCCTCTCCGGAGTCGACAACAGAACCCAGGGGGCTGCCAACACCCCCGCCCCTATTCCCTACCACTGGACCCCACAACCTCCCAGAGCTGGGAATGGAGGGGTGGGCCCACGGATGTTATGGGAGGAGGGTCAGGGATCGAAACTGCGCAGAACCAGCCAAAGCAGGACTGCCCCGCACGCCTCCTCCTGCCTTTGCGATCCCCGCCCCACACCCACACCCACACCCACACCCAGGCGTGTTCCCTGCAGCACTGGGGGGGGAGGGGCACGGAGAAAACAAGCGCTCCCCACCTCACCCTGGGTCCGGGGGATTCCAGCCCCAGCAAGCCCGCCCCCCTCCCTCGGCCTTTGTCCCGATCGAGCCCCTCACGGTCCCTCCCACACACACACCCAGCCCCAGCCGCTCTGCTGCAATGCAGAGCCCGGCACCCGACCCGCCTCCCCGCGACTGGCCCGACAGTAAACCGCCCCCCACACACACACCGGGCCAACGGTCCCCCCCAGTCCCGATCCAGCTCCGGTGATTCCGGTGCATCGTCCCTCCACATTGTAACGGGAGTTACCGAAATGCCGCGGGGACGGAGCGGGGGACTCACCGTGACCCCCCCACGTCAACAGCCCCTTACACCCCAACCCCGCCTGTCTCCCCGTACCTCCAGCCCGCACCTCCCATCCCCGCCTATCCCCCACGCACCCCCCAACTCACACACAAACACCCCCCACGCCCTGCCCGACTGTCCGGCGCGGGGGGGAGGGTGCAAACGCGATAGGGGAGAGCAGCGCCCCCCCGACCAGCCCCTGGGGGGAGAGCACCCCACCCTTTGCGCATGGGGGTCCAGGATCGGGCCCAGCGCTCACCTCCTCCCGGTGCGGGTCCCCCGCGGGGGGCGGGCTGGGCAGCGCCCCCTCGCCGAGCATGGCTGTTGCTGGGGGCTGCGGCAGCCGGGATCGCGGGCACCATGGCGGGGTCAGACCCAGCGCCCCCCGGCCCCAGCGCGGAGCCGCCTCCCTGCCTGGTGCATCTTCTGCGCCCCGCTCCGATTGCTCCGTGCGCCTGCTCCGCCTCCCCCGGCGGGGCCCTGCCCGCGGCGCCGGGGCCGCCTCCCGAAGCCTCCCTCCTGCCCCGGTGCCCAGCTTCCCCTGCCCAGCACTGCGCCCCGCTACAGCATCGCCCCCGGTTCCGCACCCCTACTCCTGTGCGCCCAGGCGCCCCATCTCTTCCACCCATCGCAGAGCCTCACCCCCGCGCTCCAGTGCATCCACCTCCCCTGCCACCAACCCAGGGCCCTGCTGTCCCCTGCACCCCAGGGGTCTCCTGTGCCCCCATTCCTCCCATTCCTGCACCCCTCTGCCCGCTTCCTCCCTCTGCCCCATCTCCTGGTGCCACCCACCCTACACTACATCCCTGTGCCCCAGAGCCTGTGTGCTCCCTCCACACACACACACACACACACAGGCACACCCTGCTCTCAGTCACCCATGCCCTGGGTGCCCTTATGCCGCCTGACATCCCCGCTCCTGTGATCCCCTCTCTCCTTCTGCCCCACCTTTATCCCCCACTATCACCCACCCCAGGGGCCCCTGCAACCCCAGTGCCACCCTGTCCCACCCCCTAGCCCCTCCTGTCCCTGTACTGCACCCCTTATGCCCCAGTGCTACCTACTCATTCTACTTGCATGTTCCCCCTGAACCCCCACTCCTCACCCCCAGTGTGACCCACACCTCCTGTCCCTCCACTATACTCCCTATGCCCTGTGCCCCAGTGCTACCCGCACATCCTACCTGCATGTGCCCTCTGACCCCCACTCCTCACCAGGGCCGACGAGGGGGGGGGAAGCCGGTACAAATTACCGGGGCCCAGCTCCCCGCACCCCTTATCGGCCCTGTTTAGCCGGTCCACCCTTGCTGGGGGGCCCCAAAAAAATTTTCACCGGGGCCCAAACCTGCTCTCGGCGGCCCTGCTCCTCACCTCCACGGTACAACCCACATATCATGCTTCTAATTGACCCTCTGCCCCCAGCCCAAGTGCCATCCTGCAACCCCCACCCCAACCTGTGCCTCCTACTCCTATCAACCTGCCATCCTGGCACCATCTCCAGTGCCTCCCTGCCCCCACCAGTGCCTACAAGCCCTACTCCCCTTGTTCTCCACTGTCCTTAGGAGTGCAAGGTGTCTCAGCTCTGTGTTGCCAAAGTCCATCTGTGCCTCCTTCCCCACCCGCACCCCCATGTTGCATTTTGGAGATGGTCCCTAAGATTTAGGGGGCTCCTCCAGAACATCCACCACCACTTCCATCCTCACTAGCTAGTGAGTCTGTCATTGCCAAGCTGCTGGGACCCACATTTGGAGGAAGTGCCTTAGTCCTAAGGGGCAGACCCCCAAATGTCCATAGGAATTCAGTCCCCCCCAATGCCCCTGGCAGAATGGCTGGTCCTGTCTGCCCATGGACTCCATTGATCAGGTAAGAGAAGTGAGACTGGCTCCATTGCCCTCCCCCCAGACCTCCTCTCCATCTCTCCCTACAGCTCCCATGGCTCCAGGACAAGGGGGCAGTGCCCAGGCAAGGGAGCCCCTATCTCAGAGAACGTGTGCAGCATGCAAGACTTCCTTGTGCAATGTGCAAAGAACTAGATTCCCTGGCGACTGGCATGAGAGTCGGTAGGTGAGCTGCGGAACTCCCTGCCAGAGGATTTATGGATGGGAGATTCAAAGGCCAGAAGGCCCTGTTCTGATCCTCCATTCTGACTCCTGCATCACTCAAGCTGGGTACTTCCCCACACGGATTCCTGCACCCCGCCCAGAGCTGCTGGCTAAGCTGGAGTTTTAGAGAGACACCCAGTTCGGATTGAAAGACCCCCCTTGATGGAGAACCTCCTACCCCCAGCCCTGAGGCAGTTGTGCCAAGGGTGAGTCCCCTCTCCCTGTTGAACATGCGTCCCTCAGTTCCCGGCGAAATGTGTCGGGCGTTGGCTCCCAGCCTTTGGCTCTTGCTCAGCTTTTGTCTGTGACATTAATGAGCCCCCAGCTTCAAGAAATCTCCCTGTGGAGGGGCTGAAAGGCCAGGATTGAGCCCCTTTGGGACCTTCTCTGGGATAAACTAAATGCAGCTCCATCAGCCTCTCCTGGCAAGGCAGGTCCTCCAGGCCTCGGATCCTTCTTGTGCTTCTTCTCTGAGGCTCTCCTTGATTTGTCACCAGCCTATGGAAGAGTGGTAACTGGATGTGGGTGCAAGATCCAGTCTCGGTCTCACCAATGCTGCGTGCAGAGGGGATTTCACCTCCCAGCTCCTGTTCCCTGTCCCTCAGACATGCCAGGATCACATTCACCCTCATAGCAACAGCATGGATGGCACTGGACGCTTCTGCTCAGCTGATTTTCACCAGCACTCACGAGTCCCTGCAATCTTGAATGCAGGCCCCAGCCTGCACTGGGGTCAGGGCTCTCCAGCCAGGCCTTGTGGAGTCATGCCTGCTATTAGGCAAAGGTTCAGCTGGTCCAAAAGGGATGGTGAGTTAAGCAAGTCACTTTACTCAAAACCCTGTAATCTTGGGACACCAGGAACTGGCATTTTAAATAGACCCCCTTTGGGTCATGCTCTCAGCACGTGGAAACTGACCAGGCTCCACTGAAGTCACCAGTGTTGGGATGACTTTCACCCACTGAGAATCTGCTCCCAGTAGCGAACAACTTCACCTGCAATTGGAGTCAGTGGCCCAAAGTGGGAGTGTGCTTTGAGGTGCAGATGGGGCCCAATGGGCTTAGTCTCCCAGGGATTCATGGGATTTGACTAATTCCTGCAGGCTCTGTTTTTAAAAAATGTGCTAGATTGTTATTCAGATATGAACTCTCCCCATCCCCCACATCTGTGGCCAGCAAAAACTCCATTGGTGGCTGCCTCAGGCTCCTCCGCTTCTCTGTGTATTTATTGTTCCAATTCCCCTGGCTGGGACCCCACAATTACATCAGGGTCCTCACATCAATTGCTACTGGCCAGTAGCTGAGTGCACCTTCCCCAGGGTATTGTGTAGGGGAGGAGTGCACTCATATGCCTGGTATTTTCCTGGCTTTGCAGATGCACCTGACAGAGCTGCGGGATGTATAGCAGTCTCGGGGACAGGAGGAGGTAGCTGTTAACTCTGAAAAAAGCCTTGGTGGTCATAGTGGTAAGCAGCTGAACATAAGCTCCCAGTGTGATGCAATCCTTTGATGCACAAACAAGGGAATCTCAGGTAGAGGAGAGGTTCTGTTGCCTCTGTATGTGGCAGAGGTGCGAGCACAGCTGGAATCCTGTGTCCAGTTGTGGTGTTCACAATTCAAGAAGAATCATGTTGATAAATTGGAGAGGGGTCAGGGAACAGCCACAAGAATGATTAAAGAATTGGAAAATGTGCCTTATATGAGACTTCAGAAACTGAATCTGCTTACCTTAACAAAGAGCAGGTTAAGAGGCGGCTTGATCACAGTCTATATGTACCTACATGGGGAACGGAAATTTAACAACAAGCTTTTCAATCCAGCAGACAGAGATCTGACATCCAATGGCTGGAAACTGAACCTACACAGAGCCAGACTGGAAAGAAGGCATATTTTTGTAACCAGCGGGGGTAATTAATCATTGGAGCAACTTCCCAAGGCTCATGGTGGAGTCTTCATCAGACAACTTTTAAATCAAGAATAGATGGGTTTTTTTCTCAAATAGCTGCTCTAGTTCAAACAGGAATTAATTCAGGACAGTCCTGTGGCCTGTCACATGCAGGAGGGCAGACTAAATGATCGCAATGGTCCCTTCTGGCCTTGGCATCTATGATTGTATGTGCAGTGCGGGGGGCGCACTGGTTGTCAGTAGCCACTAACCAGGGCCACCCAGAGGATTCAGGGGGCCTGGGGCAAAGCAAATTCGGGGGCCCCTTCCATTAAAAAAAAGTTGCAATACTATAGAATACTATATTCTCGTGGGAGCAAATTGCCCCACTTGCCCCCACTCCCCCAGGCGGCCCTGCCACTAACGGCTGTACAAAGCATGGATCTAGTATATAGCATCCTGGCTGAGCTACTCCCTCGCCCGCTCCACTTGCCCCTTCGCAACCGCTCGCCCCCGCCCCCACACTCCTGGCACTTAGCGCTTCAGCTGCAGTAAATACGCATGCGCCGCTCCCCGGTGCCACACATCCTGCCCTCTGACTTCTTATTGGAACAACTGGGTCTGGATTGATATCTCCTGACCCAATCAACATGACCGTTTGTCCAATCCACGTGGTCCGGCGGCCAATCGGAACTGGGGAGCGTGTGGCCGGGGACGTGGCTGCTGCCGGGTCTCAGGGTCCGGTACGGGGTGCCCGCAGTGAACGAAGGGCCCGTGAAAGCGCCCGGGGGGACCCGCAGCTCATTGTTATTCATACCCACAAAGCCCCGCGGGGGCCGGCCGCGCGCTGAGCCCGCCATGGCCTATCACCAGGGCTACGGGGGGCAAGGTGAGTGCGGGGCTCACCCTCTCCTGAGGGCCGGGCCAGTGGCGGGGGTGGGGGCTGCCGGGCCCCGTTCGCCCCGGGTGTCCGCGCCCAGCCCCTGCTGCTTCGGGAGACCCCGGCCAGGCTGGTGTCTGCGCCGAGGCCTCCAGCCGCCCCCAGGCTCTGGGTGTCGGGTTCCCGCAGCTCCTGGCTCCCCTGGCCCAGCACGTGGGCAGCTGTGGGGGCTGGACCCAGCGGGCGAGGCCCCCCAGCCGGCTCGGGGGTCTCCCCGGTGCTGGGATTGGCAGGCAGCTGTCGGGGGTTTGAGGGGCCTGCATGAGCTGGGGTGGGGGGTGCCCAGGGCCAGGCCCTGTGTGGGGAGGGGCGATGCCAAGGGCCAGGCCTGCTGTGATGTGGCATGAGTTACAGGTACACAGTAGAATTGCACCACCACCACCTCTGCCAAGTCAGGAAGAAAAGACCAGCGTGGCCCAGTTGCATCCCATTCTCCCCTCCCCACGAAGCTACTTAGACATCATGAATAAGTCTTGATCGTCTCTTCGATAAGCTGAACATCTGGAGCTCTTAAAGGCTTAGAGCGAGAGACTTTATTCTTCAGCCCCCAAGTCACTTTGACGGCTCCTTTCTGCAACCTCTTCAGTTTTTCAACCTGTGGCCCCAGAACCAGATGCCCTGTTGCAGTAAGGGTCTGCCCAGTGCTGTATGCGCCTATTTACACCTACTCTGGTTACAGATTGGGTGACTCCAAGGGTCACCTTAGTCTTTATTGCCACAACATGGCACTGGGAGCTCATGGTCAGTTGCTTGTCCACTTTGACCCTTGGATCCTGTCCAGAGTCACTGCTCGCCAGGAGACAGTCTCAGCTCTGTCCGCACGGCCTGACCCCCTTGTTCTTAGATGGGTGGACACGTCTGGCTGTATTAAAATAGAGTGTGTCTGAATGGGTCCTGCTCTCCAATCGATTCAGTTCGCTTTGTATGACAGCCCTGGCCCAGTCACTATTTACCAATCTGCATGTTGTCTGCACATTTGATCAACGTTGATTTTATATGTATTGCAGGCTCCAAGCACCGAGGCCGGGGCCCCCTGGTCCCTCCTGCCCCGGACCCCCACCAGCTCTTCGATGACACCAGTGCTGGTTTCCAACATGCACAAGGCACCCCTGCCTCAGGAATCGACATGGGCTTCAACACCCTCCTGGCTGACCCAATGGCTAACGTGGCCGTGGCCTATGGCTCCTCCATCGCCAGCCAGAGCAAGGACATTGTCCACAAGGAGGTATGGGAGGGACAGGACCCAGACCCCTGCACTGCTCAGGGCTAGAATGGGGGGGCGGGGGCTGTGATTGGGGGTGCGGAATGCTCTGCAGCCCCTGGAATCTGCATACCTTGTGCCCCCATGGTGGGGAGAGTCCTCCCCTACTCTGGCAGTACCCCTTCTGCAGGGCAGAGTCTCCGTGGCCCTTTCACTAAAGGGAGCATGGTCTGTTTGTTAAAGTGGGGGGTCTGAGAGTCAGGAGTCCTGTGTTCTTTTTCTAGCTCTGGGAGGGGAGTGGACTTTGGGGGCCAGGACTCCTGGGTTCTATACGTGGCTGTGGTAGGGAAGTGGGATCTAGTGGATTAGAGCAAGGATGGGCTGGGAGCCAGGACTCCGGGGTTCCCTTCCTGTCTCTTTGCCTCAGTTTCTTCTCTATAAATTGGATCTGGCCCCCGCAGGAGAATGGAGAGGTGTCGTTAATTGACTAGTGGTGGGCTTTGTCCTCCCAGGATGCCCCAAGCGCAGTAAGTCCCTGTCACACACATCCCATTTTGCCCAGTGCAGTAATCCCCAGTGCAGCCTGGTGTGGTAGCCACCCCTGCCCCACCCAGTATGATTAGTTCCCCGTTATGCCCTATAGCACGACCCCCTGCTCTTCCTGGCACAGTAACAAGTCCCCTTTCCAATGCCATAACCCATCTCTCCCTGCACAGATCCACAGGTTCATGTCCGTGAACAGGCTCAAATATTTTTTCGCCGTGGACACTGCCTATGTGACCAAGAAGCTGGCGCTGCTGCTCTTCCCGTATGCACACAAGGTACGGGATGCCCTTGCCGCACATCCTGATGCACAAGTTATGGGGTCTCAGAGCTGGCCGTGGGGTTGAGAGTCATGACTCCTGGGTTCTCTCCCTGGGAACCGGGACGCTTGGGTTCTAGTCCGGGTTCTGCCATTGGTTCAATTGCATGATGATAATGATGTCTGTGCCTCAGTTTCCCCTGTTTAATGAATAAGGATCTGCAAGGCTTAGAGGCAATATCCAATCACTCTCCCTTCTCTTTAGAACTGGGAGGTTCGGTATAGCAGGGACACACCCCTGACGCCCCGGCAGGACATCAATGCGCCGGACCTGTACATCCCCAGTGAGTATGATCAAGCAAATAGTGATGGGGGAGGGGCCTCTCCTCCTAACTCAGGTTAGTCAGGTCTGATGCCCTCCACTCTCAGGCCACTCACTCACCCACCCACCCATCCTCAGCCCCAGGGGCCAGGGCCTGATGACCCTTCTCCTAGGACTGGTAGCTAGGGTCTAAGAGACCCCCTGTTTCTGTCTATATCTAGTGCAAGAGAGAGCAGTTGGTAGGTGTCAGACAGAGAGAGAGAGAGGGTGTGGTGTGTATGGGGATGAATGGGTGCGGGTGTGTGAATGGGGATGAACTGGGGGAGGGAGGGTCAGTGGACAGACTGCCCAGTCAATTAGGCAGACGGACATCGCTAGCACTGTCCCCTGGGAGGCTGATCCCCTTCCCTCACATTTCCTGTCCTGTCTATGGGTTGCGTCTCCCCCTCCCCCTCAGTGGAAGCTCTAGCTCACGCTTCATCTGTGTGTCTATTTCAGGCATGGCCTTTATCACATACATCCTGTTGGCCGGCATAGCCCTGGGCCTGCAGCAAAGGTGAGTCCTGCTTCCCTGGAGCCACCAAAACTCTCAGCCCACCTTTCCCCCACAGGCTTTGTCAGAGGCGCTCTCCCCTCTCAGGCAACGCTGACCCCAGCGCGGTGGGTCCTTTTTTCCAGTGATTCCCGGGTGTGGAGGATCCCCCTGGTGTTTTCCTCAAAAGCTGAAGTATGAACCCAGGTGTCCTCCTAGCCAAGTTCCAGATTGGGTGACTCTGCCTATCTCTAAATCTCTGCTATAGTTTCTGTCAGTTGCAGAATTCTCCCCCACTTCCTCTCTCAAACTCGGGTGTAGCTTTGCTATGTGACCCCAGAGGTGGCTGCGTCTCAATGCCAGGCAAGGGATCCCTGTATAAATAGCACCTGCACCCCACCCCAGCGGCAGAAGTGAAGGCTGATTTGCTGTCATGGTTCACTGGCAGGTTCTCCCCAGAGGTGCTGGGCATGTGTGCCAGCACTGCCTTTGTGTGGGTCGTTATTGAAGTCCTCGCCCTGCTCCTGAGTCTGTACCTAGTGACAGTGCAGAGCGACCTCACGCCCTTCGACCTGCTCGCCTACAGTGGGTACAAATACGTGGGGTGAGTCTGCATGCAGGACAGCCCTGCTGCCGCAAGCCAGCTGGGCGGGCAGCAGCGCCAGGCAGCTGCCGGGGAGGGAGGTTCAAGGCTACAAAAGTGGGCCAGGGGTTACAGAAAACTAGGCTGAAATGAAAATAATTTAATGAAAACAACAAATGAATTATTGTTGTCTACATTTTAAAGGAAAAATTTCAGTTTTTTGGCGAAAATTTAAATTTTGATAATATTTCAGTTTTGCTCAAAAAAATTTCAGGAAAAGCTGCTGTAGGGCATCATGGGAGTTATAGTCCGGGAGCCTCAAGCCCCCATTCTCCACTGTGTGCCGGTGTCCCTTGCACAGACTATATCTCCCATGATGCACCAGTGGGATGGGCCT